>NC_141362.1:22577958-23147958 GCF_057382095.1 Aulonocara sp. 'chitande type north' Nkhata Bay
CGTGTTTATTTTTTCTCATTTTCTGTTTTCCCTTGACTGAGTTTTTGAAAACGAGGAAAAGAAAATACACCAGATTAGTTTAGAAAACATTCAGGGCATTCCTTGACCACTGAATGTGTTGTATGCACACAATTAGATATGCTTGCTTCTTCTATCTAATGTTCTCATATGAAGGAGAATATAATGCCTGCATTCCTGCAAACAAACATGCAGTATATGTGTAAGTGGGCTTTACACTCATTCCTACTCAGTCTAACAATACATTGCACTTGACCCTCTTAACTTGTATAGTGTTTAACATCCTCACTGCATTACTTCCTCATCCTAGAAACAAACTTGACACTTCATCTGTAACTTATTAACCTTTAAACACTGCTAGCAAAAAAAAGTGCTGTAAACAAAATGGCATTGTCACAGTTTCTACAAGTGCATGCGTAAAGTCCTAACTTACACAGAACAGAGCAGGGCTGGATCGTCTGGGCTCGGCACATGTTCAGTTTCACACTGGCTTGACAAGGATTTGCCCCCCACCAGCTTGTGGCCTGGTTTAATTTGAATGTACCTCTGAGTACTGCCAGCGTTCTGCTTAGTGAGCAAATAAATTATTTGAAATGTACTTTGCGCGTTCCCCTTTTGAGATACTAACCGTGTCATGTTTCCAGTGCATATTAAAGTTCATTTTTATATTACATTTTAATATCGTTATGGAAATATTCTGCCTAAACATTTTTCTGGCAATTATTCAACATTATAACAAGACAGAGGGGAAAATAAAAATGTTCCTATTTGGTCATATACAGTGGGGCAAAAAAGTATTTAGTCAGCCACCGATTGTGCAAGTTCCCCCACTTAAAATGATGACAGAGGTCAGTAATTTGCACCAGAGGTACACTTCAACTGTGAGAGACAGAATGTGAAAAAAAAATCCATGAATCCACATGGTAGGATTTGTAAAGAATTTATTCGTAAATTAGGGTGGAAAATAAGTATTTGGTCACCTCAAACAAGGAAAATCTCTGGCTCTCACAGACCTGTAACGTCTTCTGTAAGAAGCTTTTCTGTCCCCCACTCGTTACCTGTATGAATGGCACCTGTTTAAACTTATCATTTGTATAAAAGACACCTGTCCACAGCCTCAAACAGTCAGACTCCAAACTCCGCCATGGCCAAGACCAAAGAGCTTTCGAAAGACACCAGGAAAAGTATTGTAGACCTGCACCAGACTGGGAAGAGTGAATCTACAATAGGCAAGCAGCTTGGTGTGAAAAAAATCAACTGTGGGAGCAATCATCAGAAAATGGAAGACATACAAGACCACTGATAATCTCCCTCGATCTGGGGTTCCACGCAAGATCTCATCCCGTGGGGTCAAAATGATCATGAGAACGGTGAGCAAAGATCCCAGAACCACACGGGGGGACCTGGTGAATGACCTGCAGAGAGCTGGGACCAAAGTAACAAAGGTCACCATCAGTAACACACTACAACGGCAGGGAATCAAATCCCGCAGTGCCAGACGTGTTCCGCTGCTGAAGCCAGTGCATGTCCAGGCCCGTCTGAAGTTTGCCAGAGAGCACATGGATGATACAGCAGAGGATTGGGAGAATGTCATGTGGTCAGATGAAACCAAAGTAGAACTTTTTGGTATAAACTCAACTCGTCGTGTTTGGAGGAAGAAGAATACTGAGTTGCATCCCAAGAACACCATACCTACTGTGAAGCATGGGGGTGGAAACATCATGCTATGGGGCTGTTTTTCTGCCAAGGGGACAGGACGACTGATCCGTGTTAAGGACAGAATGAATGGGGCCACGTATCGTGAGATTTTGAGCCAAAACCTCCTTCCATCAGTGAGAACTTTGAAGATGAAATGAGGCTGGGTCTTCCAACATGACAATGATCCAAAACACACCGCCCAGGCAACAAAGGAGTGGCTCCGTAAGAAGCATTTGAAAGTCCTGGAGTGGCCTAGCCAGTCTCCAGACCTCAACCCCATAGAAAATCTGTGGCGGGAGTTGAAAGTCCGTGTTGCTCGGCGACAGCACCAAAACATCACTGCTCTCGAGAAGATCTGCATGGAGGAATGGGCCAAAATACCAGCTACTGTGTGTGCAAACCTGGTAAAGACCTATAGTAAACGTTTGACCTCTGTTATTGCCAACAAAGGTTATGTTACAAAGTATTGAGTTGTATTTTTGTTATTGACCAAATACTTATTTTCCACCCTGATTTACGAATAAATTCTTTACAAATCCTACCATGTGGATTCATGGATTTATTTTTTTTTCACATTCTGTCTCTCACAGTTGAAGTGTACCTCTGGTGCAAATTACTGACCTCTGTCATCATTTTAAGTGGGGGAACTTGCGCAATCGGTGGCTGACTAAATACTTTTTTGCCCCACTGTATACTTCGTGGCCCAATCTATCCCAGAATTCATAGCACGGCCCTGCTCAGTTTCCAACAATGGCGGCAGCTAGTTAGTTTTAACATTACTCTTATTATTCTTTCTGGGTCACAAAATAAATGTTTAACATATTTTCAGGTGAGAATGTAGCTGTGTAAACTTCAAATATCTGCTCAGGTTATCAAGACACCACATATTTTCAAAAGCGCTTCGACATTTTTGGAGACGTCTGTTACCCACCAGCTTGATAGCTAGCCGGGGTTCAAGGCGCTTTTTTCAATATTTTATTTGTTCCTGAGTAAATTGGTTTGGCTGAGATTTAAGTTATAGTTTGAGTATATACTCCGGTGTCCTGTTATATTTTAGATAGCAAGGAGCAGACGGCTGAATTTATTAAACTCCACTGAAACAATCTGCACATTTTATTAAAATTTAATAAACTATCATCTTGTCTTTATTTTTAGTTAGCACATACCTTAAACACTTAAAGCTGTAAGCTAATGATAGTTATATAAGAGCAGATGCTTGCTAGTGCAATAAGCTGTACGTTTTACGTTCAATGGATGCATGATCTGATTAGTCGACTAATCGCAAAAATAATCGGTGACTAGTCGACTATCAAAATAATCGTTTGTGGCAGCCCTAATATAAATTAGCATTTATAGTAAGATTATGATTTCCATGGAAAGTTGTTTACACAGCTATAGACAAATAATGTGGGGTTATTATCTCAAAATTAAAATTTTTTGACTATCTTAAAAATTTGAGTCACTTCTAAGTTCAAATTTAGAGATATGTAACTCAAGATTTTGAATTATTGAGTCAATGTTTTGAGATAATAACCCAAAACTTTGACTGTAGGCAAAGACACTTTATTGAGTTGATTGTTACAAATAAGTAATTTAATAAAAGTTCTTTTCAGCAAGCTGCCCATCTAGTTTAAAACAAATGTTTTTTGTTGTTGTTTTAAATATAGATAGCACTGATGATTTTTGTTTTTAAAAGTTGAGTAAAGGTTTGCATTGTTTCCAGCAACTTTTTTAAAAGAAACTAAATCTCGGTCTCAAATAGGCCATATAAAATCTAACCCACCTGATGAAAGTTCTGCTCTGAGAGGAACATTTCTGTATGTATGTGTACCAAATCTGTCAGGTCAGACAGACTGTTTTCTTGGCTTGCTAACAGGAGACGTCAATATACAGTATTTTGTGGGCAGCAAGATGCTGTGTACCGACTTGTATTGTGGTTTACTGCAGCTTGTAGACATCTCGTCCTTCTCTTTTTCTGTGTTCAACTGTTACATTTCGAAGGGAAACAAGGCTTTTCAAACGATGAGAGAGTGACAGCAAATCCTGACATTTAAAGTTTTAAAGGAGTGAAAAATTTCCCTGAAAACATGCCAGATGCCTTTACATATGCAATGGAAATGGCTCAGCATGACTTAATGCCTTTGATATTTTGGCACTTTCCCTGGAATATGAAAAATATACAACCAAACAATGAAACGGAGAAGTGCAAGGTGCACTGCCAGCGCTTATTTTTCTTCAGCAGTGTCAGGGTGATTTAGGGAGGATTTTTCCTTTAACTGTGTTCATGGAGAATTAAATGTTTAAGGCTGCTGTCTCTGAAGCTCCACATGTGTCTGTGTTGGCCTTGGACTGAATCCTACTAAAAATATCTTGCAGTGCCTGGATAAATCTGTATTGGCGATTATCCTTTGAAAGTGTATTAAATTCCAATATATTCCTTTTTAATTTTGACATAATGGCTAGTTCAGTTTTAGGAAATGCAATAATGTGAATAGCCATTTGGTGTAAGATTTTCTCTTTTACGTGATGATTTGAAACGCATGTATATTGGACTTGGAACTAATACTGTATGGGTGGGATGTGGGTTAAGGACTTGAAGGATGGGGGGTAGAATGAGGGGATAGAGAGAGGAAGCGAGTTAGCCTCGGATGGGCGAGAGTGAAACCTGAGCATGATTGAGTTAGGGGAAAGGAGACAGGAGCCCCGAGGCTGCCAGTCAGATGCTGTGCGTGTATACACAGCACTCTTGTCATGCTGCCCTGTTAGCATGGGGAGATTGTGATGGAGTTATCTGGCTTGGCCTTAAAAACTGCTTGTCATCTTGTGTATACACAAGGAGGTAGCGTTAGTCTGTGTGTATGCTTGTACGGTGCCAACAACATTACTCACAGGCCTTTTGGGACACTCGCAAAGCCTCGCCTGGTTCCTTTCCCTCTCAGTGGAAATGTACTCATTGCATCCTCTGAATTCTCAGAAGATGAAGGTTACACAAACAGCAATGAAAATTAAGTCTTCGAAGGGTAAACTATTACCTTTCTTGTGGGATTCATCCTTACCTGCTTTTCAAATGATGTGTGACAGGACACGGGAATGAATGAAACTGGCCCACGTGAAAAACAAGCGCTTTTCCTTTTCCCAAAGCTTAATTAATGTCATTTTTGTTACCCTTAAGATTACATTCTTCATCCAAGAGACAGTTTTTTTTCACTTCCCATTGTGCACACAGCGCAAATGCTAAACTGTGGGGAAAAAAAGTGACCCAAAGTGAACACAGTATGGAGCCCCTGCTTCGCACTGCAGCAGCACTAAGCAAAAGCAGATGTTATAAAGTTTACAGAAATCAGAACATTATTTTCCTGTTTCCATTGCATTCTTCTAAACACTTAGTGAACAAGCTTTGAAGTCACCCAAGAAATCTAGTCTGCGGGAGAAATGATAGGATCTCCTGGAGCAATGGAGCCGGTGAAGGGGGTGGTCTGAGAGGGAAGGGGGGATGAGGAGGAGCCTTGAAGGAGGGGGGATGTTTGATGAAGAATAAGAGGTGCATCTAATGCTTAGATTCTACTTTCTCACATGGTTTTAGCTTCTGATTGGGCCCGGTTCGCACATCTTGAGCTTTCTCTCATGCGTTTTCCGTAGGCTGGATGTTATATTTGATAAGTTGTGTTTAGGCAGGTCTGCTGTGGGTCTGATCATAATAGCAGATAAATCCCACTGACTGTGTAAGATAGCCTCACCACAGGCAGTGTGCAGGACTGCCAGCAGCCCACATTAGGTCCCTGTAATGCATAGCCAATTTCACAATAAACTTTCCAAGTACATGAGTAATGTGGCTGCCTGGCAGGCATGTCCTTTGGAAACCTTCACAGAAGTCCCCTATCATGCATCTACAGTATCTTGCACCTAGGCTACGTTAGTGCTGCCTTAGCAGAGGTTACAGCCTGTTCTTTCTTAAACGTCCCCAACAAAACAGTCATGTTACTATAATGCAAAACGTGTGTGTCTCTTGATCAAAGTGGTCTCAGTATCATTCCTTGCATCCCCAGATAAACAGACACAATTGTCATTCTCTAAACATTTCCTTTAAGGGATAGAGGCGCATGAAGCAACAGTGCAGTCAGCTTTCAATAAAAAGTGTGACTTCTAAGATGGTTACATCTGCAGCGCATTAGAGTTCAAGCACGCTCTCGCAGGTTAACTAACTCTTCATGTTACCTCAAGTGACTGAGTCTCCCGAGAAGCAAATGGTTTGCAGTGGGCTGCGATGCAAAGCACACTGAAGAGCTTCATCATCATAAGATGCATTAGATTTCAATGTCACCATCAGTTGGTTTTGATTTAACTGTGCAAATCACCCTTGTTACCATGTATTACGTGAACAGGAGAATACAAATGCCTTGTCCCTCTCCTCCAGCGTTCCAAGCCAATCTGCCTCCTCTCAGCCGTTGTTGTATACTAATGCAATGTGGCACATGAATCATACACACAATGCATGTCTTCATCCGACCTCTGTAGACAGGACCTCACAGGACAGCCACTTTGGCGTTTCCTGCTCTCTCATCTTCAAGGCTTAGTAGAGACATACATTCCTCCTCTCTACACATAATTCAATAGAGAGTTTGACAATCACAATTAGGGTGACGGCAGAGTAGCCTGGCAGCTTTCCTTTGGTAATATGGAATTACAAAACTGTGCCCATTTACCCACACACATGTGGTGGGTCTATGCAGTGATGCATCTTTGTTCTGTGGAGGGGGGGTCTTTTGGGTCAAACCCAAAAAATGTCTACAGAGGGCTCTGGAAGATTGCCAGGTTGGATTGCTGCTGAAAAGCCATGAGAACTTCTCTGAGGTTGTGTGCTCCTTAAAGATTTTGACATGTGAGCGAGTAGGTAAGCGGTCTACCTCAGTGTCTGATGGGAAGGGAAAGGATGATGTGTAAATATAAAGTAGACCTGCAGGTATTTCTGTCTCAGAGGGTTTTTTTCCCCTCTTTGTTTGCCTTGTTTCCTCTCCACACGCTCCATTGTTTTCATTGGCTGCATGGCTGATGATGCTGCTGCGATGCTGGAAAACGGCTGGTGTGATTTTTACAGGAGGACAAGGAACATGGGTCATAAAACTTGCCTCTATTTTCCACAGCCTCCCCCCCATACAAATACACACGCACACACACACACACACACACACACCTTCCCTGTCAAAGCACGAGACCTCTGTGGGAAGTCGGTTACGTGCGTAGAGTGAAGATGTGCACTATAGCAGTACGCATATTCTAACAAGGAGGTCTTAGTTACTTACACCTCATGAAAATACACAGACGGCTGGTTAGTGACCTGATGTCATGATCAGAATATTTTTCAGTGATTTTAGTGTATTTGGTGCTGTTATAGGCATTGAGGGGAACCACAGGGGACCATAAGAAAACAAGCAGTCATCCTGGTCTCGGGTCCCCTGGGAAGGGTGAACCCACAGCATTCCTCCCCAGAAATAAGTTGTCTCACCCAGTCAGACAGGGAGACTTTCCATCTCTTTGCTGTCCAGGTTTTGCATGCATGTTCAGCGATAGAAAGCTAAATTCAACTTCCAAAATAAAATAAATTGAAACACTGAAAGCAAACTCAAAGTCATCTACTTCAGCCAAACCTTTAGGGCTCATTAAAGTGGGATAGTTGAGCAGATTACGTTCCTCTGTGAGAACCCCAAGATGGTAAACATTCCCATTTGCTTGACCTTATCCACAGGTCAAACTGACCAATAGGGATTTGTTTCCCTCCTTGTATGTGTTCACATGTGCTGACCTGTTTAGGATGTACATACTTATCAGACGGCTGCTACAGGAAACCACTTCCGCTGCATGCTGTTTTGGGGTGTGAAGGAGGGGAAAACATGGGGTGAAAGATGGCCCTGTAGGACCTCAGCCAAGCCATGAAAGTTTAAGTAAATATGGAGAGGAGGAATAACCTTGGTGGTCTACCCTTCCCCTTCTCAGCTGATGTTTTTGCTCCCCTCTGCCCTTGTTTAGACAACTATATGCAATGCTGTATTATGCCCCAGTGACCCAATGTAGAATTTTGATTTGCTTGGGAATACACTTACGCATATTCACGTTGTATGAAGCAGGCCATGCAATCACATGTTACTAGGTTTTGACTTGGAGAGGTGGGATGATTCACTCGTTAAATTTAGCAGTGCGCACTCTTACAGCACTCTCCTAAGTATCTACTTAGCTATCATTTCCATACTGTATTTCATGTTGTCATGTCAGATATCTTAAGAGAAGTGTATTCCTGCACTCATTCAGCATGCCATGCATTGATGTCAGACATAATTCATCTATTGCCTCTTCCAAAAAAAAAAAAAAAATGTTCAGTGTTATGTTTTCCACTTTAGTGCACCATTTTCAACTTTTAAAACAGCTCATGCGTAGTAAACATCTGAAATCAGTTGCTGTTGAAGAATCTATTCACACCCTGCATTCCAGCCTTAATGTCTGACTGCTTTTCTACATAATTAAAAGCAGACCAATTTGCTTCTCAAAATTTAGCACCAGGTTTTTGCTATGTGTGGTTTAGTTCTGTACCCATGCTCCACAAGGCTGAGAGTTCATGCTTTTCACCAGTGCTATCTGAAACATGTTGTTTCATTACACTGTTGGGCCTCTTCCCAATATTATTATTGTGTAATAATGCGAGTACAAATCCCTCAGTGAATGATTTCTTTATTTTAGTGGTTTGGAAGGGAGGTGTGTTTGAACATGTATGTGTGTGTTTAGCTGCATCAGCATTGAGGCTTAGGTTGGTCATTTGTCACATTGTAATCATCCTCTCAGGCTCAAATTAAACTTTTTGTTGCTAATGCACAACCAACTCCTGCAGTGGTACTTCTGAGTAAAAAAACTTCATAAAATATGTATGTGGGGTAATCAGGTTGTTAGCTTTTAACTGTTGCAAATCGGCAACGCCTGCCTTGAGAGGGTTAAGACAGTGTCTTAACATACACTTTGATTTGTTTTGTTCATGCAAATATACACTGATCAAACACTTTATCGTAGCCATGTGAGTACAGTGAAATCAATATTATGTTCAAGAAACCAGTTTGAGATGATGTGACTTTTGTGACATGCCCTATTAACCTGCCTGAAACATCCATCAGGTACAGTGTGGTCATAAGGGTATGGACATGATCAGCAACAATACTTAGGCTACGTTCACACTGCAGGCGAAAGCGCATCAAATCTGATTTTTTTGACCCTATACGACACATAACCGATCATGGTATGACAGTGTGAACGGCACAAATCCAATATTTTCAAATCCGATCTGGGTCACTTTCGTATGTGGTACTGAATCCAATACATATCCGATGTTTTAGAAAGCGACTGCTGTTTGAATGGTCATGTCGCATTAAATCCATCTTTTACGTCACTGACACAAGACAGACGCCAATTATCAGTTCTGGAGAAGCGCCCAAGAAGACATCGCGAATGCTTCCTGGCCATCCAGTGTAGATGTCAGTGAAACTGTTGGGAAGACAACGTTGGAGAAACGTGAACATTTTATTTGTACTGTATAATCTGCAGATTCTGACAGAAATCTGCAACTATCCTTTGAAGCACTGCTCCTCTCTTAAACAGCAATAAGCAATATTATGTAAATAACCTAATAACTTAAAGCAAAAATTGGGAAACGTGAAGTCCAAAGTCTTTATATTAAGAGCCATCAGTCAAACAATATTGTTTGCTCTGGTTCTAAATAGAGCGCATTGTGTGTGACGTCTTCACTTGACGAGTTCACACTAGTGTGCATTTTATTTGTAGTGTGAACAAGCAGACAAAAAAATCGGGTTTGATCAAAAAATTGGAATTGAGCATTAAGACCTGCAGTGTGAACGTAGCCCTAGACAGGCTCTGAAATGTAATTGGTTTAATGATTTAATTGGTACCAAAGGGCCCATAGTGTGCCAAGCAAAAATCCAGAACATCATTACACCACCAACAGGGGCCTGAACCATTGATACAAACAGATCCATGCTTTTATGTTGTGTACACCAAATTCTGACTGTTCCATCAGCACTTCTGTTGTTCAATTTTGGTGAACCTGTGTGAATTGTAGCCTCATTTTCCTGCTTTTAGCTGGCAGGAGGAGCATCCAATGTGGTCTTCAGATGGGCTTTAAGCAGATGGGCTGTAAATGGCTATTTTCTCTTTTTCAGACCATTCTCTGTAAACACAGAGATGGTTGTGTGGGAAAATCCCAGCTTCTGAAATATATAGAACAGGCTGGCTGACACCAGCAACCATGCAACAATCAAAGTCACCTAAAATCACCCTTTTTCCCCATTCTGATGCTCAGTCTGAACTTCAGAGGGTCATTTTGATCCTGTCTACATACCTCAGTCCACTGAGTTGCTGTCATGTGATTGGCTGATCAGATATTTATGTTAATGACCAGTTGAACAGGTGTGCCTAATATAGTGGCTTGTGAGTGCATACATATAAGTAAGTGTCCCCTTTACTAACTGTATGCTGTGGTAACGTAGAAGCAGGAAAGCTAATGTGCTGTATTCAGTTACTGCTTATAGAAATCTTTATTTAAGTAACACAAACTGTTATGCCGCGCAGCTCTTTTTAGGAACATTTTGGTAATTCAAATACATTTTCCTAGATTAAACTCTTTTCTTGGCATTAACATTTACTTTGCATTCTGTCCACTGCAGCCCCGTGATTAAAATTCATTGTTGAACTTGTGAAATATCCCTCCCATATGGACGTTCTCCATTGAGCAGGTGTGCATGCTTTGCTGAATCTTTCCCACCATGATTATATTGGTATGGTTTAGATTATGGTGTGTTTTTTGGCTTCCCGCCGTTCAGAGGTTCTGTGTGTATTCTTTTCGAACTCATTGCTTTTTCTCTTTTCATGTGCTTCTGGGCCGAGTATCTTAGCTGGGAGTTGTACGGCCCGAGCATGGCTATGTTTAAGGAGCCAAAGCTGGACTCCAGCTGTTCGCTTATTTTCTGCAGTGTGAACTCAGGACACCTTGAATTCATAATGATAAGAACATCTGATAGGGTAGGTAAATTAAGCAAAAAGAAAGCTGCTTTTAATTTGAAGAAGATGATGGGATTCACAGAGTGGCCACATGTGTAAGCAAATGTAAACATATAAGCTTATTACTACTGGTTAAAGTGTTAGACAAAAAACAGTTGTAGTGTCAGATATCACTGGTTTTTGTGAATGCCTGGAAAAGTAATGAAAAGTCAAAAATTATCTCCCCAGAGAATTCACTTCGATCATACTCACTGCCGTGTATATACCCCCCGACGCTAATGCTAGGTTGGCCATGAAAGAACTTTCTGCAGCCATTAACAAACACCAGAATAAACACCCCGAGGCTGCTTTTATTGTTGCTGGCGACTTCAACCACACCAACTTAAAGACAGTCCTCCCCAGATTCCACCAACATGTCTCCTGCCACACCAGAGGAGACAAGACTTTAGACCATGTGTATTCCAACCTGGCTGGAGCCTACAAAGCCACACCCCTCCCCCACATTGGACAATCGGACCATCTCTCCCTGTTCCTCACACCTAGGTATTCACCACTCATCCAACGTGTGAAACCTGCTGTGAGGACAATTAAAGTGTGGCCAGAGGGGACAGACGCAGTGCTCCAGGACAGATTTAAAAACACAGACTGGAATATGTTCACCCACACAGACCTGGACCAGTACGCCTCATCTGTACTGGATTACATCTCCAAAACCACAGACAGTGTCACCACCCAGAAACGGATCACCATGTACCCCAACCAGAAGCCTTGGATGAACCGGGATGTTCGTCTCCTCCTGAAGGCCCGCAACACTGCCTTTAGGTCAGGAGATGCACACGCCTACAGTACAGCCAGGGCTAATCTAAAGAAGGGCATCAAAAAAGCCAAACACCATTACAAAAAGAAGGTAGAAGAACACTTCTCCAACTCCAACCCCCGACGCATGTGGCAAGGACTCCAGACCATCACAGACTACAGGACCACCAAACCCTCCCCCGCATCCTCTGATGTCTCCTTCCTCAACGAGCTCAACAACTTTTATGCTCGTTTTGAGCGAGGGAACCCCACAACCACAACCAAAGCAGACATGACGCCAGACCACCAACCTATGACTCTCTCCCCCACCGATGTAGGAGCGGTGCTGAGCAGGATCAATGTCCACAAGGCTGCAGGCCCTGATGGCATCCCCGGGCGTGTTCTCAGAGCGTGTTCTGGGGAGCTTGCAGGAGTGCTCACAGACATATTCAATCTGTCCTTGGCCCACGCTGTGGTACCGGCCTGCTTCAAATCCACCTCCATCGTCCCGATACCCAAAAACTCCAACCCATCTTGCCTCAATGATTACCGCCCAGTAGCACTCACCCCCATCATCACTAAGTGCTTAGAGCGACTGGTCCTAGCACACTTCAAATCCTGTCTCCCCCCCACCCTGGACCCCCACCAATTCGCATACCGCCGGAACAGGAGCACAGAGGATGCAGTCTCCATCGCAATGCACTCTGTCCTCTCACACCTGGACAACAACAACACCTACGCCAGAATGCTGTTTATAGACTTCAGTTCAGCGTTCAATACAATCCACCCCTCACAACTCATCAGGAAACTGACAGACCTGGGCATCAGTTCCCTCATCTGCAAATGGTTACTGGACTTCCTGACCAACCGCCCCCAACATGTCCGGCTGGATAACCGCTGCTCATCTACCATCACAATGAACACCGGTGTACCACAAGGCTGTGTGATGAGCCCTTTCCTCTACTCCCTCTTCACCCACGACTGCAGACCTGCTGATGGTTCCAACACCATCATTAAGTTTGCAGATGACACCACGGTGATTGGCCTCATCAGTGACAACGATGAGGCCGCCTACAGGGAGGAGGTGGATCGTCTGGCTGAGTGGTGCGACAGAAACAACCTGCTGCTTAACACCGAGAAGACCAAGGAGCTCATCGTGGACTACAGGAGGAATGCTGACCCACATCCACCCATCCACATTAAGGGGACGGCTGTGGAGCGTGTGAGCAGCTTCAAGTTCCTGGGAGTCCACATCTCCGAGGATCTCACCTGGACGACCAACTGCTCCAAGCTGGTCAAGAAGGCTCACCAGCGCCTCTTCTTCTTGAGGACTCTGAGGAAGAACCACCTGTCCTCAGACATCCTGGTGAACTTCTATCGCTGCACCATCGAGAGCATCCTGACCAACTGTATAACAGTCTGGTACGGGAACTGCTCTGCCTCGGACCGGAAGGCGTTGCAGAGGGTCGTGAAAACTTCCCAGCGCATCGCCGGAGCACCACTTCCTGCCATAAAAGACATCTACAGGAAGCGGTGTCTGAAAAGGGCTGGGAAAATCATCAAAGACCCCAGTCACCCATCACATGGACTCTTCACCCTCCTGCCCTCTGGGAGGCGCCACAGGAGCCTCCGGACTAAGACCACCAGGTACCGGAACAGCTTCTTCCCCACAGCTGTCAGACTCCTGAACTCTGCCTCCTGACATCTGACCCACGTTAAACTCATGGACTGAACACACACTCACACAATGGACAACTGTACCCTCAAACACACAATAATAACATGGACTGAACCACCACTCACAACCACTAGCACTTTATATAGCCTCTGTAGAAACTATCTACACCCTCACTTATCTTAACTGCACTACTGTATAGCTCTGTGTAAATAATCATTCTGTACATTCGATAATCTTTAATCCTACAACTGTTTACAACTTGCATAGTTCCCATTTCTGTATAGCTGTATATCTCAGATTCTGAAAAGTTATTTATTTCATATTCTGTATAGTTTTTCATATTTATATCCTGTTCATAGCCTGTACATAGCTTGTACTCACTACAGCCTGTACATACTTATAGTTATAGAATATTCACAACATACTTCATACCGTGTACATTATAACATACCATAATAGACCCATTTCTGTAATATACTCACATATCTATATTATTGCTAATATATATTGTAATATATCTATATCACTAAAGCACTTCTGGATGGATGCAAACTGCATTTCGTTGCCCTGTACCTGTGCATGTGCAATGACAATAAAGTTGAATTCTATTCTATTCTATTCTATTCTAAAATATCAAAAATATTTCTGCTAAAATATTCCTTTTTTTTTTTTTAATTTCCTTTAAACTGAGTGAATACTTTAATTTTAGCAGCCACAATAAACTAAAGTCAAAGTTTCATTATTCTTACGTGAGTCGCAAATCATAATCGAAGCAATTTGAACCAAGAATCTGTCAAAAAATGACATTTTAGCACAAGTTCAGAGTGAACTGGCTCAGGAAACTATGCTGTGTGTCCAGAAATAGCAAATCAGAAAGGAAGAGAATATGAATAGCAACCCATAACCCATCCTGAACTCTACCCAATTTTCAGGGTGTTCCTAATGCACCAAAGGCCTTCAGTCTCTATAGTGGAGGCCCTGAAACCTCAGCTCTAAATCTGATGGGTGGATGTAAGACGAGACGGACGGTAGAATAACAGAACGTGCACTTTGTTCACCCCCAGCCTGCAGTAAAAAGCTCTGAGAATTACAGAGTGAGAGACAGTTTAACTCTGGGTCATAAATATGTGTTTGGAACATTTTCGCTTTTTCCCTCCCTCTGTGCTTCTCCTGTGACATCTTTGTTACTATGCTATATTGATGCTCTAGCATATATAGTGTGTGTGTTTTTTCTCCAAAGTCGGCCCGTCTCTGTCTGTCATTTTTTGGATAAAAGAGCGAAAGCAGCAGAAATTGAAAGCCTTGCAATACATTTTTCATGCTTGAATGAAGTTGAAAAGTTGGATAAAAACAATAAAAAGTGACTTGCTTGAATCATGGAACATTCTGCTCCTCTAAACTCTAAAGTAGTGGTTTTCAGATCTTGAATAGCTTTTCTTTGCTTTGGTTTTGATCAAAGTCGTCATAGAAAAAATGTCCAAATCACTTCTGTCTCTCTGTTTTTAGCTGTATTGCCCCAACATTTCAATCACAAATCCTTTTTCTTGATTTTTGTCTTCCATCAAATACCAGAAACTGATTTCTTTTATGGCTGGTATGACAGTAACTGCATTTGTTGCTTTCTTCCAGAAACAGAATATTCAATATCAAACTTATTCACGGAACTTACAATGTTTAATCATATTAATTATAGCCAAATATATCAAAAATCTTGCATGACTGATACTTCCTAAATTTACATGTTAATAGAACCTTAGGGTATTCCAAAAGATTCCGAGGACCAAAAGTGCCCTTTTTGTCCTCTGAGTATTTTGGAAATGCTCTGAATTAATAAAAATAAAAACATCAGGTATTCATTAGATTAAATGGCTTAAATTTGTCATTTTATGAGGTTTGACTGCTAGGTATGTCACTACGTTTCATCATCTCATCCTCTGCAATGATTAAATGGCACCCAGCTGGAAAAGCTGAACCACTTACTAATACTTGCATAATGATAGAGTTGAAAATGCACATTAATATAACCTTTTTTGTCATTTGCAGTCATCTTTTCCCATTCGAGTAGTTTCTCTCTTTCTGCCCTTCACCCTTAGATACACACCTAAATACGCAGTGTGTGTGTGTGTTTAAGAGGGAGATGTCTCCCTCCTTCCTTGTTTCCAGCATGTGGGCGAGTCCCTACCCAAACCGCAGCAGGGTAATAATCACTTAACCCAAATCAGGCGCAATCAGGACGAGCCAGTCTGCTGGGAGGCACCCAACCCATGGGGCCAAGGGTGGCAGTGGGTGGGTGAGTGAGAAAGGGATTGGGGGGTGGTGGGGGTGGAGGAGTTGGTCAGGATGACGATGTGGACACTGATGACCAGAGGGAAGCTCAAGAGCGCCAGCCTTTGTTGTGCCATCCTCATTCTCATCTGGCTCCAACAGGGAGCAAATCAATGGAGGGAAATTGGGGAAATCAGAGATGAGATTCCCCCTACAGAGTGAAGGTTAAATGCTGTTCCTGTTTTGCTCTGTGTGTGTGTGTGTGTGTCTGTGTGTCTGTGCGTGCACGTGCATGCTGCCTTGTGTTTTGTCTACTTGTGATTGTTTCGTTAGTGCTCCCCAGGCCCCTGCTGAGTCACTGAATGTGATCTTGTGTGATCCAGTGATTGTGTTCTTAGCTATTTTCCTGGTGTTTGTGTTGTGATGTAGGTCCCATCACAGCTGCAGGCCCCACAGGAAGAGACATACATACAAAAGACACTTGGGCATGCACACACATACAATATACTCATATATGCATGGGTGTGGAGGTTCCGTCAGGGCCGTGCGCCTATTCCTGAGACATCTGTAGACTCCTGCACAAACACACACATACAATATGTACATTAAGGTCTGGGCGGAACCATGACAGAGCCTGAAATCCAGGCGATTTATTGAGCTCTATTCCAGCAGAGACCTACAGCATGTCAAAACTGTCTCAGTTTCCTTCTCCTTCCGCCCCTCAAGCTTTATCTCCTCCTTAATGACTGAGGCCTGCTCCTAATCAAACATAAATTGAAGCAACACTGTATCACATAGGTAAACTATATACTGTTGAGTTTGTGTCTGCCTGTGTGTGTGAGAGAGGGAGAGACTCCATGTATGTGTGTGTATCTGTTAAAGGAGCCTTGACTGTTGTTAGTAGTCCACCTTGTAGCATCTGCCATTCATTTGGAGCAGAAGACAAACACACTGATCAAAATGACTCAGACCACAAGACCATTTCTGTCTGGATTTGTCTCCTGCTCTTTGCTTCCCGACTATTTCTGCTTCTTTCTTCTCCTCTGTCTTTCTTTCTGTCTTGCTGGGGGGTTAGAGTAGAAAACGGGCACCTCCATGCCATTGTATATGCACATATCTGCTGCATTTTAAACATATGTTTGCTCGGCACATGGACCACATTTCAAACTCCAGCTTCATCTCCACAATTTAATTTTACTTTGTTTAAACACACTCTCAGTGAAGACTGTTGTAGCTAAGTGTGTGTGTGTGTGTGTGTGTGTGTGTGTGTGTGTGTGTGTGTGTGTGTGTGTGTGTGTGTGTGTGTGTGTGTGTGTGTGTGTGTAGTGCATCTGCGTTTAATTTATGCAAGTTTGACATGTGGAAACCTAACAGGCACAGATCATAATGGAACTCTGAGGCAGTTATCTGTGACTTTCCAAGACTATTTGTTGTCCATCAGTTCCAAAGCTAACTGATAACTGCTGCTTTTTTAAATTTTTAGTTTCAGTGCATCGCTCAGGCAGGGTGGCCTGGTTGCTCAAGCGATAATCCTGAAAAAGGACTGGTTTAAACCTTACAACAGCTTCATATTACTAGATTATATTAACTTGTATAACTTGAGTTTAGTTTTTTTTTTAAGTTTTCAAAATTTTTCTCCACCAACTTGAGGTCTCAGCATCATCTGTAAACACACTATACACGCTGTCCACTTGCGGTCAGACATTTAGACAGGTTGTAAACAAATTCCCTTTTTAATTATATTATCCAAACCATGTTATCGTCTGTCCATCTGTCAGCTCCTGTTACTTCCCTGATTGCACTCTGCAGTAAATTTTGTCTGGTAAGTAAAATGTTATCATAAAACATGGAAGAGATGGCCAAAACTATGAAAATAAGACCCAAGTTTTCCTCCAAATTATGGGAGGCCTCATGGTGTACTGTAAACTGTGCTCATCTCTCCCAGATGTAGATGAGGAGATCCACATTTCTAATTACAGCCAGTGTGACAAGTACTTCCCAGATTTCTTACCTGAATTCTTTCATGACATGATGGAGTAAGGTGGGTGGAGATTTTGGAAGAGGGTTAGAGAGGTTGGTTGACAAGGTGTTGAAGTGGAAAAGCCTGCAAATCACCATGGTGGACACCAGCCCCCCTGGAGCAAGTGACCCAGAACACTCCAAATCCTTCTTCACACAAAGGAGGGTTAGACACACACATGCACAGAAACGTGCATGCACATCGACACTAAATATTTTCTGTCTGTGCTTGCAGTCTTACCTATAGACACTTGCTCTAGTAGCTGCACACACCTATGCTGGATTAAATGAGTATTTCTCCATAACATTATAAATTTGTATAAAATTCCCAGCAACTAAAGCAGGACTGTAACTACTGGGATTAAAAAAGAAAAAAAAGTTTGAACAGCTGAGAAAAATTTGAGCCATCATTCAAAAATGAAAATCAGCAAATTTAAAAATTCATGGTCTTTGTTTTAAAAACTGACCCTCTGTTTTTTCTTTGCTTCTCAGTGCAGGCTGTGATAAGATAATGGGAGCAGTTGCACAGTGAGTGTGTTCTGAAGCACCTGACCCTTGAATAGGTGCTGAGTGGAGGGCCTAGGCTGGGCTGCTGAGACGTGCTCATGCTCTGTTGACTTAAGCATTCAGACTGAGCCATCAATCATCCAAGTGTGACGGGTCTGCCCCCGAACCCCAGCGTATTTTATCTGCCAGCAAATCCTCCCTGCTCATTGCTTGCATGTAACAACCAGCCCCGATTTGAAAGAAGCAAATCAAGTTGTTATCTTCTTCTGTCTCACTGTCCTGCAGAATATAGTCTTTCCTCACAAACATTCTCTTTCTCGCGCATTTATCTAAAAAAGGCTTGGAATTGGTTTTAAATCCTTCCTTCCTACTTTTTTAAAACCACTAAAGCATTTGGAAAAGGTTCTTTGCAATTATATTTAATCATATGCGGCCGTTCCAATCAAGGCTCCGGTGATCACATTTGCATGGGTTTCAGGTTTTGCTCTTTACATCAGTGCAGTACCCATGCAGGCTCCAGGGGTAAGGACCACCTGGACGACTCACAGATCTGCTCCCTCCTTCTGTGTTTTGGCCTCTTCTTACTTCTCTTCTCCATTTTGGCTTCCTCTTGTTTTGTTTTTTCCTTTTTTTTCCCTTTCTTTTGCTACCGCTATCTTTTTGAGCTTGTCAGACTTGCTTTTAGCACACAGGGGAGGTGGAAGAGCTGAGACCAAGTTTCTGTGAACTTGTGAAAATAGAGACGTTATAATGTGAGTATTTGCGTGTGTAAAGTATTTCAGCAGAATTCCCAGATGCACTGCCCCACTATGTCCAGCTGACCAGCCCACCCAGCCTGTGAGAGAGTGAGCTTCCATTTTTCTTCTCTCTGCAGACTGAAGAGGTCAGCATGATCATGTGTGTGTCTGAGCATAGCGTGCTGTTGTATGTTTGCCTGCTTGTTTTCGTGTGTCTTTAAGACTGCGAAGCATTTGTGAATGCACATATGTATACACGCACTTGCTTGTCAGGAAAGCAACTTTGAGTGTATGATCCAGTGCTCCTCTCATTTTCCCTGGTGAAAGGCAGCATTATATCTGATTTCCATGACCTCAACACCGGGCCTTTGCTCTCTTCTCTGCCTGAGCGTGTGTGTGTGTGTATGTATATGTATATGTGTGTGTATATATATATATATATATATATATATATATATATATATATATATATATATATATATATATATGCACACAAACTAAAAAAGAAGAAGAAGAAAAAAAAAATATATATATATATATATATATTTTTTTTCTTTTCTTCTTCTTCTTTTTTAGTTTGTGTGCATGCATTATAACTGCTTTCCATGACCTCCAGCCAGGACCCTCCTCTGCGGCCTGCCTTGCAGCGCTTGTTTAGACAACAGTGGTGCACATGTTGGCTGAAATATGGCTGCTGTGCTCGTTTCCTCGGGTGAATTAAGCTACGGCATGTGTGCTTAAACCCAGACGGCTTGCTGATTTATCCATATATTTAAATGATTGATTTAAGAGTCATCCAGCCAACACTTGTTGAAGCTGCGGCTAGAGGCGGGCTATAGGAGATGAGAGAGAAGAAGGACAGAATTCACATCAGAAAATACACTGCGTCTCTCACACAGGTAGTGATATTTATGCCATCCTTCACATGGCTAAGAGACATTATTCACAGAGCTGAAATAAATTATTCAGAAGTAAAGCTTTACTTTTCACAAGATGGATACTTTTAACGATGTACTGATTGCTTTTTAAACTACTCCATTTTCAAATGAGCTATAAAAGTTTGTTTATTATGGTTTAGAACATGACATAGGCAATCTATTTTAATGTCAGTAGAGTGTAGAAGAAAACGTATGAAAACACCTTCCCATTGCCATGTTGTATGTGTGTGTGCGTGTATCTGAGTGTGCAAGTGTGAGTGTGTTTTATTACCTGTCTCATTATTAAATGTGTTGGAGGCCGGCAAAGCCGGGACAAAACATTCCAGCTCCTTTAATGTCTCCCTCTCGTCTCCCCCGTTCCCCTTGCTCCTCTCTTTGATAATACTTTTTCTTATGAGCCCATAAAACCAGATGCTTTCTCAGAGAACCACCTTCTTACACTATGCACTGCAAAAATGGTCATCTCAACTAGCCTTGTGCTCTATACTGAAACTTTTTCATAAAGTGTATTAAAAAGATCTTGATGACAAGATTTACATATTTGCAGAAGAGTTTATTTCATTTTCTCAAATAAAAAATATCTGGAAATACAGCATTTGTTTTTATATTTTTATTTTAATATTGCAGTGCTTTCCACCATCACTTTATTAGTGAATAATCCACAGCTTTTAAAAGTATAGACACAGCTATCTAGCCCCACCCTTCCCATCTCATGTTTCCTTAGGCTGACCCGGTGGTTGAGTTCCTCACTATCATTCTGCTACCTCTCCAGAAAGTCTGCTTTTTTTGCTGACTGGAAGATTTCAGTGCTGCCTGTATGGACTGAAGGTGGCAACAGCAGGCTGTTCTAACCAGAACCTGCACCAGATTGAAATCTGGTGCAGGTTCCTATATGCCAGCCTCATGGAGGGTGCAGAGCAGCACCCCTCATTTACATGGGTTGAGGGGCGCATTGTAAAGGCAGTATGTTTAGTAGTATTTAATAATTATCTGATAATTATAAAACCTTTCTGCACTTTTGCACAGCTTTAACCTCTTTTCCTTGCTACCCGTACATTTTAAGATTCTATTCCCAGTTAGAAAAATGTGGCTACTAATTTGTTCCTTTAGTTGCTCTTTACATTTTTCCTCATATTTTCCTGTCTTTATCTCAAAATTCATATCGCTGTCCTCTATTCCACCTCCTCCTCTGTCCCCTCTTTTTAGCCCTCTCCCCTCACTCCACCTCTCAGTCTCTCTCTACTGGGTCGAGTTAGGCATAAGCGAATAATTAGGTAATTGCCCCCTTGATTGAGCTCAATAGGAAACATTTCAATTAGGCTAAAACTGCGCAAGGAGGAAGTAGGCTCTTACAAAGGGAAACATTCCTTGTCATGCAACTGTCAGCCCCCCAGCCCACACCACGAGCCAGGATTAACTGGATACTAGAAGAGGAAATGCTGGGGAAGAGGGAGGTTGTTCTGAAAAGCCAAGGGGAAAAAAAACGTCAGGGAATTGGGAATGGCGGGGGCCTGTTGGGGAGGCTTGAGAGAGAAAGTTAAGGGAACGGAGGGTGGGGCCTTTAAAGCAGTAGGTGGGGGTCGAAGAGACAGCAAGAAATGATTGCCGCAATTACGGCTATATTTAAACACGCCTTCGCTCTGATATGATTTTCCTGGTGATCCCTTGTCCAGATAAGAGGGAGACCACTCTGCTTCCCAGCTGCCTGTAACAAATTACAACCTCCCAGCCATGGAAGAGACATAGTTCCTGAGTCAGGGGGTGGGGGGAAGAGGAGAGTTGAGAGAGAGTTGGATAGCCAAAGAGGATAACTCGATACCTCTAAAAGACCTGGCTGGATAAAAGGAGCAAAAAACTGGAAAGCAGATATTTCCAATTTTTAGAAAGAGGAATATGAATAAATACAGATGGAGAAATCCAAGACAAAGAGTTGAAAATCAAAATAATCCTTCTTATTATAATTATTTTTTGTCTATCTCTCATCTCCTTAACTTTGCATTTATTTTGAATCACATGTATAACACAGATGTTTCTATGGCCCTACAGGGGCAGTCTCTTGCATGTTCTCCAGGTATGTGCATGTGTGTCTGCAGCGGTGCAGCTCGCATGCCCTTCTGTCATCACAATCACCTTTGCCTCCCTCATACATGGGCCATGAAATTGAGGAGCTGGGTGCTGACCTTTAATAGAGTACGGGCGCCTGTAGGTGTTTTATGTAGGTGTTAATGGATAGTTTGTGAATGTCTGAATGTCTGTGTGGACAGGTGTTAACATGCAGAGGTAGAGAAACTAGTGCTTCTCTCTGTTAGTTAAAATGTCTCTTTCTGTGTGAGCTTCTGTAGAGTTTATCTGAAGGAGAGCGAGGGTGTGTATGCGTGCATGTGTAAATATTTTCATTTATGTCTGAAATTGTGTGTATGGCTTGATTTGTGTGTTTGTATATCTGCATTTCTTTATGGATAAGAGTCTGTTTTATTGCTCAAAAGTAGGGTGTATATTGAAAATTCATGTGTGCCTGTCTGTCTAGTGTATGTGAATTTATATGTTTGGATTTGTGTGCGTGCGTGTGTGTTTGTTTTTGGCTTGAGCTTTTTATCCATGTCCCCGTGGGATGCAGTGTGGTTAGAAGAGTAAACGGTGGTCCATGTTAATACGTTTCCTGTGTCTGGGCCACCGTACCTGTGTGGTTCACCTCGACACACACGCTCGCTGCACAATAGAGTGAGTCAGTGTAAGGCAATATCTCATTTATCCACACTGGGTGTTTTGTTTTAGCAGATGGATGAGGCACTTTTGTTGTATCCAGAAGTAAAATGGTTGTCGTTGATTTACTGTTTTAGAACGTATGCTTAGACTGTATTCATGAATGCATTGCTAACCAATCTGGTAGCCTTACTGAGTTGTTACTGAGCTGATGGCAAATTTTTTTAGAAATTAGTGAGAAGGCTTAGTTCCTCAAAAATCTTAACTTTTAGATTGAAAGACAAAAATATTTTCAGAAATTATAAGCCCAAACCCAAGGAATTATTTTCGTATGCCTCGCTTCGCCAAGACACACTGACTTTAAGCGTATTCTGTGCAATCATTTCAACAAAGTAGCCTCATTGTCTTTCTTTCAGGAAGCAGGGAGGCAGCTACTGCATGTTTCCATGATTTGTTTACAGCAGTTATACCAATATATCAAAGTTAATGTGACAGTGATGTATTAGTGTTTCAAAATGCTAACTGCTGCACCTTTAATATGCATCTGGATGTTTATTATACAAACTTGATTTCTCTTCCATGTCAGTCAGCCATGCATCCATATTGTGTTTACCCCCATAAACACCTAACAACCTAAACAGCAGTCGCATAAACTGACTCTGACTATGACCCCACCCCAACCCTCCCCTCCCTCACCCCATGGTGGCCCAGACACCACGCAGCCCCTGTTATGACAGCTCCCAGCGCTGTTTTGATTTAGCCAAGGCACGACACACACATCCGCAGTTATAATTCAGTAATTTGTGTTTGTGCATTCAGTGACAATTGTGACAAATGACTGGCCTGAAGTGAAACGCCTACCTGCCCCCCTCCCAAATGCCCCCCTCCTTGTTTCCTGCCCGAGCCGACGCACGCTTACACTGCTCAGGTGTATGCTCAGAGGGCTTGCGTGCTCAGAATGAATAGGCCAGCTGACAAGGGAAATGTTTACATGAACGTGTTTGTTTTGAATGTGATTTTTATTGATGAATCATATCAACTGTGGAGGCCTGTATGATCACGTTTAGAAAGAGGGTGTCATGTTAGGTCTGCTGTTTTTTTTTTTTCGTCTTCTTGTGGTGCAACAAATCCCTAAAGGGCTTATGCACATAGTTTGTATCCTTTTCAGGCAACATGCACTCCCTGTCCGAACACACATACTCAGTCATAGACGGTAATCATTGCATCTAGCCAGCCCGCTCATTTACATTTTCCGGGGCATTTTTCATCATAAGCGCGTTCTGTCATCAATATTTGTGGGGAAATTGAGGGTTCGCAATGGAGCGGTCTTCAGCAGAACACGGAACCCATTATGGAAGCCAGGCAGCTACAGGAGGAATTCTGGTAATGTTGTATCCACAAAATGAGTTCCATTCCCTTGGAAGAGCTGTGCATAGTTAGGGATGTAATACTCATATGGAGTAGTTTATGAGGATTAAGAGGTTTTATTTAGTCTATGGGGCCAGCAAGCCTCCTCTGTGCAACCCTCATCACATCCTAGCCTCTCTCTGTTCTTGAGTGGATGACCAATGGCAAAGGAGGTCTCTGAGTCTGTAGAATTGAATGTTTTTGGTGGTGACAGTGTCTGACACAATCCTGTGTGCCAGCCACCATTTTCTCCACCACACTGAGCCTCAACAGGCCTGAGCTTTAACACCTGTGGCAGGTGGACTTTGTGTGTGTGCAAGGTTTTCTGGTTGTTGTTGTTTTTAGACGGCTCTCATTTTCTGGCCTCTTTCCAACTTATTTATGAAATTTTAGTCCACACTTTTATTTTGAGCAAAAAGGCTTTGTGAGGCATTGACTCAGCCATAACAATGTATTCTTAAAGTTTGTTTTCTTGTATTATTATAATGATTGTAGATTTAACTTACTCATTTAGTTGATATGCATATTTGTGTGTGCGTGTGCTCAGGAGTGTGTGGCTTTCCTCCATGTTTTTTCCCAGAAGGAAAAGGCTCATGTTCACTCTCTAACTCGTCCTGGTAGAGGGTCAATTGCAACCATTCGGCTGCCAGTCTGATCCAAAGTAAACATTTGGAGAGAAGCACTGTACAGGCAGGTACCTGGGGGCTCTGTGTTGCTCAGTTTTGCTCTCCCCCTCCTTTCCTCCACCTCCCCCTCCCATCTCCACCTCTACTTCTTCATGCACGTCGGTGGGCCATGCTCCTCTAAAGACTGGAGGGTCGCTGCTTTTGAACCAAGCCAACTGATACACTGGGTCCGTGAGATGTTTCTTCTTGTGGGACAGGCTTTGAAGAGGGTCTGATTTGTTGGCCGGGTTGGTCCTGCCTCCTTGCTGTGGTCTGGCTAGTTTAAAAGTACTGGAAGATCACAACCAGAGACAAACCAGCCTAGGTCTATTTGACATGCACGCAGAACACAAAGCACATCTCTCTCACTGTGTAAGCTATCAGAAATATGGTTTTAATTTAGGGGTCTGTGTGCCAGTTAGATTAACACAGGTCCAGGCAGGGGCCACTTTTGTTTTGTGTGTCAACAGAGGTAAGGTCTGCTGCAGATTTGCTGTGAAGTGTTGGGAGGACTTCTGGTCGGAGTGCCGCTCTGCAGCTCGCAGACTTTTGAGCCTGATGGCAGGCGACTCCTTTAACTGGGGCTGGGGAGCAGTCTGCACAGCTCAATTTTGCCCACATTAATCAAACTCACATTTCCTCACATCAGCCAGTGTGCCCATCAGCAGGGCCAGCTTGTTAGCATAATGAATTCAGGTGATTTTTACACAGAGGGCCACAGTCTTCAAAAACCAAATTCAGCTTGTTGGAAGAGGAACAAAAAATTACCTTTTTCTTTTTACACGTTGTTTTTTTCTTGCATTTAATTTTTTAATTTAATTTCTGTATCCTTGATGGAAAAAATAGACAATATTTAAGTGTCAGAAATCATAGGGAGTTAAAGTTAAAATGGCCATTTCTGTGCCCAGTGAGTTATTTCATTTCACGCAGACTTCCTGTTGGTATGAGTGAGGTTGGGAGGGGGGTGCAGAGGGTCAGCAAGAAAAGAAGGGGCTTGTGGAGGTGGTGGGGTGTCTGTCTGAGAGAGTGAAAGCATGCAGTCAGACAGTGGGAGAGACCTTTGCCGTCCATTCATACAGGTGCTTATAATTTGCAGCGTGTGATTAATCATTGTTGTGTTTGGGGGTGACATCTTGTTTAATGGATCTGTCCATCTCCCTTCTTTCACTGTTCAGGGGAGGTAAGTCCTAAAGTAGAATGCTTAGTCAGACACGTGTGCACACACTCAAAGAATTTCACATCAAATTGTGATTTTAAGCTTGTCTTTTTGCTTCATCACAGTCCTGCATTGGAATCTACGCTGACATTAAAGTAAAGAGAAAAAAAATGACCGGAGTGTGAGGTAGCCAAATGCAACATGTGTGCGAGCCCACCAGCTGCCTCCACACAGAGGTAGTGGTGTTTTCCGTGTATGTTTGCTTTGGGTGGAGGGCAAGCGGGCTGGTCAGCATGGCTGTAAATCAGAGTCTTCCTGATGGAACCCTGATGGACAGGAACCTAATCTGTCCCCGGTGTGTCATTATGCGCAACCTCCCAGATAGCTACAGATCCTGCTGCTCCTCTCATCTCACCCTGGCCTCAACACACACACACACATATGCACATACACAGCATACCCATGTCCACAGTGAGTCAGTCAGGGCAGCCTTCTGGAAACCAGAGACAGTAACAGAGACACACATGTGGAACATAAACCCGTTGAGCCAGTGTCAAGAGTTCATCGTTAGCATCTGTCATAGCAAGGTCGATGCCCAAAAAGCATTTGCTGCTCTCACACCGCAGCGGCTCACTCTTGCTCCAAATGTACACAGGCCATGCAGCTAGAGCGCTGTTGCCAAACTGGCTTCAGTAATGGCTAAACATAAGCAAACTGATGGATCCTTTTAGGACATGTCAGGATCTGTCCCAAGGCCTGACTAGCGCCTACACAACGGCCCTCACACATTGACGTAAATCGGAGCCAAGGTGTCATCTGTTAGTTTTATGAGCCTTTACATAACCAAATCCAAAAGAAAATACTGTGTTTCCATTTGACACAAAAATAAAAATGGTCACTGAAATTTATGATGTTTTATCTCACTTTTTTTAAAGATTCAGTTACGTTGTAATTAAATTTACTTAAATCCTCCAAAATACTCAATAAAACAGTTGCACTTTCCTTTTTGCGATTTATTTCATTTTACGGATCGGTTTTAAACGGTGTATGTTATGTTTTGGGAAAAACTCCTTTTAATATTGTTAGTCTGGTTACTGTGTGACTTTCTCCCCCCTTTTAAAAAACAACAAAAAAAAACCCCCACTACCTCTCATTCATAATTCTCTGCTGACAGTTTGGAGTTATTTCAGCTTTTCTGCCAAATGGCAGGATAAAAGCGACCACCACAAGCGTGCACGGTTCAGCTGGAGTTTGTCCAACGAGGAGATCCTGACCCCTCAATTACAGGATGATGGAGCTATTTCGTCCTTTGCGTGTTGCTGAATTTCATTAACAATTTGGCATCCACACATGTGAAATTAACTCGGTGCAGCTTTGAATTAAAGCATGTTAGCTTACATGTAAGCTCTTTTTTTTGACAGTGATTTTCATGCATGTGCATTATGTGATACTCCTGGAGTATATATTTAAAGAGGCTCCTTCTAAATGCTGCTCAGTACATGTGTGACCTTTGGTTCTGTCTGTTTCCTTCAGCAGCAAGTTTCTCACAAAGCCAGAAACCGAAGAGCCAATGCTATAATCGGAGGCCATCAGAGAGACAAAACGCAGATCTGCTCCATTGACAATGAATCTGAGACCCGGAGAATGTTTGCTTGACCTTTCTCTGCATCACTTTGGACACTGAGTCAATTCAAAAAGTCGATCCCTCATTCAGTGTCAGTGAAGCAGCGCCTCGGTTTGTCTCTTAAATGACTACATCTAGAGAGCCTGGAGTCTCATTTCCAGCTCTGAGTGGCATGTGATCATGTATGCAGTCTTGACTTAACTGTCTAAGACTGCAGGTATACTGCTGTGTTTGTTCTGGTTTATGGTGGATTTCCCTAAATTGACCTTTTTTTTTTTCTTTCTTTTTTTTTTACTCCCAGCACTTTCAGTTCACACAGCACATGACAGAACCAGTTTCTCCCTTGCAAAGCCTCTCTGCATCTGGTACCCTATCTCTACATCTCTTATTTGTATATCTGTGACCTTGAAAGCACTGATAGGCTGAGGATAAGGCCTGTATTGTGATTAGGCCCAAGTATAGTTTCCCTGATGCTGGGTTAGCGACGTGGCACTGGGCCATCTGCCAAAACAAAAGCTGTCAGCGACGACCTGTCACGCTTTAAGCCAATAAGCCTGCCTGTCCACCCGCCTGTGACAATTTATTACCCCGTTTCAAATAATGTTGATAAATCACAGACAAAACACAAAGCTTTGCTCCTGATTGCATAATTACTGCATCCAACCATGGTCGTATGTAATATAATCACGGTCTCTCATCAGGCTCAAACCACCAGCGTGCATCTGGAGCTGCATTATGCAATGTTTGGAAAGAGACACAGCAAGCTTGCTGACTATATGTGTGAAGCTGTTCAGTTGGATGTCTTGTATGAGAGTCTTATATATAAAAGAGACATTTAAACAAGAACAACCTCCTCCCACTGTTTTCAAGTGCTGGAACATATTTTGACTGTGTTTAAGCAGTGATGGCTGAGTGCATTTACACTTGGTAATGGCTTCCTGCCTTTAACTCTCTCGGCTTAAGACAAGAGGGGAACCATGCGGGTACTTCCCCTTTGCTACTGCAGCGAGTCTTCTACTCCTATAGCAGCCTTGTAGCTCTTCTCTTTTTGCCCCTTATACTTTTCAGGCAGCCCAGAACAAAAAGGACAGACCACCCCGTGAGCCTTTTCACTCTCTTTCCTACTGTATCACTTCTACCATGGATAGTTTGTTGCCTGAAAGATGGTATCACTCTTCAGGAATGTCCGCTGGTTTTTCAGTCCCTGCATCATTTGCATTTATCTACCTTGCAGCCTTACCCAGTGCCCACAAAGATTGTATGTTTGGAGAACGTCCCTACCATGATGCGTCCCGAAATGTCAGCCAAAATGCGCTTTCTTCCAGGTGGCATGAAGCCTGGGTCCGCAGAAGATTTCTGCACTGGCTGTATTTTCAACCTCAAACTAGACCCTGAGCTGCAAAGTTACAACTTTGCACATGGTAGCTTTTCTAGCTTTATACGTCTCCCAGCAGCTTGCCATTATAGCACACAGGTGCTCAACAGCCTTATAACACTGAAAGTGATGGTCTTCTCTTTTTTAAAAGATGAGTCACTGGGCTTCAGCCTTAGTGTCCATCCAGCCCGCTGTAGACAGCAGCTTGTAACGGGGGGACTTCAGCATATAGACACAAGGTGTTAACAACTAATTAAAGAATTTACTGCCTCACTAAAAGTCCATTATTGGTGTTCCCTCCCAATTATTGGCTCTATTATCAGCTTTTATGGACTAAGGTGAGCTTCCGGGGGAATTTACGCTTGTTTTGGCCGAGCGGTCAGTTCTGTCTCCATTTTTTTTTAAAAACAAAGAAAAATTGATTGTCTATGACAACTGTATAGCAGATACTAAAATCTTACAGTTATTACAGTGACACAGACTACTGGTGGTTAATTTCCCATTTCCTTGATACATTAAATAGGGTCTCTACAGCTGCTTTCCTTTCTCTCAGGCAGAGTCATCTTTTGTCAATGGCCACATGTGCTTTCCACCCCCCCCCCCCCCCCCCCCCCCGCCCCCCCTCTCTCTTTCTCTCACCTCTTTGTGTATTACTCCATCTCTGTCTCACATCCATCCACTAGGTGACAGTAATGACACAGCTCTCCCCTCTGGGGGTTGAAGATGGGATGAGGTGTGATTTTTATTTACAAAACGTGAATTTTCTAAGAACTATAGGTTACAGCCAGAGAAGTGATGTTATAGCGACGCGGTGACGTGGCGGTGAAGTTAATGCTGGCAGTGCACGTGGTGAAAACTCCACTTACTACCCATTTACCATTCTGCTCCACATCACTCAGCAGCATATAAAGACTCGGCATAATGGCCCATGTGCTGTGTATCTGTACAATTTCATAAAAATACTAGAGGTTGTTATTTTAGCTGTGAAATTGTAGTCAGCAGCGACTTTTTTTATTCTCGTCTAGGAAGTAGTCGTGATGTTTTTCCCAGCACCACTGCATCTAGTCAGCCCTAGCAAACCCCCTCGGTGCCACTTTGCATCTCAAATCAGAGCAAAACCCCAGTAGTTTCAATCCTATTTGTCTTACATCGCATAACCTTGAAGCCTTATCATTTGAGCGTCCAACTAACCAAGCTAAAGTTTCATATGAACTGACTTTGAACTCACTATTATATATGTATTTTTATATGTATGAAAATGTGTGAGGACATTTCAAACATTAATAGAGTTAAAAATATTCTGAATCCCAAAATATGTGGTCATATTATTAACCCAACTTTTTTTGGTGTAAATATTAAGCCATGCAGAAGAAGCTAGATATATGCAACTATAAAATTGTTGCTAATTAAATGTGTTTTATTGTCATCGCTTACTCAAAATTCAGCCATGAAGTGATCTATTTAAGCTATATCATTATATATAGATTTTCTCAGCATAATTTTTAGCTCCTGGCCAAAGTCAGTGGAGCAGGTGACAAAATTTTAAGCTTTGTAACTGGCTAAATTGATATATTGCAGTCAAGTGAAATTCTCCCTTATTTGCACTTTTAAGGAAACTTTCCGATGCAGCTGCTCCTCTTTTGCATAGATGGTTGAAGTGCCGATCTGATTGGCAGTGCACAAGTTGATTCAGGTGCAGTCATTGGTGTCTGGTGTCATACATTTTTGATCCAATCATCCTTGGTAATTCCACCGAATTTGTGCCAAACTAGTGACTCATGTCTTTTGCCCACTTATCTGCAAATGAAGCACAACTGCCAGTTAAGCCAATTGGCTTTGATAGGGGTTGTTTTCTAACAGACAAAAGCAGAGAAGTGTGTGCGAGAGTACAGCTTTTTAAAGGTATTATACCGGAGGGTGAAAATTATGCAACAATTTTTGTAAAAGCAGAAGTTCATGTGGTGTGTGTGTAGGTGTGTCTTATATAACAAAGGGTCAGGTTTTATCTTCAGTGATGGAGAACAATTACTCTGCTGTAAGACTAGTACTGAGGAAAGCCATTGATATCCAAAGATGCTTTTAACAAAGAGCGTTATTTCTAGCCATTGTTGCCATCTCAGGTATGAGGGATGTAGTTTGTTACTGTGTTCAGCAATAATACTTTTTTCATTTATCAACAAACAAGGATAATTATTCTCTAAATGATTAACTCAATAAATGCAATATTTGCTGTTTCTTAAGATGAATGTACACCATCCACGCACAGTTCTGCGCCCTTCCAGTTAATTTCCGCTTTTTTCCACACTGTCAACATGCTCTCATTAGCTGATGCCATTAAAATAATTCAGTTCAAAGAAATGATTTAAACCCTGCACATAAATACTCCTAATTTTAATTTCTGTCACAAGTTTTGGTTTATATTTTGATTTCTCTGCTTACTTTCTAGCTAGTTTTCACTCCTTCCCCACGGCACAGTTGGTAATTGTGTAGTGTGTACTGTGAAGCTGGCCTGTCATAGCTCGTAGTCCATTTGTTATAGTGACAGTCTATATATCAGGCTTTTTAGATTAGAGAAAATACTCAAAAGTCATTCCACCTAACGTATGAGAACATCAGAGGTACCCCCAGGGGAACAAGTATAAGCTAAGAATCAATTTGCTCTTCAACACTTCGGTAGCAGTGCTTACTGCTCATTTTCTTCTCCAGTGTCATTACATGGCGGAGGAGAGTTGTGTAATAGTGTAATTATTTAACATGTGCAGACTAGAACAATGTGGGGTGATGACCACAAAATAATGTCTAAAGGCTGACATAATGTGCACTAAACAAGCTTAGCACCTCGTATACACACATGCCAGCCTGCATAATGGCTGAAAGAGTTGTTTTTAAAAACAGAGGACATTTGACAACAGCAGTCAAATATTTTGATCCAGAGAGTCATTTCAGGGCTATATCAGTTTCAGTGTGCAAATCCACTGTAGCATAAACTTAATGCAGAAAATAAACATCTCAGTTTCTTTGTTATTGTCTGAAGTCATGATGGTAGAGAGGAGTTTGTGGAGGGGGACGAGCTGTTTATGTTTTTGCACTGTTTTGGTTACCTGTAATCTCTCTCTATCAAGGCTCTGTGTAGATGGTGTGAAAGTGAAATCTCTTAATGCTGTAGTTCCTTTTTTTAAAGACATGTCTTACGTCTAAATAATATTGTCACAAATTAATTTATATATAATATTATAATACATAGTAATAAAATCAACTGGTACCAACAGTCAAGAAGCATGCACTTTGTTTCCTGGCCAGATCTGACCTGTAGGCTTAATCTGAGGTTTCGCACCAGCAGGTTATTTTTAGGGAAAGTACACAAAGTGGATGTGTAAAGAGATGTGAAAATAATTATTAATGTTTTCAAGCGAAAACATTTGATGAGCCTCGGACATATAATTTGAGTTAAAAATTACATGGTTTTCACCTGCTGATTTGGCAGATGTTACACTGGGCTTGTAGAGGCAGTTGAATGAAATGGGTGGCTGCAAAGCCTCCGGAAATAAAAACATATCCTTAAGACGTTTGTGTCTGTCATACATAATGGTGGAAGTTCAAATCCCGGTATTTCTTTTATTAAATATTTGCGTGAATTAAACCTAATTCTTTGCCTAGAAAAATCTAAACACGTATATAATATATATATAATAAAATATCCCCTCTGTCGTCATTCCTTTAATTTAGCAAGATGGTACAATGACTGATACCCAGATTTTAAGGATCGTAGTGAAGTAGCAAGGAAACGTATTAACAATGTTGCCCGTGCTACGCTTACCGCTTATTTTTAATAAAATGACAGCTTTGTTTGGAGATTATATTTAACCATATTTTATATTTTACATATAAAAATATTCAGTGCATTTACATTTGACTTACTGTGCCTTTTAATTTTTTTAATGACATGTATGAATCATCTGTATACGTAAAACAGCTTTTTTGAATCTTAAATTTGCTCAGGAACTTTTAAGTTTAAGAGGAACTGTAGTTGTTAGTGGCTCTGTTGTCAATTGTATTGTCATTTTTCAATTGAGTTTGTGTTACAAATACTGATCTATACTTCCGGCAGCTACTTGTCTCTCCTTTTTGACGGAAATAAAAGTCTCAGTATGTTAAAAATGTAACAAACAAAGAATAAAATAATGTATGTTTAATGGTATGAGAAACAAGTATAACATAGTCAAATGTTTTTAATTTTTTTAGTACTGCTGTTGGAGCGTTTTATCTCGTGACCTGTCACAACCCACAGGTTGGGGAACAACTGGTTTCCTGTGGACAATGTAGCAGCTCAAACCTCCTGAAGGGTTTATAGTTGCAGCCATACTTCACACCCTCTAACCTTTGTTAGAGGATTACAGAGTTTATTTAGATGGTGACAGGTGTCCTGCAGGAGTTGGAGAAAATTTGCTTAAAAAGCAATCCTCATGAAAGAAATCACCCTGAGAGGACACGGAGCACTTCCTGTCAAACATCAGTTACACCAGGTTTTGCATCCATTTTGTACCCTTTTCTTCTCCGCCTGATAGCCACTTCCGCCTTCACGGTGTAGCTATTTGCATCGTATTGTTTTTCCTACAGATGGCCATGTAGAGAAAAAAGAAAAGATGTCACCACAGGTTTTAAGAAACCAGTGACAGTAATGAAGGATGCAGGCTCTCACACTGACACTGATATCTATCGTTTGTCTGTCAGGGCAGACAGCTCAGGTTGACCCAGTCAGCTGCACATGCACCTGACTCACCTTTACACTTCCATCAATATCGCAGAGTTCATCTCAAGTTTGACAGACAGAGACAGAGTCATGCTTTCCCTGTGCATAGCCAGTGGGGGAAATATGCCATGACTTCCAAGATAAATCTAAACTGGAGACAGCACACTTATGGAATAACCAATATATCATTTACAAATGTAATATTCTAGTCAGCATATTCCATGATAAATGCAATCTTTGTTTGTTTCCTCCTACCATTTATTAAGGCCAGAAAACAGAAAAATAAATAAATAAAATAAGGAGCTGTTTGATTTGATGGAAATTGCTCAACTGTTACACAAAAAGGCGGCAGTATAAGGTGAAGGGAAAGGATTCTTTTTTTCACTCACTTCTTGCCAACTCGTGCATTTATGGCTTCTGACCTGCAAACAGGGCATGCCAAGGCTCTGCAGGAGACAGGAAATGTGTCATTTGTTATTAAGAACTTATTTATTTTAACATAGAAGAGGAATTGCATAAAAATTATCTGGGATGGTGAAACTCTGAATGTGTTCTTAAAGATTTGAAAAGTAATTTGAAGTGTTTACAAGCATTGTAATTCCCAGTTTTGCCCTTTTTAATTCCACCGCACTGCAACATGGAAGATACTTTATGTCTATAAATGTATGTAACAGTTTGTTTGTCTTACAAAGGAGAGAAATGACTTAATTCTAGTTTTAACATCCTGAACCTTTTAGATCCAATATTTTAGCTTCAATGGCTTAACTTTGGTGAGAATATCCACAGTGTGTGCCTTATGATGTAGTAGACATCTCAGACCCAGAGAAAGTGTGAATGCCTGCACTTCATGTCAGAGCCCCCGGGGGGTAAAAAAAAAATAAATCCCCCACTGTCACTAGAGATGACCCTGCTTGTTTTTCTAAGCACCCTTTGAGCTTTTTCAAGTGTAGAATTAGGGAGTGTTTGGGGACTTAACTGGGAAGCTTCTGCACTCCCACAACAGGAAGCATGATTGGTGATATTTGTGATTAATAGCTCATAATAGCCCTGTCTATCTCTCTCTGTCTTTCTCTCAGGCTCACTCTCTCGGCTTTCTTTTTCCACATGTACTAAGCTTTCTTTTAAATAAATAAATTCATATGCAGTAAGTTTCTCCATATATGATTTAGATGACCCATTCCTAGAAGAAAAAGTCACTAAGATTCCTTATTCATCATTCCTTTAGATAATGAAGAAATGCTTTTTGGCTACTTTAGTTACCTCTCTTTTTAATTATCTGTAATATACAGGTTTATTTTCTAGAAAGGCATTTCACTTTCTCCCCGTGGCATCATTATACACTTATGACAGATAGCTTGTGCTATGATTGGGTGAAAATGGTTTATACTCCATTTCAGTTTTAATGTGATCAGTTTGGAACCATTACACCAGCTGTTTTCTGTGAAAACACCTTTGGCTCAAGGGCTGTATTTCAGTACTATGGTTTGCCTTACTTGGTAGTAACTAAAGTTTAATGGCTTGACCGAAACAGGGAGACCCCATGTTATTTGGGCACTTTTATGTCACATTTATATCATGCACTTCCTCGATTTGTCTTGTTTTTTTATTTTATTTTTCACATATATACGTATATATATGTGTGTGTGTGTGCGTGTGTGTGTGTGTGTGTGTGTGCGTGTGTGTGTGTGTGTGTGTGTGTGTATTGGGTTTTGTTTTGTTAAATAGCACGAAAGTGAAGATGCAGCCAAAATAAACCGTGACTTACTTATCTGGTGATTCCCATGAGTTCATCATCTCTACCGCTGCATTTTTTAATTTATCTGATCGCAAAAACATTCTTCTTTCATTTGTCCCTTTGTCCCTTCTTTCTGCTTTAAAAGAGCTTAAAATTAAGTTGATTTTCTAAATCAGCGTGCCCAGCCTCGCTGCTGATGGATATCATGTTAGCTTTGTGACTGCAGTGGAGCAACACCTTGCAGGGTTTGTTTAGCATTCCAGGTCCGATGTGTTTTGAAAGGTATTAATGGAGGACATGGAGGCATGAGATATTTCCTGCAGGTTCAGTCAGGTGCCCTTGTTAAAACTCGAGTCGGCCTGCAAGGTGACGCTTTGTCATTATGACACTCATGCTTCTTGTCATGCCTTGAAACCACAGAGCAAGCTGCGATTTTCTGCTCTGGCTCTCAATGAACCAAGTAATACGTTGGTTTTGGAAAACAATTAGCAATGTTGGATCGGTTTTAAAATGCATTAGAAAAAAATTCACTAAGCTGTTTATCTGTCACCTTTTTTTTAATCTCTTCGTGCTCTTCATGATATTTCACTAACAAAGTGTACATAATTTTGACATCTTTACAACTTTCAAAGTGTCAGTATTTTATAGAACTAATTAAAATAAGTTATTATTAAATTTAAATAATTAATATATTATAAATATTGTTAAGAAAGTAGTGTTTAAGCCATTGTTTGAGATTATAGCATTCATTGGGTCAAGTAAGCATGAGAAATAACCAGCTAGTTTGTCTTTCAAGTATTAGCCCATTAAACAAGGAAAATCTTGCTTCCAAGCACCTTCTCCTTGTGGTTGCTGGGAATTACAGTCATTCAATGTGTGTCTTGGCAAGATGGATGACACCTGCACCCATTGAGCAATCATTCCCTGGTGCGCTATTGTTGTTCTTTCTCACTTTTGCGTGGGAGCAAACTGTATGCATTCCCATGCCAAAACCAATGAAGATAATCATCTCATCTGTGTGATGTATGATCTTCTTTCTTTGGACAAGTTATCAGACGACCTGGAATGTCTGAATACCCGTGTTACCAGTGAAGCTACTTGTTGGTTCTGCTCCAAAGAGTCACTGCACTGTGTAGGAAAAAAAAGATTGACTGTGGTGTGATGCAGCAGTTTTTAACACCGATCCTCGTTGTTTTTCAGACATGTGGTGAATGTGAGAGCCAAAATAAAAGCTCTTTTTCACCACTCTGCATTGGCGATGGGCATAAAATTCACCTAATGTTGTGCCCAGCTCTTTTGTTTCCACTGCTCAGTTCACCTTCACACTGCATCTTAGCCTTGAATGCATGTGTCTGAAATACAAGTGTGGTGGCGTATATTTAAGTGTCTCTAAATGGCTGCGCTCCAGACACTCCTTTGCCATTAGCGCGTCCGCCTCCGCGTGTGTATGTGTGTCTGCAATGTGCTGAATGACAAGCCCTGTCCGTACTATTGTGTATCAGAAATAAAAGAACCTTTAAATAATGGAATTTTCTAATATGCAACTCACTGATGCATGGCAAAGCCATAAACATCAACCAGATGGTGGGTCACTGTAATATTAGGCTCCTCCTTGCAGCTGGAGGAGGGAAGCAATTGCAGAAAGAGTTGCAGCCAAACTCTGGCTAAATATAAGAAAAGTTCAGTAGTATCATCCCTTTAGTGCGTCCTCAGCATGCTCGGTGACTGCATCAGAGACTGTTGAGTGTGAAGTGCTCTCGAGAGTGTGTGGGTTCACTATGGCCGCACTGTATGATTAAAAAGCATTTTGCACTGGCAGTTGGAACAGAAAGGCAGGATACACTGGGGCACAGCGGTGTGAGAATGTCGAGGAAATTACATACTTGGTTTTTTACACAGAGACAGTTTGATGAAGTGTTTCCATTGGACATTAGCAGGAAAAAAATGAGCTGTCTAACATAATTGTTTGGAATTAATTGCTTCTCTGAAAATAGTCTCTATAAATCAGAATTTATTGCAGCAACAACTTGCATCTTTTGTGGACCTGTCATCACTTATGTAATAGCTGTGCCCTTTCTCGCAGTGTATTCTTTGTACTTTGAGTGAGAGGACACGCCACATCATTGTTCTGTTTTTATTCCACCTAGTTTTCCCAAAATGCAAATATGTTATCAAAATAATCACAAATTGGTTGCATACAACTACTGTAGCTGCTGTTTACAGGTTTTTTGACAAATAGAAAACTTCCGTGTGATTATATGTGCTAATATAAAATTGATTTCTAATACAAATGAATCGATTTTTCAGCACTGCTGGAAATCACTATGGAGTGTCTTATAAATAAACTGCTGTGTGAGTGAGATGTCATGTAGAGGTCAGTTTAGGATTATGGCCACAAACTTTATTTTTTTTCTTCAAGTCCACACAGCCTGTCAGTTCATCTGCCATCAACTCTTCTTCAGATGTCCTGTTTGCAAGGGTGTTAGACAAATACTCAGACAAACACAGCTGAGTTTTGCATTAGTGCTCGTCATCACTTAATCCTTTTGCAACTGCCATCTTGGAGGAACAAAGCAGCATACATTGCTAACTGACACGCTGTGGTCCATAATGCACTTAGACTTACATAATGATACCCTGAGAAGTGAAACACACCTCATGAATTGCTGTACCTAAATTGCATACTGTGGCAGACCTGTCAGTTGGTAAAGAGTATCTACTTATACTGGTTTGGTTATAATTATGTATCCTTTAGGCCCAGTTTCCCATACATAGATTAAACCTAGTCCTAAATCAAAAGTTGTTTTTCAGTAGGGATTAGATTTTTCTGTTAGTCTAGGGTTACATTTAATCCATGTATGGGAAACTGGATGACAGATTTCCTGTAATCTGAGGTTGATCACAAGGCCCGAAAAACTAAAGTAATCATTTTAGTAAAGTATTCAGATGTGCACAGATAGTCACACCATAGTGTAATGGTTTACACGTCCCTTTGGAGGAGACACACATCTCCTGTGGGGTTGCATCAGGAACAGCATGTGGGGGAAAATCTGCCAAATGAAATGTGCCGAGCCGCCTGCTGTGTCGACTTCTTGTGAATAAGTCAACGGCCAAAAGAAGCATCTTCGTCTTTTTCTCTATTTAGATACGCACAGATGCAAAATGTATTCCATGGTTTTAAAAGAATGTAAATAATAGATTACTAATAGATTTTCTGCTCTGTTGTTTTCAGTGTAATTTCTGGTTTGTTTTAATCTCTGCTCATTCTACAACCTAGAGACACGGGCTTTTATTTAGCCATAAAAATGTAGTAGCACCTTTTGTTATGATACAAGTAGTAATGGCTAACTCATATTTCATTTCCACATCAATTCACGAAAATACGTTTTGCATTTTCCCTCCATTACACTTAATGCGGGAGCAATCCTGCTCTGCTGACTATGGCGTGGTGTTGGCCCTATTTTACATGCGACTCCTGCTTTACTTTTAACTTAGATCACACAGAGGCTCACAATGAGTTGGGGAGAGTTGTATGTCTTTATCTTTGTTTGCCTTCCTCACAAGTGTCCACTGTTTGAAGAAGTTGTCTCTTTTTCCCCTTTGCACTTCCTCCTCTAGTCAAGTCAAGTCAAGTTTATTTATAAAGCACATTTAAAAACAACCAAGGCTGACCAAAGTGCTGAACAATAAAATACAATCACCTTGAGCATGTTCAGTCACTTCCCAGAAAGTGCACAGGCTGATCGAGCAAACAGGCAGGTTTGGTTTCATCATGTAATCTGATTACCCGTTGAAAGATTTGACGTGCCTCGTCTTCACATCAGGCCTATTAATAGAGAGGACAGAAAACAATCTGTCCAATGGACGGTTGCATTTACCTCTCCAGCGCAGTGTCATTAAGAACCAAAGTCAGGTCAACTGAGCCGTAACAGATGGAATTTTGTTTGACTCTCTGCCACTGGCAACTTGGTTCAGTGCTTCTTAGTTCTCCCATTCGTACATTAAGATGCAACTGTAGACAAAGTAATTTTTACTGTGGTATTTCACTTGATAATTACTTCCCTGGAAAAACCCCAGAAGACACACGCTTTTATAGACAATATGTTTAATTGAGCAAATTAGAAAGACCCCATATTGCACAGCAGCTGTGTACACACACAGTGGAATCTGCAAGGGAAGCCCTCAGAGCCCCAGTAAAGGGATGCAGTGAGAATCGCCAGTTCAAAAAAAAAAATCCTGATTGAGTCAGAGAGCCTCCGTGCCAAAGCAGTGGCTTTTCAACACAGATGCACATAGTTAGCATGTGTGTGAAACCTCAGAGCCTTTCAATGATCACCCGGGTGCATTGATTCTGCTGGCATATTGCTGATGTACTGGGTTTGCACGGGTGATATAGTCGGTGGCTTCAGCACTCAGAGGGTTTTTGGACAGAAAAAGAAGTCTTGCCGGATCTCTCATTCAGACCAATGCATAAAAAACTGAGAATTACTGAAGTAGCTGCTGTTTCCAAAAGGCAGAGTGATAATCAGAGTGATGATGAGGTTCTTATGTAAAGTTGCTTGGACTTGCATGGGTTGCACCTCAAAACCATTTGGTAGAAACATGAAAAAATGTAATTTTTACAGAACTTTCCAATTTAAATGGGTTTAAAATGAAAGCGAAACATATCACATGAACGAACATTCACTGTTTTTCCCCAGTTAGACGTTAAACAAGCTTCTTATCAGATTGTTTACAGGGTGACTGTCACACACACTGTGTTGCTATCTGATGGTCACAGAGATTTCGCATACATCTACAAGTTCACATGATCTATGTGGAAGATTTGATTGGCTCACAGCACTGATGTGATTTACAAAAACAGAAGACTGACAAAAAAGTCATAACAAAAAAATAGACTGATAAACGTTTGTCACGTTATCACTGTTTGTAGATTATTTATTATTTTATTCACATTTAGTTATGTTTTACTAAAATCTCTAAAAAAAAATTGTGTGCATGGGTTGACTGTCCCAAACCTAAATATGCTCAGTTTAGACTAAGTAGCAATTGCTGAGCATTTGGAAAGCCAACTTGAAACTATAGAGACTCAAACTCATAATTTTCAATTACTCTCATTTCTGACAAACGTATGCTGCCAATGAATCTTTCTTCAACATACTTAATGCTGTCTTAACCATCAGAAATGTCTGGTTTCTGTTTGTAGTCCAGTTGTATTGACCAGTCATGTTTGAGCAGGCTTTGGTTTCATGCTGGTAAACAGTCTGTGCAGAACGCAGAAGGAGTGCATTTGCAGAAATACAATCTTGAAACCGTTGGAAATCATCCAGTGACTGATAAAAAATGCTTTTCATTTATCTTCATTCGTAAGCAGTCATCAGTGCAGTGAACAAAAACGAAAGCAAGGAAAATAGAGACCGAATTACCTATTCTTTTTAAAGTGACTAATCTTGACTGTTCTTTTTTTTTTTTTTTTTTTTTTACTTTTTTTAGGTCTGGTAGAGATCTGCTTGATGCATCCCCTCGATGTGGTGAAGACGAGGTGAGCCACATTTTCAAAATAAAAAATTCCTGCAATACCTTTACCAAATGGCTACTTACAAGGACGCCATTTCAGTCCACATCTGCCTTGAATCTTCTTGGTGGGCATTTGCATCTATGCTGTGAAGTTCCGAGCATACCAGGTCCCCCAGCTCAGCATGCCAAGCCAGTTCTGCAATCCACATTTAAGCAGGCCAAGACAAATGCCAAGAGCCTCAGACGTTTTGTGGAAAATGAAATGCATCATTTACCCATTTATTCCTCACACAATGTTAAGGTTAGATGTTTTCTGTTTTTAAGTCACTCTTCTTTTTTTTGCCTCGTTACCTTATTTAAAAAAAAGGCCCAGACCTTTTCTTTCTGAGACTTGCAGAATAAAGCCCATGTCACCGAATCTGTTTGCAGTGTTTTAATGCCTTGTTTCCGTTACCATCTCCTGTTTGTGTGTTATGCAAGAGCGGCAGCAGTCACGAGCTGCAGAGTGATCAGGAGCCTCACACCACAGCGTCTCAGCCAGCCATAAACAGGTCGTGGGCTACTACTAAAGCTTTATAGGCTTTCACAGGCCCAGCCAAGACCCCTGGCTTCGTTCTGGGCCCCCCTACCCCCATTCACTACTTGTCCGTAAATTGTGCAGCTTTTTCTGTCATTTACGGCTGCAGTTTCTTGGTAAATAAATTGCTCGGCGTGCCTTTTAAAAAAGTGAGATGGTTGCACTTTAAAGGCAGTGCCACCACCAGAACACAGAAAAGGAAGCACGGGGGATAAAAGCCAGGGGTGAGCGGTGTTGTATTAGTCGATATTCGATACTTTGAAGGCATACCGTGTGATTTATGGTCATGTGTGGAAGCTATTGGGGTTTATTACAGGTAAGTCTTGAGCGCTGCCTGTCCATCCTCACACAGGGTCAGGGTTAAAAGTGCACTCACTATTTGCTTTGTAATGCGCTTCCTTAAAAAGTGGTAAAAGCTGCACTAAAACTGGACAGGTTTATCTGTTTGTTTTCTGTTTGTGTCGCCATGTGTTGACGTTGATAGGCAGATTTTGGCTGGGAATTGGTCAGTGTAATCTGATTCCTTTCTGTCTTAAATAGGGGATTTTTAAAAATTAATTTAAATCACCACTATAATCAGTATATGAATTTATAAACAACAGGTAGTTGCTGTTTATTTGGCGTGATAATTACACACACAGCTTGTATCTTTGCCGTACACATACAATGCCATGTATGTGTAAATATGCATTCACACTGTACATGTTCACACATGTTCTAACACTTAGTATCTACACATGAATTCATAAACCAAGCATTACATACCAGCTAATTGGGAAACTGAGGGAGCTGAAGTCTATTAGCAGGAACCTTGGAGCCGAGACGCAGACACACCTCCACTGGGTTTCTCTCGCTCTCTGTGTCTCTCCCTCTCTCTCTCAGGCATGGCTCTTATTAGGCACTGGCTCCTGCTTTATTGTCCACCGGTCCAAATTGAACAGCAACTGGTGTAAATTTACTTTTTTCCACCAACACAGAATCAAAGGAGCTTTTTTTTCTTCCTTTTTTTCTTTCTCCCTTTTTCTTTCTTTTGTAGTAAACCCGCCCTAATGTGTACCTGCCGTGGAGTTGATGTTTACCTGTATTGCGAATGAGGATTTGGCTTTCTCCTCTTTCACAGGGACGGGGGGAGCGAACTGCAGATTTAGGACTAACATCAGCAGTTTGCTTCTCCACCAGTAGCCAAATACTGCTGTTATGAATCAACAAAATGTAATGTCACGGACCATTTGGCAGCTTTTACTCGTCCAAGATGACTGATTTGGTAGATAAAGAAATAGCTAGACAATGTAATAGCTCTACATATCTATTAAAGCACTTTTGAATAATGATAGCCAGCATTTCATTAAAGCACATTCGACATTGCTTTAAATATGGGCAAAAGTAAAAGTCTTGTCAGATGACTCACAGTGTGTATTTTTGCCTTTGTTGCTGCACTTTAACTCTCTGTGGTGTGTTTACTGACCAGTCAAGCCATGACTCCTGTTACTCACCTTTGCTAACAAGTACATCTATCTTACATCTGAGGGACTCCTGCTGAGCCCACCTGCCATCAGTTTGACTTACAACCGCTTTCATCGTTAAAAGAGAGTTAAACATACAGTTTCTTGGGCACAAGACAGCATTTTATATTTTTGTGCAGCAAATGAATCAGTAGAGGTTATGTCTTGATAAAAAAAATTCTTAACTGCAAAGTGAATTTAGTGTGAATTGCCCTTTTGGTAATATAATGCACATTTCTGTTAATTGTCATACAATTTCAGATAATTTAATTCAAAATATACCACTCAGAGGTTTTGACTTTTCTTATATTGTGCACTCCTCTGGATAATAAAAAGCCTCAGATATAAATAAAGCATACTTCGCACAAAGCAAAGTTAATTGCCCTTGACCCTGATACTCCCGTCATGGACATGGGCAGGAATGTGGAGGTGAAGAAGGGGGTGGGGGGGGGGGGGGGGGGTGATACGACATGGGAAGGGGAGGGCAGTCGTCACTCTAGCCGAGAGAGACAGTGGGACCGGAGTTACAGCTTTTCATTAACCTGGAAACCACCTAGTTACATGGTTCATGGGCTGTTCTCAGCTCACTTGGAGGTAACAAAGGGTGTCGGGCGGCACTTTCTGTAGGGGGGCTGTGCGCTCGGGGCACCCCATCTGAATCTGATCAGGTTCCCCCTCTCATTAGAGAGTCTCAATGAGCCCGCATTTCCCTTCATGTTGAGATCCTGTTACATGGAGCTCCACCCTTATAAACATGCATGCGCAAACATACTCACACACACATCTGAAACAGCTTCCCATCAACCCTTATGCTGTGCTTCCTTCCAGAGAATGAAACCACACCTTCCTCATGTCTGTGTCTGCCTAAGCAGCTTGTGTCACAGGGAAGCTATTTTTGCTTCTACAGTGCATACATGATCGGATGTGTTTGTTTTAATAAGGCCCCATATTTTTTAAGCAATCGCTCTGACGGAGCCACTCCTTCTTTCTATCTTGTCGCCCTCTGCACCAATTCTGCCTTTTTGCCATTCTAGTTTTTTGTATCCTCTCCTTACGTATTCCTTGTTTGTTCCTCTAAGTCTCTTTCTTTGTCCTCTAACTGCGCTTCATTCAACTTTTTAACCTTTTAAATACAAACGCTTTCTCGTGTTTTTGCATTCTTCTGTGGTTTCAGTTTTTCAGCAAACGTCTCAGTTAACCTGTTGTTTAACCACTACGGTTGTTAATATAAACCTTATTACATAACTACTTCATCAATATCATGTGGAATCTATTGTTTAAACTTGCATCTTTTCTTCTGAATTTGTAGTTAGTTGAGCGATTATATAATGTTTTGTTTTAGATCCCTGTTGTACATGTTTAGAAGATTTGTATTGAATTGTGCAATTCTGTAAATTGTGTTGTATGACATGGCTGTCACTGCAAACCACTAAGCCTGCCAGTAGCTTGTTTCAAGCCTGATTAGAAAAACCTGGTACTAGCCCTCAATTGGGGCAGTATCCATGGAAACACTACCTTCATTTGGTCACAGCACGCATGAAACTTGCTGAGCTTGAAAGTGCTCTTTGATGAGGGCTTTGACAGATGACATCCAGGCTTTTTGGGCAACATGTGACAGCACTAAGGATAGTGAGAGGTTTCAGGCCTCCTCCCTCCACGTCTGTTTGCCCCCAACTGTTTGGTGAACCCCTGTGCACTTAAGGAGGAATCCCTGACACAACCCTCAAACAGCAGGGCACAAAGCAGTAGCAGTCTGATAGCTGATCTTTCCTTGTAAAGGAAAGGCAGGTCAGCGGTAGTCAAGCTGGCTTCTAATCCCCCCCAGCGCTCTCAGTCCGCAGGGCAAGGCTTCGCTCAACATGTAAAGCTAGACACATGCCGGGCGAATGCAGGATAAACTCAACTTAGTCAGTGCATTGCTTGAGTGAGTTAGTTGTGAGTCCAGTTCAAAAGGCAGAGAGCAATTCTTTTCATGGGCAGAGCAGAACTGCATATTTGGCAGGACTACAATATGAATAGTCATAGCCTAGTCACGCTCGCTTGCATTTCTCAATGGTGAAAAATGCAGTTCAACATAAGTGTTTGTAATATGGTTCATTAGACTGTTGTACTTACCAAGTCTGCCATCCTAATAACACACTATGAATAATTATTTATATGATTATGTTGATTATTTTTACTCATATTGAGCATAGCACAGGTTGAGGCAATCCTCAAAGTCAAGCTAAGCTAGCAATCATAGTTCATCTGGTATTGTAGAATAGTATTACTAATGCTAATAATAACTAATGCTATTCTGTATACTCAAATGGCAGTGGTAAAAATGGTAAATGGCCTGTATTTGTATAGTGCTTTACTAGTCCCTAAGGACCCCAAAGCGCTTTACACAACCAGTCATCCACCCATTCACACACATACATTCGTGATGGCAAACTACATTGTAGCCACAGCCACCCTGGGGCGCACTGACAGAGGCGAGGCTGCCAGACGCTGGCGCCACCGGGCCCTCTGACCACCACCAGTAGGCAACGGATGAAGTGTCTTGCCCAAGGACACAACGACCGAGACTGTCCAAGCCAGGGGTCAAACCGGCAACCTTCCGATTACAAGGCGAACTTCCAACTCTTGAGCCACGATCGCCCCGCAATCGCAATGCTCTACTTTAGTCTGTCTTCACTGCTTTCTCTGCAAGCAGCTTTGCAGCCCACCTTCATACCAACTCTTTCTTTTCATCCTGTGTATCTGTGTATATAGGTTGGCATTAATGCCTCCTCTCCTCTGTAACCTAGAGAGCTGTACTGCTGGTTTTCCTGCTTCAGGCTTTTTTTCCATTGATGCACTTTAAAGGGTGGGTAGAGACTACTAGAACAGCACAGAACCACCAAATATAAATTACTGCAAATGGAAATAATAATTTTCTTTCGCTAAAGCGGTCCTGACTGAAATGCGAACGATGTAGAAAGGCAGAAAGTAGGGGTGCGGTGGGTTGAGGAGGTGCATCGGTCAATACATCCCACGTTTATGCTGACAGTTCATTTTGTCACAGACCTGCAATTAACATTTGTGGTTTTGTTAACCGTAACCATAATCTTTCTCCTACCAAGTGTTTTAATGTGCCTAACTTATACCTCTGTTCATCATAACCACAGTTTTTCCAAAACCTGTGCAGTACTATACTAAACTTTCTGCAGATGCTGCAAAAATAGAGTAAAAAATCTTTTTTTTAAATTGCTTTTGAAACATTATGAGATCCTTCTGTCTTTTATATGATGGGTGTTTGACTTTTTGATGGTGATTTTGTGTTATTTTTGATTTTTTGTAACTGTTGCTCCATTGTGACTTTATTGTATTGCACAGTGAAAAATAAAATTCATTAAAAAATCAAAAGGAGTTTAAGCAATACAATACAAGGCTCATGATCCTTCCTCTAACCTTCCTTTAAGTGCAACTTCACCTTCAAATAAGTTTGTCAGCTCTTGCGTTATATGTGGGCAGCTCTCCCAAGATGACGCCATCAATAAGTCCAAAAATAGTTCAGTGAAAAACAGTGACATATCCCTGAATATACCCTTCCTTCTGTTGAGCAGTTTTAATGAAAAACGTTTAAAATATCAAAGAACTAAGAACTGAAATGTTCCATCTCTTTTCAGGCAAGTCACTGCTTAGTCAAGCCAGATTTGTGTCATCGTGACATTGGTGACTTTTACATCAGTGTTTTTCACGGGTTTATTCAAACATGCCAAAACATCACAGAAAAATAGCTTATATTGTATGATCCTTACAGTCTGTTTGTCATCCTGTTTGGTTGCCTGGTTTTCTCATATTCATCTGAAGGCACAACAGTTGCGCTCTTGGCGTTGCACCAGTTTGCAACCCAAGAACTTTTGTTTGTGTTGTTGTCCAGAAAGCTACATTTCTTCTTGGTTTCAAACCATACTCTTCTGAATGAAGTCTAGAGTTAGATCATCAAGTTCTTTGGCGTCCTTATTGGTACTCACCCCATATGTAAAATCATCCTACATCAATATGACTGTATTCATTCAGACTTTTTTTTGGAAGTGTTACAGAAACAATCCATTTAGGTTGACGGCTATTGTGGATTAAATGGAAATTTCGACAAACCGCTGACATGTTACATTTTGGTTGGATTAACAGAAAGGCATGCATGTCTGAAAGATGTTACTACCCACTTATTTTAACCTGACTTTCAACCATAAAAAAGCCTTTAAAAACCACACCCATAGTTTTACAGTTGTGACAGATGTTACTAGAGTTACACACAGCTGTTTGAGCTATAGCTAACAGTCATATGGATTATTATAGAAGTTTGTGTTATAGAGGTGCATGTAAAGAGCATATGGCCTGTCAGTGTTTGTAGTTGAGCACCTGTATTCATTATCAGTGAAGAGGTTCACATTCCAGTGCACTAATTACAGAGTAAAAACATAGAGGGCTTTGATTTCACTACACCCTCACTGTGCTGCAACCACACGGCTGCCCCCCTGCCGCACCATTTCAAAACTCAGACATACATGTCTGTGCATCCTTTATTTATTACTAAAGTTCCAGCCTCCCGCGAGAAGCTATTCCCACATTGGAGTCGCTCTTACACAACATTTCAAGCTCAGCACAAATTGTTGTTGCTTTGGAACAACTCGTAGTTGTTTGGCAGTTTCTTTACTCTCTAGATTGCCTCTTTTCTTTCAGTCATTAAATCTTTTAAATCCAATTAAATTGATATTTCGTACTAGTGCCTAAAGCGTAGGTATAAGTTTGTTCCCATTTTTTCATGCAGTGTTTAGGCAGATAGAGCCAAGCATGTTTACTGCACCGGACTACACAATGGTGTGTAATATGTAGTTGACATTGCTCTGAAAGTGATCTGGCCTGTGGGTGAGAAGAAGTCACTGCTCAAGCATTCCAGACTTATTTAAAAACCTTGGCATGATTTGGTTGTAACTTTCATAGGTCTGCATCACTGACTAGATCCATAATTCTTCATGTCACTCAAGCTCTTAAAATAACTGGATTTAAGCTAAAAGATCTGGATGGCGTCCAGTAAAAATTACTGTGGCCTGCACTTGCACAAAGCGTTATGCTTACTTCTTAGTCAGTGATACCAGATAAGGGCAGATAGCAGTTTGTCCAAGAAAGAGTTTAAGAGATATATGTGATGAAAAGAAAGTTGAAAGAAAAGCAACAGAGAAAGGTAACAGTATTCTTCTTTATCCACACGTGGCTGGGTGACTCTTTTTCAACAACTTTCTGATCAGTAAGTCTTTAAATAACAATATTACAAGCCCTGAGACAAACTGGCATCTACACCCTAAAACATCATGACACAAATGTTTAAACAAATGAAGAATGTAACAGCAAGATGACTGAATTTCTTGAAACAAGGCCTCTGTAGTTTAACCTCCTAAGACCCGAACTCTTCCACCGCATGCATTTTTAATTTCTCTTTGATATTTCGGCATATTGGGGCCCGATGAATGTAAAAACAAAGAATTACCAGATTTTTTTTTTTACCTTATTTTTGTTTTTAAGAAAAATAAGAGCCACATATGAGGATATTCGTTTAAAATTTTCATAGAACAGTAGCAGTATAATGTCCTCGTAAGTGGATATCAGGCCCTTATTGTGTAAAATTTAGTATTTTGGTCTAAATAACCCAAAATGTAATGTCAGGTCCTAGGAGGTTAAGTATGATTATTGGCAAATTCAGTCGAGACCTGAGCCAAGGCTGAGACATGTCATGTTGGTAGCTCATGGGAGTCTAAACAATATTGCAGAAGTTCCCAACCGTGGCTTCTACTGTCCTCTCCTGGACTACTCTATGACTGATGAGATAATCAATCAAAAGACTAGTACCTTAATTATCGAAAAAGAGAGTTGGTCTAGTTTTAGCCATGATAAAAAAATAATAATATTGAGTTATAGTAACCTGAGTTTTTTTTCTTTGTTCTTAATTTGTACTTGAAGAACCTGCAAAAGAGGTTTTACTGTTTTACTTTTACTTTTATATGATGCCATAATTAAAACTGCACCATAGCGCCATAATTTCAACTAACAGCAGTTGGCAGAGTTTAAAAGACTCTAGATTAAACACCCAAGAAATCCTTCCTGTTATGCAATCGTTTTCTGGAAATGGTGGTAAGACTGCTCATTTTTTCCACCTATCTGATCCACTTCTGCAGCAGTCACGTTCTAAATTTGCCACAGTCCACTCTAACACAGAGTTATCTCTTAGTCAAGCAGAAGTTTGTAATGCTCAAAGCATTTGAGGTCCCAGTCTTAGACTGGCCCTGCCTCATGGTGTTTTATGCAGCTTTTTTTCTTGCTCTTCTCCAGTAACACTGCCTGATCTCAGGTCACAAGGGTCACAGCATATGAGCAGACATCTGGACTAGCGAAACAGTCCCAACATCACCACTGGGATTCAGAGGAACCAGTTTTATCAGTGTGAGAGAGAATCCAGAATGACAGAAGGATTTTGTAGCCCCTTTAACAACCAGACTAACTTTTTTTCTGATATCCAGACTGCATGTATAATTTGGGATTTCCCAGATCCAGTGGGTGCTGGTGAAACCTAACCTGGCCTGGTCCAGATCAAACTCTGGCAGCCTGCCGTGTTGCAAGCACCAAAAGTTTATCACTTCCCTTGAGCTCCCATCTCACATCTTCTTCCCCTTTAATATTTTTTCCTATTCTGTTCTCCAAAGGTTTGTCTTTATATCCCTTCTGCTCCTATTCTCAGTTTTTCCTGTAACAGTTTTATTATAGATTTAATATATCAATTTTTTCTTTGCTCATTTCTTTATGGACAGGGCATAGATGAGTTGAAATCAAACTTAAGTGTGATACACCTTAATTTATGGTGCTTTTTAAATCGAACACACTATTTACTCTGTGGGACTAAGTCATCTCCGTTGTCAAAACAATAAGACGGGAGCCTTTTATTTTGGCTCTTTACCCTGATGCAAGACTGTATGGCTAAAGTCACAATTGAAGGAATTTGCCATGTTGGACCATTTATGTCGGAAATGTGGTCGTAACCTCATGTACCAATGCAATGGACTTTTACCATCTTTATGATCCTGCTCATTAAAATTAACTGTCTGGTTGTAAAAAATAGACTTCCCCTTTATGTTTCCTTCTGGATTGTCTTATGTACTTCAGATCTAACATGAGAAATTGCTCAACTTTCATTCCTCCCCCTTGTGATTCACTTCTTCTTTTTCTTCAATCATATTTTTTGTTTCTCTCCTTTTTTGTCAAAGCACTTGGCATTCCAAGAGAGAAGGCATGGGCAGATCAAGGCTCTCACTGTAGCAACCAGTCCAAATACGCAGCAAAACACATAAATCATAAAACATTCATACTTGGGGAAAATTGCACTATATGAAATACTACAGTATAATAGATAGGTATAGGTAACTGCCTGTTGTAGATTAGGTCATTACTTCTCTACTTAGTGTTTTAATTAAATGTCAGTCTGTCTGAACAGCTATAAATAAGAGTTTTTAAATAAATAGCAAGTCATCAAACTCATCCAGCTATTAATTTCTTTTAAGGGAATATCCATATCTCTTAAGAAAGGCTTTTAAATCTGCCCAGTCAAACCTATGCGCTTGAATCAACCTAGCAACCCCCTTCCTATAGGCTTTTTTTTTTTTAACACAGTCTGTAGGTTCACCTCCACATCTCACCATCTATGAGATGACAGCCCATTTTGTCGGTGGCCCATTCAAGCCCATTACCACAAGGGTCTGGGAGCGGGCATAGCCTTGCTAAGCCCTGAAACACTCCTCTGCTATCCATAAAAATACAAAGAATGGGGCTCTAGCCTTCTACTGCACATTCCTTTACCTTTTTGACATCTTTGTGGATGCCTGACATTTGTGCTTTTATAGGTATTGGAGGTCAGGTGGACGAGGTCTTTCGTATTATTTAAACAAGAGTGCTTGTCTCGTTTGCAGAATCACCAACCTGCCCTCGCCTTCACCCTCTCCCGGGTAGCTCTGGGCCTATAAAGCACAAGTACAGAGAGAGTAGGATGTGGGTGAAGAACAAATGGGGGAGCCTTGATGAACTTGCAGATTTCATCACCTCTTGGTATACTGTATCTCCATTAGCTTTCACTGATGATTGAAGAAGATGCTCCAAGCAGTGTGTTTTAAAGAAGCCCCAGGGTTTTCCTTGGGTCTTCCGTCTATAGAGTTTATGACTTGCAGGGCTGACTCCAAGGCCAAGCAAATCTGCCAGAGCAATATAAAGGATATCTTTTGCTCTTCTTCAGCCAACCAGTATATCTTTGTATTCACTGAGGCCGTGTTAACAGAAACTAGAGCTTTTTGTCTGCACAAATCCCCCCAAACAGGACATCCACTCACAACCAACTGAAGCTTTGGGTCTTGTTTTCTACAACTGGTTGCTGTGAAAAGCAACACAAGCAGTTTCCTAGCCAGGGGCCTGACAGTTCCCCTGCTGCCATAAGTTCTTATATTCATCCCTATTATCTTCTACTCCCTGGGCCTTTCTGCTTGGTCCCTGGCTTTTATGACAGGGTAGAAGAGGGCCATGAGGAAATGAGGTGACCCCGGGGTTACGAGTGGAGTCAGGGGGCTGGAACTGGACCACGGCATTGCCAACCTCACTCTCTTAGGGCCAGTTCGGGTCGAAGTAGGGCAAGAAAAGGAGACAGGGGGAGACTGAGGACAGAGTGCCTTCCATCCTTGACCCCTTCATCATATGACTCTAATTAAGCCAGATTTGAATTTGTTTACAAGCCCCTGTGGTCTTAAATCTTCTTGGTCTTTGCCTCCTCCCAGTACCCCCTGTTTCACCATCATCTCATACCTTGAGTCCTTCTTTTCTTCTTGTCTTTAATATGGTGTCAGACATCTATTTATTATCCTGTTTTTACTAGTTTTCAGGAACCAGTTACAAGCTATTTGGGAATCCACCAAATAGGATTTGAGGGACACCCCTCTAAGATGTTAATCTGTTAGTGATATGAAAGGCCGCTCACCCCACTAAACTTCCCCTCCACTGGAACCTGGGGGCTCTTTATGGCCCCATCAGGCACCCGCGTGGACGACTTACTGCTGACCTTGTGACCTAGAAGTTGAAGCCATATGAGGAGGGAATCTTTCTCTTGTCCCATTACTGCCTGCTTTTTTTACTCGTGTCTCCTGCTTCGCTCCTCAGAATTGCTAATGTTATTTAAGATCTTCAAGTTAGATTTTGTCATCTTGTTAAACACAGTTGTCATCATCTCATTTCACATATAAGACGTTAGTTATTTCATCATGTTTTCTCTAATTCCAAGGCATACAGTGGTGTTAAATGAGGAGTCTTAAATGAGTACCTGAAGCTCTTTACCACTAACAAGCATGATTTCTATTCATTCTTTCAAGATTTACACACAGCTCACCAGACTTTATTAGAGAGGTACCTGCATGTTTGCTGTACAACAAAAAGTCACTCGACTGGCTCCATCGTATTAAAAATTTACACGTAACTCAAGAGCTGTTACTATAGGCTTGCTGGCATGTTAGTACCTGAAATGCTTTGTGCAAAAGGCCTGGTCCTGGTGTGTTGCATGGTTAATTGGATCAGTTGGGTTAAATAAATGTTTAAGTTCTCTCCTGCACTGAGTGGAAGGAGCCTCTCATCATAGTGGAGGAGGGAAAAAAGAGAGGGAAGAAAATAGAGGGAAAACAAGCTCAAATTTGTGCTTTTGAAGCCATGTCGGAGTATAGCCTACACAGGAAATGAGGATAGAAATTAAAAGAAACCAACATCTAGCTATGATAACAGTCCCTATGCAGAGTTAACATAAGTTGATGGAGCTGATGATCATAATATTTAAAGTAACTGAATTTTTAATCAGAAATTTCTTGTTGCAGGTTTCAGATCCAAAGAGGCACCACTGACCCCACCAGCTACAAGAGCCTGGGTCACTGCTTCCGGACAATTTTCCAGAGTGAAGGGTAGGTTATCCTCAGTAGTGATTCAAAATAACACGGGAAGCCACTCATGAGTCTTTCTGTTTTCCTGCACATGAAAAACACAAAGGTTGATAGTGCCATTATTTGCCTATGCTTATTAAATTCATTTCTTTTTAATAGTTCCTTGAGGGGCAAAAGTCAAGCACAAACTCAATGAATGCATCTTTATTACAACAACCTAGAACAATAAAATGTACTGTGACATCAAGGCAAAACTTTAAGTTGGCCACCAAAAACTTGGTGTTTGCTTATGCTGTTGTGTCCATAGGTATGCTATGCTTTTTATGTCTTTAATTCTTAGGAAAAGCTACTGTTGCTGTCATACTAACAGCATATCAGGGAGAAAAGTATGTAGTCAGCTATGCTGTGAGTGACATTTCTTCCAAACATGCTGCTTTATTTAAATGTAACCAAAAGTTATGTGGTTTGGTGGCTATAAGGATGTGAGCATTACAGTTTGGCTTCCTTAAAAATGGCTGATGTGTCTGTCAGCCTCCAAAAATATCGTGCAGCAAACCACTGAACATACCTTATTATACGCTGTATCTCGTACAGGATACGAGTAGACTAACTAAAGACAGCCATCCTGCCATGCTCCCTCCTCGTCTGCCTGCCCTGTCACAGGTCTGTGAGATAGAGCAGGCGTAGGAGAAAGTGTTTGCCACTCGCTCTGTTTACGATGAGCCGACAGCTTTACTGCGGATATAAAGTTGATCTGCTGCAAGGTGTGAGTGAGCGCAAGGCAAGAGGCTGGCTAGTGACAGTTAGAAATCCTCAGTTGGCTGGAGTTCAACACACACACTTATGCTGTTACAGTAGCCATGCCCTCTTCACCCCATACGCATGCTGACAGTGTGACATTTAACGCTTCTTTGCCTACTTTTTGGGTGTGTCCTGCTGGACTAACCTTGTACGAATTTCCAGAGAATTCTTTTGGCACATAAAATGGTTGACATAAAGCGTGGCGTTCACAATATCAACATAAGCTTTTGAGTGCTGTTTGAGTGTGATCTCATCTAACAAAGTCGAGACGTGCCGCAGAATCACTGAATACGGAAGATCCACTTCCTTGTCGACCAATTATCATTAACAGTATATTTTTGCTGAGTATGTAATCACTCCCCAGTAGCACTTTGAGGATTACCTACAGGCCAAACCACTTAGTTATAATTTATATAAATAGTGTTAGGCCCCACTGTTGTAGAATTATTATTAAAAATAAACTTCTCCCGTCAGCTCATGGCAGAACAGGGCCAACACCAGACCTCTCTCTCACTCTCTCTCTCCCTCTTTGAGGCGGTGAGGGAGGAAACCTGAGCTCTAAAGTTGAGCTCAGTGACTAAGCTGAAGAAAGACACAAGCCTGGACACAATAGCTGCACCTATAGTATTTAATTTCATATACAAGGAGATGCACGTGAATGCTTAACACGAATTAAGAGTTATATCTGTTAAAATTTTACATTTGCCATCTCTGAAATATAGCATGAAATCCTGTAGCTGTGCTCATAAGTGTGTGACCGTGTGAACTACACTCACTAACACTTGGTTGTGTATTGCCTTACAGTCTGCACTTCTTTCTTTTTTTGCATGTGGGTGCAGCAGCGTGAGCATGTGTTAAGTGTTTCCGTCTGGAGGCAAACAAAAAGACTCTATTCTCTAGCATTCTTTGCTAGTGTGGTATCCAGAGACTGGGTCGGGACCCAAAGCGCGGCCATGGTTATATTAAAAGGGTCCATGCATTACATGAGAACGGTGGAAATACTGAAGATGAGTGACTAATGCCTGGAACTAACACTGTAGGGTTGAGGGATGTGGGGTTGAATCCAGCTGGGACCACCCATGCAAAAAATATGTATACATTCGTGGTAGTGTGAAGAAGAGCAGATACGATTATGATGATCCAGATCATGTATGAAATGCGACGGTGAAAGGAAGAGGTTAAAGGAATATTTGGCATTTTTGGAAACATGCATAACTGGGATCTCTGAAGGGAAATTAAGTTTTATAGCTTATAAAGGAAAGATAGTCCAAGATTATTAGTGAGCTTTTGATGGAGATATAGTAAGGAGGTAAAGAGACATTGTCAAGGCCAGCTGCTTTCTTCTGTTTTTAGTTTTGATCCTAAACTGACCTACTTGCATTGCATTTATAAAGGAAAATACACATATATCTAATCCTCAATTCTATTTATATAGTGCCAAATCCCAACAAGAGTTGCCTCAAGGTGCTTTATAATGAAAGGTAAAGACCCAATAATACTAGAAAGAAAACCCTCAAAATCATACGATCAACTATGAGGAAACATTTGGCAACAGTGGGAAGGAAAAACTCCCTTTTAAGTGGAAGAAACATGAACCAGGCTTAGGGTGGGGCAGCCGTCTGCCGCGACCGGTAAGGGGTGAGCAGAGGGAGTCAGGACAAAAGACACAATGTGGAAGAAAGCCAGAGATGAATAAAAACTAATGATTCAGAATCAAAGCAAGAAAGAACAGTATACTGTTAAACTACTGTTAAACCTACTTATTTTACAGACTGTGCTAGATTAATCCAAATCTCAAACCCCTGACAACCACAACATGTGCTATAGCGTCCTTTTGTTACAGCAGGTAAAAGTGTTTATCGTACAATCTCTTACGTCAGTAACACAGGGTTTTTTTTATTCTAGTTATAGCTATTCGTGACTTAGGTGACATCTAAGTTGCATAAACGGAAGCAGTTTTGGTGGATTTAATCCTGGCCACTGGGAATTCTGTTATTTAGTTCCTGTTAGGAGCAATGTCAAGTTTTAACAGGCACTAGGAAATGCTAAAATATTCCCTGTGCAACATTTTTCAGTTTCCTCAAAGACTGTGAAAATAAAATGTGTGTTCCAAAATGTAAATCGCAGCAACTTTCCAGGTTTGCACATTTTCACTGTTACGCTATTTTTGTCTGTTTTTATTTCTGTCACTGGTATCGCTGTTAGTGGATTTATTTAGTTGGTCTTTTTTGTGTAGTTGTGTCACTGACACGCTTCTCTCCAGATGGATGAAGGCTGTTAAAAAAGGAAAGGTTTATGAAAATGAAAGCCAAATTACACACACAAGCATACAAGTACACCCAACTAATGCTGGGATATACACATCCCTCATCCCTCGCTCTGTGTCAGGAGGCCATTTGTTTAGGAAAGACAAAAAGGGACTTAGTGTGTACTTTACATTGGCAATCAAATAAGGATTCAAATGATGGCCACTCACTAGAGGCCATATTTGTTCTGTAACAAATTTCACTCCTCCTTCATCACCTGGTGGCTCCCCAGCCTGACCACACCCGGGAAATCTGTGGCCACCATTTGCATGGACAAAGAGAGGAGAGGGAAAGGCCTTCCGTCTGACTGAAATAACTTGTTTACACAAACCATATAAGAGATTCATTTTTGGCTTCCAGGCAGCATTTTGCTCAGCGATAATCCCTTGCTCTGGCATGATAATGCGGGCTCAATTACCCAGAGCCAGCGCTGCTTGTGTAGCTTCAGGTGTTGATCAAATAGGCTGGATCACCTGATGAAAAGTCTTTTGATAATTAGTTGTGGTTTGCTGCTGTTTTTGCTAGGCGCCCTCGCCGCTGTGGATTCTGTGCAAGCGTAATCGCCTGTCGGTCTCAGGTTATAGTCAGTGGAAATGTGTTCCAGCAGCAAAAATATTTACACTTGTACCCAATCAACCAAGATCATCTCTGTTGACTTTTAGAGAATGTTGCCACAACAGAGCTGGTGCTGCTGTTCACAGGATACAGTCGGCCACGCCATGTTGTCCTCTTTGACTTGTATTCAATATCAGTTTGCCCTCTCTGATAGTTTCGCTTTCCCTTCGCCACAACAAATATTTAATGACCATGTGTACATTTACAGAATATTATTATCTATTATTTTTTATTTTTAGATAAAGAAATTATTTTTGGTAATAAGGCTACTTTTTATTTGTCAGTAAACTCCTTGGAAAGGCCTAAAAGATTAGTTTTTGACTCCTTAGTCCCATTAATTGCTGTCAGGGTGGTGTGTTTGTTTAGATGACAAATGGGGGGGAGGCTAGATGATTTCCTGAAACAACTGAGAAATACCGAGTAAATCGTGTCTTTTCTCTGAACCTTTTTTTTTTTAGCTGTGCATCAACCCACATTTGGAGCCTCTACTTGAGTCTCTATCTGCAGGTCGAGAAAGAGAAATTCTTATTTTGTAGCATAGCAAAGACTTTGTAATATTAGCCTTGAGTTTTAGAAGTAAATCTTCAGAACGCCATCAGGTTTCTGGTAACTATTCCTTCAAAATGACTTGTATTCCACATTGTAATGAAGGGCATGTCATAATGTGCATCTCTGATTCACTGATGTGTGTTTTCACTTTTCGAGGTTAGAGCTGGCACAGATAACTAGCCACGGAATATTTATTTTGTTTTGTATTTTTTTTTTTTAAAGAAAAGAAAACAGCTGAATGAAACTTTTTTTATTAAGGCCATCTTGCAGTTTCAAAATAACCACTGATGTCATTTGAAAGTGTTCTTTCAAGAAGTAAGGTAGCAACAAAAAAATTGAACAGAGGAAGCTTTGAAACGTTGTGATCGAAGAGCATATTTTGCATTTTCCATGAATGGAATTTGTATCATGGAAAATATCTCAATGGTAAATAAACAAGGAAGCGGGAAATCTAAAAAGCTTGTGATGGGTGGTGACCACAAAAGAATGTAGTTTTTCCATAGCAACACGTTTGTTATGTGTTTACACATCGTTGCCCTGAGCTTTGCACGGCAATTAAACAAAATATTTATTGAAATATTTATCGCAATTACACATGCATAACCCCATCTTCAGATTGATTGATTTATTATGGATAAAAATGTCCTGACCTGTCCTGTCCTTTATACTGATAGTATAAGAGTAGTGGCCTCTGCTGCTTCCCTTCTTTGAAGATTTAAACCTGTTTTACCTGTTTTAATTCAAGACAGTCCCCTTAAAACAACATTTAGGAATGATAATAGTGGAGGAGAGGTAGCTGTTGCCAGGAACAGTTTGCTATCAACACAAAAGCTAATGACTCAAAGTATCCGATGCTTCAGATGTGCTGCGTTTTAGACCTGGAGCCTGTGGCACACGTGGTAAAGTTTGACAAAAACAACATATTACAACTAGTAAGAAAAAGTTAAAGTATGTCAATCTGGCCCCATTAATGTAAACTAGACCAGTTCAAACAAATGTCCTAAATGTTCTAACATGTTTTGACCTAACTGAAGGCTGTGGGAAATGCATGTGTGTGCACTTCTGAATGTATACGAAACATGCAGTGTGCAAAACAAAGCCTACTACTGTCCTCTTGCATGTGTACATCAAAAACCAGTCAGACATTCGTGTGAATCTATATATGTGCTCTTTTGTTACTTTTCCATCAGCCGCTAACATACCTCACCTGGTTACAAAGGGGCATTTACCTATGAGAGGATAACTCAGCTTATATCCAAGAATCTGAGTGAATCTGAACACAGCATGGAAAGGTTAAGAAGAGATTTGTATATAATTCAAAAAAAGCACCCAATAAGTGTGTTAATGACTAATTTAACAATCTGTTCATTTAGTTTGTGAAGGCATTACATAAAATTCGCTTTTCCAAAATATAGCCTGTGTTCCATGTAGGCACACATCTCAATATGAATAACTCACTGTATCATTTTATTATTTTTCCTGGCTCTGACTCTGCCTTAAATCATAGCTGGATGTATGATCGAGCACAGGCAAACGACCAAATTGACTAAAATTATACAGCTACTGCTTCTGAAATATCCAACATATCAAATACTGAAAAAACACCCTTAAATCATTTCCTCAGCATATTCATGTAGAACATGTTTACCAGGGTTTGTGGTTTGAAAGTATATCTGAAAATGTGCCTTGCTGAATAAGGAGGAAGAGAAAATGTCACGCCAATCCCTTTGTGATTTTTAAACCTTTATATAAACCTTAAACAGGAATTCTGCACATTGTATGAATTCCTTAACTCAAATTTGACTAGCAAGTCACTGCGACATCACGCAAAGCCAAGTCTTTATCAAGCATGCATAGCCCTGAATAGTGGATTAAAGCTTCTTGATGCAAGGCGACAGTGCTGTCCACTGCACCACGCTGCCTTTTGACGTTCATTGGCTTCCACTTATTTCCATACAATATGAAAATCAGTGAGCAGCCATTTGAAACTTGTCTTGGAACATGGCAAAATGCATAACTAAAACTTCCTAAATCCTATGCAATCTGTACTTTGTATCCTAAGTTAGAGTTGCTGTGGTGTTGAGCTGTATTGCATTACAACGATGAATAATAAGTTGATGTAAAGTTATCAGTGTATTAGAGGATATTTCAGCAGCAGTTTGGTTGATCCGATGTACGTGTAGTGTTGATACACTACACGTACAATGTAAAAGTAAACTAACATTTTACAAAAACTTAAGTCGAATTCAGTGCCAGAGAGGGGCAGGGATAGCTCATTAGGTAGAGTGGTGGCCCCATGATCGGAAGGTCGGGGGTTCGACTCCACTGAACGGCTACCCTGAGGTACCCCTGAGCAAGGTACCGTCCCTGCACACTGCTCCCCGGGCGCTGCACTGGTGGCTGCCCACTGCTTCACTGGGTGCATGGGTTAAATGCAGAGGAACTATTTCCCTATGGGGACTAACACACACACTTTACACTTTACAGAGAAACATTTTATTTCCTCTTTCTACAGAGTATTTGGATTCTACAAGGGAATCCTACCTCCTATTCTGGCAGAGACACCAAAGAGAGCAGTCAAGGTGAGACAAAGGACATGGCCGTTTGTTCACTGATGGCCGCAGAGCTTCTCGGCATATGATGCAACGCTCAGGATCTGGTTTCTTGGCAAACTGCTTCACTCCCATATGAAAACACTCAAACCACAATCGTTCTAACATGGTACACACGTGTTGATTAAACACATGACGCCCTCTGCCATGTCTGCCTCCTCAGCCACTCCTGTTCATTCTGTTGGTCTTCCAAATATTGACTTACAAGCATTTGAAAGAAATCCATCACTTGAGAGCCATCTTTGGATATTTGTAATGAGGTTTAGCATTTGGAGCTAACGTGTAATGGGGTGACAGGGATTGGGGTGAGCGGGGGGTTGGGTGGCGCAGAGGGCCCTGATGCTTGGCATAGAACACCTCTGTAATGAGATGCTGGAAACAAGGATGTGTGAACTTTAAAAGTAAGCACTCACACTGAGAAGATGGGGTAATCACTCACATTGAGAACAAAGCTAGGTGGTGAGAAATGTCTGGAGCCAGAAAACAAATTAAAGCTCCGATTAAAACAGTCTTGCTGGCATTTTGCCCTTGGTCAAATAAACAGATCCGTGGATCTGTCTGCTTTTGAGACTTTTGTCTTTCCACAAAGATCAAGGTCTGAAATTCAAAGCGTACCGTCATTTCATGTTCGTTTACTAAATACATGCAATCTTCATGTAGTTCCCCCTTTCCTTTTGTGTGTTTTTAAGGTAGCTTTCTTTATGTACACCATATGTGGGTGTGTATGTGTGCACAGATGTCACTTTCTGACAGCGCTTTTATCCTGATCTTTCCCACTGCAGTTTTTCACCTTTGAGCAGTACAAGAAGTTGCTGAATTTGACCCCTTTGTCTCCCGGTGTGGTGAGTCTTCCATCCAGGGACACCTGAATACACTCTCACTTGAAAAAAGAAATACGCACGCACACCGGATTTGGAATAATGTTTTAGAGTATAAAAACAGCTCACCTGCCAAAGGCTTTTAAAACAAAGACAAATGCCAAGAATAATTTTGCCAGGCAAATGAATTAATAAAAATGTAAATGTCCTTGTTAACATTTCATTTTCAGTGCTGTTTCATGTAAAACTTTTAGTAATGAAGGAATAGGTTTAGAAGGGAAATTCTTACTCATTTTGTGTTTTTTATCTTGGTCACACATTGGACAAGATAAACATGAAATGATTTCCAGAGCTTAAATTAATACTGTTGGCATAGTGCGAGCAATTCAGCACACATTTAGTCATTTATGTAGCTGTCAATGTCATTTTTAGAACTTCTGAAACAAACCCTGAATGTTCCACTTTCACCTCAGTTTAGCATTTAAATGTATGAAGCAACATTTATATGTAGTTGGCACTCAGTTTGGGACATCAGCTGTGATCAGTGTGGCACTAATGACTCCATGTCTCTGGCTGAACCTTTGCTTTTATGAGCTTCATTCCCAGCAACAGAGCAGCCACAAAAACTACAAGCGTTTGTTCGGTGCTGCTACGTATGTGTTAATCCAGTATAACTGGCAGCTTATTAGAAGGCTTTTTTAAAATTACACAAGTAATAATTACTTTGTTTTCATTTCATTGACTCACACTGTGTGAGAATCTATTCAGATTTTTTTTTAAATTGAAGATAGGAAGGAGCTAAATGTTGCATAACAGCAACAGTTACCATAAGACTACGGTGCAGACTTAACATTGGGCAGGTGCTGCGTTTTGCCCATGCTGTATGTTGTGTTAATATAAAAGACAACCCAAATCTGTAACCTGGAGTCACAACACCAATCATAGTGCTTGCACTCGGTATAATCCTGGAATCTGCAGTCTGGTTTGTCCATTGACAATTTGATTAATGCTTATTCAAACAAAATGAGTGTGCCCCTTCACTGCTGACACAGACGAAAAATCACTTTGCAATTCTACAATGAATGTAAAGCAAGTAGAAAAGCTATGGCGGTAACAATACTGCCTGTCTGCTGTGACATTCAGTCATTTTTAAATAAGCTCAGCCATATGGGAAGTCAGACCTTACAATTTAAAACAGCAAAAGGAGTCCAGCAAAGTTTGTGACATGCTAGTGATCTAAAGGTTGAATTCATAACAACTGAGACAGCTGATCAGATAATATCGTTTACCCAACCTCAACTGCACGTCCAACAGCAACTAATCCCAATTCGAGAAAAAAGGCAGTTAAAAATCAGTGTATTAAAATTTCAAGTTCCCATTTAGTTAACTTTAATCACGTTATTTTATCGCAGCGTGGCTACACTGGGACAACCCACTGGGATTATATCGTTTATATAGTAGCACCTTTTTCTCTTCATCCCCAAGTTAAGCAGGTGGGATTCTTTATAGCCTGGACATAAACACAGATTGCCTCTTAAATTAAGATGAACCCACAAAACTTCATAGTCACCACTCCTTTCAAACCCCGATGTTTGGAAGTAGAGCCAAAATAGTCTAATATTTAACACAGTACTTTAAAACCAACTTGACCAACTTGCTTGGCGGTTGTTAATTCTGGAGACTGGCTACACCACAGGCCATGAGGTAAGAAGAGGTTTCATCCTTCTTGAGTAATTGATTTTCTGTTATATTGAGTCAGAGTTTTAAGCTAGAAAGATTTGTATTGGTGGGGTGTGGTCACCGCACACCACCTATTCAGGTGGCAGCCAAGTGTCAGCCATGATGGATGGCTTACCTGTAGCTCAGTGTCAAAGCCGCCCCAGCGTGGAGAATATCCTCATCTTGTTTTTACAGCCATTTCTGGAGTAATGTTTACCTGTCCCATTCATCATGCCCTCTTCCCACTCTTCTTATGCCTCCTTCTGACTATCTTCTTTCCACCCCTTCCTCTTCCTCAAGTACCTCTAACCCCATTCCCCCCAGAGGCCCTCGCATATCAAGTACTGTAATCACATCAGATCATTAATGCAAGTGAATTACAGATTGGTTGTGAATGGTGCTCTCTCTTCCCCCCTATTCAGCATGGCACAGCTGAATGCCTTCACTCTGATTAATGAGGACACACACAGTAATAATACAAATAAGGAATTAAAACGTGGCTCGCTGGCTGTGTAAACATCGCGAGGCATTTCTGAGAGGATGGGTCCCGGGGCTCTGACAGCAGGATAAAGAGGCAGGAAGAGTAATGAGCTATAGACACGTTCTTGACATGTTCCCATTACGCCTCGCTCTGAGCACGCATGCACGCATGCACGCACACATGTACACACACACACATGTACACACACACTTAGATGCAGAAATAGACAGACCAATGTAAGTACATGCAGTGTTGCAACAGCCAGTTGTATAAAATCGGTGCTACATTAGTGCATGTTGATTGTGATGAGATGAATGAAAGCAGAAAATAATTTTTTGGCTTCTTCAGTGCAAGTTTGTTACCTTGCTCACATTCCTACTTTCTACTCACCTTCCTCTCATTCCCATCTGTCATCTGGCATTCTGTCTGATGATAAACACAGGCGTCTTAAAGCATTTGTCAAGAAGTAACAATGATGGCTGTGACGAATACATATTTTAGACAAGACAAAAAGACTCAGGTTTCTGGAAATGAAATAACAACGGCAGCTCTTGTAACCCGGACACGTTGTCACTCTTCATTGTCTTCATCAGTTTATCTAGTTTGCTCTGTCTCTACCCAAATATTATCTCCACATTCTGAGTCCTAAATCACGTCCAACTCCCCTTTAGGCGCTGTCTGCAGCAGGGCTTGGTTCTGGCTTGACTGAGGCTTTAGTGATCAATCCATTCGAGGTGGTGAAAGTCAGTCTCCAGGCCAACAGGAATACCTTCAAAGAGGTTGACTGAAATCAAATATTGTCATAATGTGTAAAATATTGGTAATCTACACATCTTTCCATAGAAATCTGCTCACATGTGTTTCTTTCGAATTCAATCTTTCCAATACAGCAACCCTCCTCCTTTGCCCAAGCAAGACGGATAATTAAGTCAGACGGCTTTGGACTGAGGGGCCTTAATAAAGGATTAACATCAACACTGGGGCGCCATGGAGTTTTCAACATGATCTACTTTGGCTTCTACTTCAATGTCAAGGACGCTATTCCTACCAACCCGGTAATATGCCAATCATAATCTATGATCACACACTTACTTGTTTTGGGTTTTTTTTCCAAACCACTTTAACCTTGCTTTGACATTGGTAACCTTGACTACACCTAGTTTTTTTGCTATCCATAGGCTATGTGATATGCATGTGTGCCAACAACCTTGCCACAGGGAAATACCAAATGTATTTAACAGTATTATTAGTTAGCCTGACTGGCATGGAGGGAAGGAAGCAAAAATCAGAGAGGACTTGTAAGATCAGCCCCACTAATACCTCTTCTGTTTGCTCTTCATAACATCCTCAAAGTTTCAGATTACACATCCGGCAGTTCCTGATGGCCCAAACAAAAGTTAATTTTGTTTAATGGAAACGTTACCATACGCCAGTTCCACATGTGCAAACTGGAGCATTAGATTAACTCCAATGAACTAATTGGAAGCAGACAACTGTACTATTTTCAAGAGGAGGGTTACAGTGGGAGGCCAGGCTCTGCTAAATTTTCAACATTTTTCCAATGACGCATGATGTACAGAAAACCAAGTGGTCATCTTCTGTGAATGATAATTATGTGGCTGGATGACTCAAATAGCTCCCTTCTTAGATTGTGGCAGTTGCTTTTTGGGAATTATCCGTCTCGATGCACATTGATGGAGCGATCCTGTTTGTTAGATGCTAACAGTGGCCATTGTCGAGACAGCAAAAGCAGAAATATTGCGGACGTTGTGCAATTCACAGGCTGAGCTGATAGTGGTGTTTCTTCAAAGGCCTTGTGTCAGCAACATGAGCAATGAGCTTGCAACTCAAACTTGTCTGCAGTCGAATTCAGACTGTCGAGTCCAGGTTTCTCTCATGTGGCCTTTTGACTAACAGAGGAGGCAGATAGCACACTGCCATCATTCACAAGTGAATGTGTGAGGAGATGTTTGCTTAAGGCTGTTAGGAAGTGGGTTGATGGGTGTACTTAGGCCACAGTTACGTTGCCCCCTTCTCCACATCCCACTTGAAAAAAAATAGAAAAAGTGGGATTAGCTGTTGATTTACCACGGCTCTCAGGGTGTCCAGCCGCTTGAGAAAGGCCTGGACCAGAGAGGCTGCTGTCATTTGTAAAAATATCCTGGCCAATTAGCTGTCAGAGCTCTCTGAGTCTGGGCTTCTTTGGTACAGTAATACCCCTGTGCCGAGTCACAGCCCAATTACCCAAATTGTCCCCATATGCCTCCCCAGTCTGCCTGCATGAACCCTGTTTATAAATCCTCTGTCTTGGCTCCCCGGTGAACATGTGCTTCTGCTCAGCCAATCAGAATGCTGCACTGCAGTCAGGAAGCACTAATCTGCCCCCCGCTACCATAAAATGATCAGGGCTTTCATGCAAGCTTTGCAATCATATGCACAAGTCCCCTCATGCTCTCCCCCACATTCGCTCATAGACGTAGACACATAATGTCTCAGCGCTGACTTTGTCAACTCCCTGTCACTACTTTCCTTTTTATTTCCAAAAGCTCTATTTGCTGTTTATGTTTTATGGGACCAAATTTAACCCTGTGGTTCACACTTTAAAAATATAAGTGTCACCCTTAAAAAGGCATACCTAATTTTATCTCCTCCTTTTTCAGGACCCTACCCTAGAGTTCCTGCGCAAGTTTACCATCGGCCTGTTGTCTGGGACCATCTCCTCCTGTGTGAATATTCCCTTCGATGTAGCCAAGAGCCGGATCCAGGGCCCCCAGCCAGTGCCAGGAGAGATCAAGTACCGCACCTGCTTCCAGACCATGGCACTAGTGTACCGCGAAGAGGGGTATGGACAAATGTGGGAGGAGAAAAACAGGGGATGTTCGGGACAAAAGCTGGAATGCTGATTCATTCAAGAATTAATGAGCCACTTTGTCTGTTTTGTTATCAGTCGATAGTTGGTTATCTGCCAAACTGGCTGTCAGAAAAGACAAATGTACCAGCTGGAGCTACAAGTTAGCAGGGTTTGATTGTGTGGAGTGACTTTCCTACACTAAATACAGCAAAAAAGCACGAATAGCTTCATGCAAAACTGTGATCCAATGAATGGAAACTAAATAATGATGTTAGATTCTGGGCTGTATTCCCCATGAGTACGATCATACATTTCTGCAGCCTGTCAGTTGTTTAGTAAATGTTAACATATTTTCATGCCTCAAAGAATGACAGCTCTAAATGGAAGCTTCAAGGAAAGATGTATGTTATGCTAGCAATTGCCTCAGGCTTTCCACTTTCCCCCATGCTGCTCCGCTAGACAAGGGCCAGCGATATGTTTGTAGTTAGTGGATGTTGTTAGTATAGAGGTTGTTGCAAGAATGGCACTGAAATGTTGTCGTTGCAGGGGTGCATGGATGGTGCCCCATCCGCCACATCCAGTCCCCTTCTCTAACACAACACAGTCCCAGCTAATTAGTGGTCCCTATGGGAGACGTCGTTAAGCAGACCCTAACGAGCCGCACGGCGCTCCACGGGTCAATCTAATCAGACAGAGGGCCAGGGAGGAAGTGGGTCGAGCCTTATTAACGCCATCAGTGGCGGGGGCAGGGAGCGGGACAGGGAGCACGAGGCGGAGGCGGACAGCCACTGATCACCTTGAATGCATTAAGGAGCAGGTACTCGGTAGCGCTGGCCGCTGGACCCTATATACCTGATGGAGTGACAGACAGGCAGCGCAGCAGACAGACAGACTGACAGACAGGCTCTCACATGTATACTCATTCATGCATTCACAAGCAAGAGCACAGGCGCATGTATACAACCAGCATATGGAAGGACTCAGATCAGTCAAACACTTCCAAAAACAAATAGATTTATCATGTAAAAATGACTCTATTCAGAACTTGCTTATTATAATAGCGAACTGTAAGTATTGATGCATTGCATACATTACATCTAATAAAGCTGGGGCTTGATTCATGAATTGCTAGGCAGCTTCTGAATTTCTTTTTTAGATCAAATGATAATAGATTATCATACACAAGAGTTCACTTACATTGGTTTTCTTTGAGATCTGCAAAGCATCTAAAATGATATTTAATAAATGAAGTGATGTCAGAGGTTTAAAATTTGCCTCTGAGTTGTGCTGGATTTGACATATGAAGTAGGACACATGAGAAGTACTTATGTGCAGTCTAAAATTTACACACCACCACTCCATTTGCACTAATTTACATTTCAACTCCATCGCAGCACAGCCATTACGCAAACTGAAACGATTTACATATACTGGATTCTAGCTAAAATCTTTGCACATTAACACCTTACAGCTTTTCTTTCCTTTCTTTGCAGGTATTTGGCACTATACAAGGGATTGGTTCCCAAGATAATGAGGCTTGGACCAGGTAAGAAAAAAAAAATTCCTCGTGTTAATATTGAAATCATTGTCATCCTCACATCTGTCACACCTGTTGCAGCAGATAAGGCTGGTGAAGAGAGCGATTAAGCAAGAAAAAGCCTTCCCTTAAGCATATTAGCATTTCAACTTTGCATGCAGTGCTTCCAGTGAAATAAGGCTGTAGCAAACACATTTACATAATATTCCACAATAATAAGCTTTAAATGGAAATACAGTGAGCTAGAGATACCGTCCACCTCCTTTGTAAACAAGTGCTACAAGCTTTTCACATGTTCCTGCTCTCAGAAACTCACTGGGGAAGTAAAGCCTCTGAAAATCAAATTCACAACGGGTACTTCTCTTATATTCTCTCACAGGTGGAGCAGTAATGCTGTTGGTCTATGAATATGTGTCTGAGTGGCTGCAGAGAAACTGGTAACAAAACAGGGAACCCCACAATGGTGCCTTATGAACTGTGCCTTATTGCAAGTATCATTACCTGATCAGAGTCATATCGGAATAAATTCGATATTTTTTTTATCTTGAATACAAAAAACTCAAATTACCAAATCAGCATTATATTATGTTTTAAAATGCAGCTTTCATTTCCCACATTCAAAATGCTACAACACATTTTGAGTCTGAAGGAACTGTTCTAATACCTGAAAATAGTCTTCATTGAGTTTAAAATCATTGACAAATCAGTGTTCCTAATGAAGTCATGCATTAACATAGTGTTTTCACATTTCATTGGTTGTAGTTCTCATGTTTTTCTTCTTTTTTGGGCTCATCTCACTGGTTTGGTGCAACAATCACAGATTAAATAGACAAAGACAAAGTAGACTGAGCTGAACGCTTCAGAATATGAACTCTATTTATATAGAAATACTTGAAATGTGTTCAAATGACATAAAACACCAAAAATAGAGTGATGGCATTTTTATGATTATCCTGATTTCTGTCTATTTACAGCTATACTTGAACATATATCCTCAATTAAGATGAGTTTGTACAACGATCAATCTCCAGTCTCCTATTTTATCACATTATAATATATATATATATACATATTCATCTTTTTATGGTATATGTATTCATAAATGCAAATACAAGATGCAATCAGGAAGTTCAGACATAGTGTAGAGTAGAAATCATATTTAAATTTAAATTCAGCAGCCTTCAAGAACACCTCATTGTGCAGCAAAGCACTGCTCCCAGTGCTACTGCAACTTTTGGAGGATTCCTTGGAAGTCTGCTTATTGATTACACCTATCTTCATCCGTGTACTACTGAGCCTTAGCAGAAATAGTGTTTTAATGTCTAACAAGAACACTGACGTTATGAAAGCTTATTGCAAAAGTTATTAATGCATATGTTTTTGCCAGTTTGTTCTTAATACACGGATCAAACTTGGCACCAGAAGCCCATGGCATCGCAAAGGCACGCGGAGAGTCTCTTTTGATGTCGTTCCATAATTATACTGGATGCTGGGGGCAAACCGTCCTGCCTGAGACAATCAGTCACAAAACTGTCAACATCTTTGAGAGCTTCCTGTTTTCCACGTTATTTTAAAAAAAACAACAACAACAACAATTTAACATGCAGTTCAGTTTTTTCAATAATCATTTTCTGGCTTTGTCAAGAAAAGTGCTATGGAAAATATGAAGGTTTTGGTGCACCCTGCACCATGAAAATGGACAGTATTCGATGGGATTCTTCTGTTTTTAATGTACCTCCAAAAAAAAAATCTGAGTTTTTTATGTTTTCAAGGTTTTATTGATAAAATGTTGTGTGGATTTTCCTTTTTAAGACCTTCCAGAAAAAAAAACCTCAAATCAAAAACAACAACTGGACAGTTCTTTCATGTATTGGTAACAAATAAAAAGAAAAAATGAACCCACATTTTCGTCACTGTATAATTGTGTGTTGCGTGTCCTGTAACAGTAGATTCGTGTTGTTGTTTTTGTCTTAACTGGGACCGTTTCATCTTGGCATCGATATAAGAATATCCCCTTTCTACAGTTTGCCACTTCATCACTCTCCTTTTTGTCATCCGAGCGCTTCGTAGCCAACTTAGTGTCAGTCTTTCTCTCTCTGGCGGGTAGTCAGCGCTCGAACATTTAGTGCAAGCTAAAATAACAAGCCCCAAGAATTCAAATGGGGCTGCAGGGATCGAGGGGGTTACCACACACATTCTCTTTCTCTCTCTCTCGGTCTGTTTCTTATACAAATATTCAAAAACACATATATACACACACCTGTTGCACAGCCTTAGGCATAGTGGCTTCTCGAAGAGACTCATCTTAACTTCATCTGGTAGCTGGTATAGTGAGCCACGTTGGCATTTGACAGTCATCATTAATGTGGGAGTCACTCTCTGCCAAAATGGAACGGCTCCTAGTTTTTGCCTAGGGGCCCGCGGTGAGAGACTAACAACTGTGGCTTGAAGACTGATGGAATTGTAAGAGCTTAACCTGTCCTTTATGTAATGGAGTTCTGAATCTGTATCTGTATTTTAAAAGCTTGTGAAACTTTACCATGAATTCCCTGCACACTGCAATAATTATAAATCTTATAAGTCTCCCTCACGTCATTTTCTTTGCGCCCTTTTTATGGATTTTCCCACCCTCATCTGTAACATCTCAATTCAGTGGCTCCGCTTTGACAAGGCTGCAACCTGGGCATGGCTCTACCTGCCTTTCCCAGTGCAAATGTGGTTAATGATTAGTATATTAAAATGTCTGCAATTTACACTGTAGGTAAAAAGCAGTCAGCCATGCACACACACACACAAAGACACGGCACCAGACGTGATTTTTAAAAACACGGCACTTATTTTTTTCCATTTTGCTCACCTGTCTCCTCACTGTTGTTGTTTTAAGACATTAAGAAAACATTCTGGCTGTTGTCAGCTGCTTTTAAAAGTGTTCATTGAGCAGAAGCACGCATGAAGTCCTGTATTCAGCCGGTATTACTTTCTCTGCTCAGTGTTACTCTGTAAATGGCTGTCTTGCTTCTAATTGCATGCGGAGAAGTAAAGATAACCATATGACACTGAAGTCAGACTCAACTTAATTAATTGTAAACACGTGTCTGCCCTTATTATTATTTTTTAAAGTACGCCATTTAGACCTCTCTTTCCATAAAGCTGACCAACATTAAACTACAAGAGCAGGGATTGTTAGACTTTCGAGAAGCTTCCTCCTGTCTAGAAAACACACTGTTCCTGTTTTTTGAATACTGTTGTCAATTAAGACAACCACATTTTAATTTTGTTCTGTGAGTCAGACTAGACTAACAAGGCTGTGTGCAGTTCATGTAGCTTAGTTGAAAGGAAAAGTTGTTTGGCCTTGTTGTGTGTCGGCTGAGGTAAAGAACAGAGCGTGTAACGACTCTTTCATGCCACTCAGAGACTTAACTATCATTTGCCGTTCATGATGGATGGTGGATGGTAAAAGGGTGGCCGTGATGGCTGGCTGGTACAGCGAGTGAACATCTCGTCTCTGTGATGTGGTTCACATACGGTCAAAGAAACACTACGATCCCTGAGCAACGGTCCGTGACCACTGGATGCGGGGAAGACTGCTTTCCAAGTCAAATCAGCTCCTGCATGGGGAGGACTGTTGACACTGTCACGTGCAGAGGCTGTTTATGCTGTATCGCGGGAGGGAAAGAAAAACTGAGCCGCGCACCTACTGAACCATCGGCAGCAGGTAATGCTATGCGAAAGAGCTGGGTAAGCACCTATATCAAGTTATCAATCTACAACTTCAACTAAAGCCCAGTTTGTGTAAATCTGTGGTTTCCACTGCAGGGCTAGACAGGGCTTGCCAGACTCACTCGTAATTTATTACACTACACTCTTCCCCCCTCTACACTTTCAGAAAGTATTTTTGCATCATTTTGCAAACATGTCATTTGTCAGATGGCCTATGTGCTTTTCCTTTGTAATGAACACGTTGAGTTGGCCCTGACAGTCCTATTTGGCCCTTTATGTGGCTGCTGGAGGTTCGTGTTTGGGTCACATGTCTGATGACCTTGGAAACCGCAGGCCAATGAGTCTATTTGTGGCTCTCTGAATGTACATGGACTGCACCTGACCCCAGGAGTCTAGGACTCTTGGGCACACAGATCTCAAATTTGTTTGAAAAGCTGATATTTTTATTTACTATTTTTCCCACAAAACCATATGAAAAAAATTCTATGACTTAAAATGGTTGAAAATTATAATGCATGACATTAGGCTGTTATTATTATTTTTTAAAGACAGCAGGGCTTTACTGGAATTAATATTCTATGTTTCAAAGTATAAATATACACTGCATTTTGACTTTTTTTCAGTTTGGTTGCAGTGGGAAATGTCCAAAATTCTCTTATGTTTTGCACATTTTATTCATTTGTGTTTTATTTTTATTTATAATTTTTATGGGAATAATCTGTTAAAATAGTGCGAACCCAAATTACTCAAATTGTGTTTTTGTCACTCTAATGCACAGGTATAATTTTTTATGCTTACAGAAAGGACCGCATTAAATGTAATGAGGTGAGAAGACATGTACCCATTTTTAATGGCCAAAGGACTTTCAAAGAATTGCTTCAAGTGGTCGCAAACACTCGTGCTCCCAAAGCATTTCTGATGAAGTTTCCTAGTGAGCCATGACGCATGGTAATAGAAAATACAGGCCTTGTCAGCGTGCACACGTCTTTTTTTTTTTTTCTTTTATGGAAAGCAGTTTCCTGCTCATGTAAAACAGGCCAGTAGGCCACAATGCCCTGAGTCTAGAATAGCTGGAAGAAAAAGAGATGAAATATTTTTAGCTGTGATGGTGCACTTGTTTTCTGTTCTCCGAATAATAAGTGTTGAGGAATCCCCAAACAGCCAGAAAACTCCACGAAGACCAATAAAAGCCAAACAATTTAATAAGATACATTCAATTTCATTGTGCAACATTTGACAATTAATTATGTTAATGCTCTAGACTCCAATGTGCCCAATGCCAATTCTGTCTAAATGTGCGTGGAGATGTCCATGCTTTCTGTAAGACTAATTGCACTTCATTCAACGTACCTTTAATCTAATAAATAAACTTCCCTTTGAAGCTCTTGCATAGGCTACACTTTTAGAGAAGTGGAAAACAACGCTCCATAACAGAGTTACTTTTATCAAATCATAAACAAAAAGCATACAAACATAAAAAAACAATAGCAATTATTATTATTAAGCACCCTGAAACACTAATGTAAAGTTTTTTTTCCCTTTTCTTTGATTCTGTATTCATGAAGTTATACATTACCCCATTTTGCCCAGAGACATTTGCAGATGTGCAGTAAAGAATCTGAGAGGAATTATGTTGATGGGTGGTGTAGCAGTCATATGTCAGTCTTTGGAACACCTGTCCTGCAAGTACTTTTAGACAACACATTTGCTGTAAAAACTGACAGGCTTTTTATTCGTTGTGTGTCTTTGGTCTGACTGCGCTTAGCTCGGAGGGGCATCATATACCCAGTGGCGCAGATATGAGTCCTGGGGCCGAGTCCTTCATAGAAAGCTGGCAGTGGGAGTGGAAAACAGTTGCCACCACGGACAGACTTGGAGTTGAATGTCCTCTCCGTCTCTCACCCAACCCACTCCCCTTCATACCCTCCCACCCCCCTTTCTCCCATCAGTCTGTGGAGTTGACTTCACAGCACCGAGGCGGCGACTGGGTGGATGGCGTCACGGTTGGCTGACATCCTCTTGAAGGCCAGCGGGGTGGCAATGTCACAGCTGTGGGGAGATAGAGCATTGCCACTGGCTGGCTGCCACGTGGGTCCGGTCACATAGGCCGACGTGGTGGCGCTGTACCCCATGTAGGGTGACACTTGGGTGGGAGGGTGGTAGGGAGGGATGCTGGGTGCTGTGACATAGCTGTTCACTGTGGGCAAGCCATTCGGCATCTGGGATTTAAAGAAGAAAGGGGAAAATAAGATTAAGATAAGAGCCTCTTAATTATAGGTTTAAAAAGTCACTAATAACTCATTTCATCATTAGTCATTTTCCTTTTCTAAAAAATGATCAAAAAGAAATTGTTTGCCACAGACATTTTCCTAAATAGGGACTGTAATAAGTTCAAAAAATTTCTGCCCATCCCAGGGAAACACACAAAAGCAGCTGCTGTAATTAGAAAAGGAAAGAAAAACTGGGGCAAGCTGTAGAAGAAAGTGAAAGTGATGTTGGTTGAATTATAAACAGCAGAGAGCTTAATTCTAACTTCACAGCTACCACATGAAAATAAATATTTTCCCAGTTTCGGGAAGCATACGTGCACTATATGGAGCTTGTTTTCAACTCAAAAGTGGACATTGCACCAGTGTTGCTGATAAACTGCACTTAAAGGATGTCATGACAGACTGAGAGGGAAAAGGCACGCACAGGGGAAATATCATGGTTCGAACCAGGAATGGGCTTTGCTTCTCTGGCACAGCGACAGGACTTAACTTGAGGAATTCACCAAAGCATTTCAGCAGGGAGGCAGAATTTCTGTTCCTGGGTGGTCCCGGACTACTGAGAATTATTTCTATACAACTGGGATCTTTTCTGTTCCTCTCACTTATTTTCATAGACTTGCTTGACTGACAAAGTCACTGGCAACTATCTTAAAAGAGATATGAAAAATTATCTTCCTAACTGGCATTTGCGGTGATTATAAAAACACAAGTACAGAGAAAAAACTGCGTGTGTGTGTGTGTGTGTGTGTGTGTGTGTGTGTGTGTGTGTGTGTGTGTGTGTGTGTGTGTGTGTGTGTGTGTGTGTGTGTGTGTGTGTGTGTGTGTGCATGCCTGGGCCTGGGCCTGGGCCTGCAGGTGTCTGTGGGTCTGTACTGGGTGGCTGTGGGTGTCTGGGGCAGTTGTTTGTGGGTGTCTGACCATGTGTGTATGAGTATGCGGGTGTTTTGTATCATAACTTCACTCAAATATACTGAAATGTATTTCATTAAGTCCTGTACAGACAGCCCATTATATTATTCTTGTTTTTTTCCAATTTAAATCAACAAATGTAATTAAACAGTTTCCCCAAAATTAACACATTTCCACTCTTGAAAAACATCATATATTACACACAGCCTAGTGTTTGCACATGGTATACTTATACATACAGACACACATTCGGCTCATGGCAATGTCTATCTATCTATAGGTATAGATATAACATAGATATAGATATATAGTATATAGAGAGAAAGAAAAGAAAAGAAACTCCCTTTCAGTTTTACGCAACTGACTACTGCAAGAACACAACTAACTGCAGCCTCCGGAACGACCACATAGTTGAATCAACACCTGTCTGACACAAAGTCAACAAAATCAAACGAGTATACAAAAGGCGAATTTATGGGACTGATCTTGTATCTGATTGTATAATTTATAAGGCGGACCTGTTCTTTCATCCTCCGCCCTCCGTATATATAAAACGTTTTTAAACTTGAATTACATCACTTGTACTTACTTTAACATTACTATTAAAAAGTTTTAAAATTCATATTAATAATAATAACATTAAAGTGTTTCATTGTTATGAATAATAATAAAAATAAATAAAACACTTGGTGTATTTGGTCGACTATGCGACAAAATACTTTAGCGAATTTACTGCTGCTCTAATCCCTGTATTTCTTTTTTAAACAAATAATTTAAACTAAACTTCAGGACATTTACGAGTTTGTTTGTTTTTTTGTTAAATTTCTAGAGAGTACAAATTTTAAATATTTTTTTTTAGATATATATAATATGTAGGCTATGTTTTGTTAAACATTTCGCCTCTTTCAAGCGTTTTTAAAACACTTTTGCATTAACTCCGAGCCGCGGTTCGTGATTTAACCTTAATCTGTGTTAATGATGCTCGCAATCTTGCAGAGAAGCACACACGGGTGCATCTGCCCGCTTTGCCTTCAGAGCAGAGGCCAAAGGTTTCTAGCCGCGGTCTTGGTCCTTATGGAAAAATAGGTGTTAGGAAATTTGTCAGAAATGTAAAGCCGTCAAAGGTTTTCATTGGCCAGGTTTGGTTAGTTTTCTTAGCTGAAAGTCAACCTTTAGAAAAATTAAAAAAGAAAACCAAAAACAACAAGTTCCCTGCTGCTGCAAGAAAGATCGTGCTTTGAAACTGGTGGTAAAAAGTGACTTGTAGTTTGATAGATACAAAGTTGTTTATCCATCTTGTTTGAACACGATCCTGGCAAGACCGCGCACTTTCCCTGCGTCTCAGCCTGTCTGACAAACACAAATTTAACAAAGTCTAAAGTCACATTAGATCTTAGCAGGCTGCAGAGTCTGCATGTATAAAATCGGAGTGATGGGGCACATTTTAATCCTCAGTGTTTTGGTGGAACAGTTCTTGCTTCGCCATTCTTTGTTTTTCATGCAATAAACTGTGTAATTTATGGAGTTGTTATTTTCTGCATTTAATGGCTCACTTCTGTTTTTGTATAGCTGCTTGGCTAACCGCTCAGACAGTTATTGTGCGTCCACTTTGAGCGCTCCTAATCTTCCAGCATCGGTTCAATCTTTTTTTTTTTCCTTCATAATGAGAATGAAAAGCCCCCCATGATAAAGTAGCAAAATAAATGATGTGCATGGAAACGTTTTCTGTCAGTGACCAGAATCACAAGCCCTTTCAAAATAAAAGAAGAAAAGGAAAGCATGCGCACACAAGCGTGATTTGGGAGGGAAATGACATTAAAGGCCTGCGATGAGTGGTGTGTAGACCTGCGTTAGTTTTAGATAGAAAAGCGGAGATAAAGCTGAATAAAAATCTATCCAATCACTTTCAGACTTGCAGCTTATTGAGTTTGGCCATATACATTTTATTAAAGCTACATAACATTAGGAAATAAAACGAAAAACATCTTAAGTTGCATGAAAGTCAGTAACGATTCGTGTATTAATTTTTCACTATTGTATGTTTGAGTCGGCGTTTTTAGCGTGGACTTAACCGCTCCAGCAAAATAACGAATGCACCGGACGCTTAGAGCTGCAGGACTGCCATTAAGGACACAACAATATCCCAAAGCCTACTTTAAAACTCACAGACAAATGACGGGATGATGGTTGTCGTTGACTAGGCTACAGCATTAAAACCAGCCAATTCAAATACTGTATAATTTACCAGGGAAACGAAAACAGGAGGCAACTGGCTCTTATTCAGGGGTCCAGCCATTGTCTCGAGTGTGAAGCACGCTACACTTAATTTTCAAAATCCTAAAAGTTAATAATAACTAGGCTATTTAAACCCCCTTTGATGTGCTTATTGTTAAATAATCTGCTCTGTAATCATCCATAAAAGCACTGACCAAGCAGCAGGGCCTAAACGAACTGCCCCTTGTAAAGCCAGAATAAAAAAAAGAGAAGAGAGAGTGAAATAAAAATGCACCCCAGCCAGCAGAAGGAGCGCATTAATGCTGTGAAATGGGAAGTTTCCATGCTAACTGTTAAAATAGAAGAATACTCAAGTCTGCAAGTAGATTAATAGCCTACACTCTTTTCGCTCTTTCTGTACTCCTGATTAAAAAACAAACAAAAAAAAATTAAAAATTGAGATTTCCACTTTTTTACCTGTGTGTATTTTGCCTCAGGTTCTAAATGCGCCTTATCCACGCCATTGACTAGTGGAGAGCTTGCTGGTAGGAAATTAGTCCTGTTAATAGCGCTCCATTCTTCTAGTTTGGTGCTGGGAAAGGATGGACTGTCACTAACTGGGAGGGGGGCAAAAGAGAAAGAGAGAAGAGAGGGCGGTCAGGAGGAGACTGTGCTAAGGTTAGGGGGAAAAAAGACCGGCACAGGCCGCTGCTGTGATTCATGCATCCGTTAACCGCAGGTTAGCCAGGTTGCACAAGACAATAAACCCTGTGACATTCTGAACTGATTATTTGTCAATTTAGGTATGAATAGCACGTAGGTTGAAGGTCTTTCCTGTGCGTAATGCTTCTTTAAATGTTTCCTTGAGCCATTAAACAATTATCTTTGTATTATCTATTATCCGATGTACTGTATTTCAGCCGAGTTTCAAGTGTATGAAACCTAGACTCTGTATTATTTTTTTCAAAAATTTTCCAGATGTCTGAAATTGAGATAATCTCTTCTGAAAATAAAAGTTTGGGGAAAGTATTTTTTGCCTGATAATTGCCTTTTGTCGTAAATTTATATTTTTCTTTAGGGCTGTGAATGAGAACCTAACACAAAGGTGAAATTATCTGTCATATTTTTAATTATGTATTTATTTATTTTATTCGTCGTAAAGAAAATGTGCTCAGAATACATGGGACTAAATGTAGTTGGGGTTTTTTTTTAATCCATTTCTTTTTTAAGTTATGGCTAAAGCGACTCCCTCTCTCTGGGTCAAGGATATTAGAGAAAAAAAATTGTCTCGCTGTCGGAGACAAATTGAATTGACTTTCATCGTCTCCTTCTTGTGCATGATGGGCACACTACATAGATTCCCCGTTGTTTACTGTGAGAGAAGCCATCACAACAATTTCGACAAAGAGCTGTAAACAAACTGCGTGCTGCACATATTAATATTATAACACTCTGCGACTTTATCAACCCTCGGGAGTTTTGAATGTGTTGTCCGTGTGCGTAAAAATAAAAACTACCCTAGACAAAGCCACTAATATTTTACATTTTTAGCCGTGCACGTGTTTTATTTTATTTTATTTCCTATCATTTCCATTAATTCCAAACCCATTTTAAAAAAGTATGTGGCAAATCTCTCACTTTACTAAATGTACTAAAAACTTCAACTCAGCGTTCAAAAACCTGCCACAAGCATCTGCTAATAATTTAGAAATGCATAAATTGTTTATAAAGGCAGCCCCTCAAAACACTGTTCTCCCCCCACCCACCCCCACCCCGTGAGCTTTCGTGGATATCTGCTTTACATTTATGTTATTTATATTGCTCGAGTGAAGCTTTGCATGGCGGTGGAAGTGGAAGAGGCCGGGGCGTGTTTCTGCATGGCAGCCCTGAATCCTGACAGCAACAGGATTGCGGCAATGGACTGACAACACTTCCCTTCCTGCCACTGGAAAACAAGCTCTTAGAAGAAGCCCTCTCACACCACCGAGCCGACCATTAGCACTGATTTATGCTGGATCCTGTTTCACTGTTTCCAAAACAATTGCGGTTTTGTTGAGTACAAGGCAAAGTTATCTGGGCCTACCTGCATGTGGACAAAACACAACCCACGCAGCAGAAAACGCATTCTAATGCGAGATACTTATTTGAGGCCTGAATCGGGCAAACCGCTGAATGCACAGTTCTGCACAAAACGACTCGCTCCAAGTCATGGCAAACATTCAGCACACCTCATTTTGATACACTTCGTCTCACCGCCTTTCCCTCCGCTGTCCCTCTAATATTCCACATCCGCCTCTTAATTATTCTTGCAAGCTGGACCATCTGTTTCTGAACTAACCTGCCTCCTTTTAAAATCAATATCAGCAGGCAGGTCAAATGGCATTTAAGCTTTCTCTCTCCAAAAAGGCCTGTGGGTTTATAACGTTCCAATAGTTACTTTTGGAGGCCTTTAAAAACAATTACACTAACTCAAAGGGAGAAAAAAAAACACAAGTGCCGGTTTTATTCCAAATACACACACACATACACACACACATTCGCACTCTTGCGTGCAAAACCCCTTCAAAAGTTGGTTATATGTGGTGCAATAAACAAATGTAACCGCCCTCCATGCAGCCATGCTTACTTTGTTGCTCTGTAATAGACCGTATCCCCAGAATATCAGTTACAGAGTGCGAGGAAGGCCATATCCTGTGCATGGCCATGTGTCCGGGAAGGGTGGGCATGCCAGGGGGAGTGGGCACTTTGGACGTCGGGTATGAGTATAAGTGGTTGTAGGGTAACGTTGGTTGTGGCGGTGGATGAGGCGCCTGCTTGCCCGACTCATACTGGCTCTGCTGGGACAGATTCCCAATCTTGTTTCGGAGGATCCGACTGATGGAGCTAACGGAGGGCAGGTTGAACTTGTCGCAAACCCCGTCAGCGAGTAGCCTGTCCCGGATCTCCCAGGCAAAAATCCCCGGGTCTCTCTGCTTGTATGTCCGTATGTGTTTGACAACGGTGGGTGTGGTGACCCGCGGCTTGCTGCCTCCGATTGCCCCCGGGAGGATGGAGCCGGTCTCGTTGTAGCGAGCCAGGATCTTGCTGACACAGCCGTGGGACACGCGCAACTGCCTGCTGATGTCACAGGGTCGAATCCCGAGTTGGGCCAGCTCCACTATCCTGAGCCGGATGGCGTTGGGGAGCGGCCTGCCGTTTACGAAAACACCACCGAGTTGGTTCACTTCACCGAAGGCAGGCTCTGGTGTCAAAAACAAACACACAGAAGGGCACAACAGTGAGACAGCGATTAGGTAACCAACCCAAGGCCCTCCACACTGCTAACGACCCCTTATTTATAATATAACAGAATATTTAAATAATATATGCTTATATTACAGATATGAATTTCAGCAGATATGCTGATAGTTTATTTGTGTCTCAGTCAACATATTTCAACTTTTGTTATTTATATACGACGGGGGGAAAAATCAACCTTCTCACATTTGCACTTGATTTTAAACTTGAATTTGTGTTTTTTCAGCAAAGTTTTCACTCCCGCTAAACAACTGAAGTTATGGATCAACTGTGTTAAGTGATCGCTGATAGCTGTCGTTTATGCAGGGTAGATTTCACACCGATGTCCGGTGGGAAGTGCCAAAATTCGTGCGTAACCTCCACATAAATACTCATCGCCCTGTTTTATATCCTCTGGATTAAAGACTAAACTAATCCGTCAAAACACCACAGACAATATCTCGCTAAATTCCCCCCACCTTGCTTTAAGAAGTTGCACCGATCGCTGCATCCCTGTCAAGAAACCAAAAAGCGATACAACACTGAACTCACCCATCGTGTTAAAGCCGCAAATGAAGAATACGGTGTCCGCTTTGTGCCTCCTGCGTGGGTCCTGCTCCGCGTCCAGCGTGTCCACTTTCTAAAATCGCGTCCAAGAAAATCTTCTTGCGCGATAAGGAACAAGAGAGACAAAATTCTCGATCTGTTTCCTGACGGCGCTGGAGACAGGCTTACATTTCAATCTGTTGAAATCAGGAGGCTGGGCTTCCGAGGGTTCTCCCCCCGCTGATTGGATCGGACCCTCCCATTTGCCATCGAGTTTGCACAGACCTAAATTATCATTGGCCCAGAAGTTTGTCATGACAACTTCAGAGTGTCACACACACACACCCGGGTCCCTCTCATCCTGCTATCCAAAAAACGGGGACATGCCACCATGAATGGCTTTGTTTTTTAGGCAGGTTGAGTGCAATCCAGTATCCGTACGGGATCGCATCTTCACTCTTTCAACAATGATGTGAAGATACCAACAAAAAAAAATGACAAACAGGTTCCTATTTGTGAGCATCACAAGGAAACACCAACTGAAATATTATGTGAATTTATTTATAGGGGGAAACCCCACAAATGTGTGCATTTTCGACCCCAGCAGTAACCGGTTTTATTTTATGCAGCTGTTTTTATAATAATCAGTTGCCTTTCAAAATAAAATAAAAGTTCAGCTCCAAAGACCCGACTTTGTGTGGCTTTATGCTCCGCCACACTAACTTTCATCTCAAGCTTTTAAATGGCATCATTAAGGAAATGGCAGGAAATGAATGATTGCTTTTCTGTAATGTAATTGGCTGGTTGATGTTTGTAAATTCTATCTCATTGCACTTGAAGGTTATCATAACTTTTTTCTTATTTGTCACCCAAGTATTTCTTTTCTTCTTCTTCTTCTTCTTCTTCTTTTATTCTCTTTCAGGCGTCGAGCATAGACTGACAGCAGACCAAACGCTCCAGCGATTTGGTGAAAATGAGGCGAATAAGTTTAATCTTTAGAATTTAATCTCTCTTGTCATGCAGTTTGAAAATACACGGCACAGTTAAAAACCATGGCCAGGTTTCAATGTTGTGCCCATTTGACATTAAGTATTATTTCGTTTTTTTAGTCGGACACGTGTCAAAAGAAAAATACAATTCAAATCATTGTTTTTTTTTTAAACAATTATTTATTTTCACGTTTCTATTATAAGCTGCACGTCTCTTTAGGCTTAGCCTGCGCAAAGCAGGCCAATTTTTTTAGCCAATTATGCCCAGCGAGCGTTAATGGAATGCAGGTTGTTAAGGTTCTTATGTGATAACATAATTACCTTTTATTTCTTAACCTTTACGCGATTGTCTTTCAAGCTCAACGTTTGCAGCTCAGTGTGTTATAGAGGGAATATTCCTTACTTTCACATGTTCAGCAGGCAAGCACTTTCTGCAGAGAAACCCCAGTTGCAAGCAATAAGAAAGATTTGTTGCTCCCCGACACGAGAAACAAACACACGCCATAATTTTGCGCCTTCGCTCACTCCCCGTTTTGACACATGCTTTGGATTTTCCGTGTCATATTTTAAGAAGGCCACGGTGCATGACTGACCTTCATCTCTGTACAATCTAAAGAGATCAGTGTGCATGTAAACATCAAACAGCACCCCTGCGCTGCAGTGCAATTAAGAATATTGTTGAAAACCTCTGCTAACATTAAACACCGAAGCGGCTTTGAGGGGCCAGAATGTACACGAAGTCTTTCTCGGTATTTGTTTCAGCACGCACAGCTCTGCAGGCTGGATGCTGGATGCCTATATTATGATTAGCTTTCCCACCTTTGCTAGGATCGCGTCAAACTCAGAAACTGAACAAATTATAGTGCCTCCACGGCAATGCAAGTCGGTTAGACGTGTCTTTAAAAACGCGTAAATTACTTTTTCTCCCCACGCTGGAGTTGTTTTTGCCTTCATGAACGGTTATTTTTCACAAGAAGACCAGTTGGGGTTGTCTTAATGGACTCTTTCTTCTGTTTTATTTTATTTATTTTTTTGTTTGTTTTTATAAATGTATTTATCGCTGCATCACCTCTTGTGCACCCACCTGCCCACCCTCCTCCGCTCCCAGGCCGCTGATGCAACAAGGATAATGTTTACGGCGGGGAAACGTGCCCAACTTGTTTGCCTTGGGGTGCCTCTGGTAACTGAAATAACACAAGGTCAGGAGCGAGGGATCAAAGGTCTTCCCAAACTGCTTCATCTTCTGCATTTTTTAGGCCGGACGGGCATGCACCTTCCTCCCGTTTCTGTGACATAATACACGTCTAAGGTGAGGCTATCTGAAACTGGGTGACGTTTTAAAACAATAATAATAATAATAATGCTAGCGAAATACATGCTTTATCTGATTAATGGCACCGCAACTATTAACATTTAAACGGTAGTAGACAGTGCATTTTTACGCAGTTGTTCAAAAATTCCCATAAATTAATTAAAAATAATGTGATTATTACAGTCAGTGAAACTGTTGCAAATTATCATGACTGTTATTTTTATAATAATTATTGTAAATTGTACTTTTATTAACGGTAAAACGAAACTAGTACTAATAATAATAGTGTATTCTTAAAGAATGCTGCTAGAGTGTATTAAACACATACAAATAAATTTTAAAAAAATTGTGTCGTCACTATCAGACTAAATATGTAAATAATAGTGGTTTAGCCTGTAGAGTATGTTGGCATCAGTGAGCCTCCACGCACGATTTGCACACTCTACACGCCTGTACTGTTCACGAGCCCAGAATGGTCCGTGTCGAATTGAATTGTTCATACCTCAAGTGAAGGCAACGCATCACTTGTCAGACAAATTGCGTAATGATGGAGTCAGAGTTTCGTCCTGTGCTCTGCAGGAGAGAGCATAACCCAAATGATTTTCCTCTGTCTAATAAGGTTTCTGTGAAATCAGAGATGGATTGTTAACAGGCTTATCCTCTTGTCTATTCTGAAAAACAGTAGGCTTGTTGTTGGGTTTTTAAAGTTACAGTCTACACTTTTATTTTAAGACTTTAAAAAAAAAGTATGTATATAGGCTACAGTATTAATGCTTCGTTAAAAACACCAACATGCTCTATTTGAAATAGTCCAGCTCCTGCAGGATGTACTGAGTCATGTTATTTGGTTCTATATGCTGCCAAGCAGACGACTGCATACCCCAGCGTTTGATGGCCCACACAAACAGCGTGCGTCCGGTGGTGTTGCGCACGCATAATGCCTGCGCAAGTGCAGCTCTTCCATAGCACGTCGAAATCCATAATTTAATGCTTGAGGGGTATTTTCTAAATAACATCACACAACGTCACATGCTTGAATTTCTAACACTTCCTCTGCTTGTTTGCACTGATGTGCCTTTGAGCCCCTTCAGGTTTTTCTTATTAAAGCTGTTTCTCTCTCTCCGTTTTTAAAACCAGGATGCTTTAATAACGTGGTCTGTTTGAGAGCAAGACAATGGACCGTTTATTAATATTTTTATGAGCTCAAAAAGAAGACGACTTTAGGAATTGTAATTATTTGTTTCACTTGTTTATAGTTCCGTTCTTCTATTTGCCTTCAGTGGAATCGCAAGCTCCAACAGCTGTGTTTGGGAGCCACACATACTGCATGGCTGCACGTTTAACTCCTTATATTGCAGTTCACGTCAAAGTGCATGGCGTGGTTGTGATCGTTTTCATGAATATCGAAGCTACATATTATCAAAAATACCTAGTTTCGATTTACTTCTGCTTTTCTTCTTTTCCAAAAGAAAAAAACTGTCAGAAAACTGAACACTGGGATGTAATTCTGATGATAATCCATCAACACTCAGCAGATAAACATGTTAAGCTGTGAATGCTTATCGTGTAACATGCTGAGTGAAAAACGTAAGCGCTTCGTCCAATTTGCATTTCCAATGAAACAAACGGAAATTCATACGGTCCACGTCACATGAAGCCCACAACGCGATAATATTCTTCTTTAGAGCAAAGTTATGGGGTGTGCCTCATCCTCTTATTTGGAAAAACATATCCATAGGTTATAAACGACATCTTAAGGCCTCTATCTGGGTAGAGGGAAAAAATTAATTAGTGATAAGAAAGGGTTCCATGGTTTTGTTTACCTGTGCTACTAGCAAAACAGCCATAAATTCGGATGACACAGGCACTCTTACCACAACTATCCGCTTCGTGTGTGAGCGAAGTCACTAACCCACTTTTTCTTTTTAATTTCCTCATGTTCGACAAGTAAAGGCATGAGGAGCTCAGTTGTCACCACAAGGCTCTGGTGCAGCTATACAAAATTTTAAAAACAACAAAAGAAAAAGCTGAACTAGACTCCCTGGTCTTGGTTTCTCAGGCTGTTAGACTGTTTTGGTATCTGCTAAACTGTAAACCCGTTAAAACAGTTGTGTGGTTGCAGGATTTCGATTAAGCCTCGTGGAAATGCAAAAGAAACTCTCAACATTAAACGCAACTTATTTACCATGTGTCTTTTAGTTCCATTCAAAAATTGGTGCATCTAATTTTATATTAGCCCACTTTACTGGAGATGCAAACGTAAATCACTAACATTTATCTTACAAATCAATTTACGACTCAGACCGAATTAATTCAAAGATGGGAGGACATTCTAATTTTCGTGGATGCTGAAATAATCTCATAATAATTTTAAATAACGTTTTATTAACGTAACAGTCTAAATGATGTAATCTTTCTAAAAATCGTCAGTACTGAAACAGAAATTCTCGTATTCAAATACATTCGTTTTCTATCCACCGCAAATGCGAAAATAATGATGATGTTCAAAATGACGATGATGACGAAACGGCTACGTTCTGCATCCTCTAGCAGGCATCAACCATGTAGCTGATAGCCCTTTAATCAGATCAATTAGACACCGTTCTAATGCGTTCCATTTAATGTAGTTTGAGCTACCACATTTTTACCTTTTACTCTCCACTCAATCGGATGACACCGTCATATCAAGACGAATGAAAGTGTGACACTGAAATAAAGTGACACACTTACTATAGAAACCACAAGACCATTGCCAAACAGTGCGCATTTAAAGTCCGTAACAAGACTTTAATAATGAATTCGTAATAATCATCTTTTCTTGAAATTAAGAGGCAGCACATAAAGGGGGGGGAGGGGGGGGGGGTATTGATATGTCCAATATTTCGCAAAGATCACTTTAATAGCTAAACCAAATAGCCTACGGCATATTACAATGATACAATAATAATATTACAATAACTACAATTAAAGTCTTTGTGCATTATTATTATTATTATTATTATTATTATTATTATTATTATTATTATTAACTGTGTGACTTTGTACCAGTGGGACTTAAGACCCTGTGTCATGAAACAAGCTGCTGAAATTGGATTGAGACGCTTTGACTGTAATCCGCCCAGACTGCTACTTCCTCTTTGTGGTCTGAAAAAAAAAAGTGTGTAAGACAGAGTTTCTTATCTGCAACCTTGAGACGCAGAGCCACCACGCTGCTCATATTATCCGTGGAGAAAGTTACAGAGGGGTGTTAAAAAAAAGTTCCCAGCTCCAGGTTTAATGTTCCCAGTAAGATCCTGTGGGAAATCCAAGTTACCACTAATGGGTTATTATGGGGACACGCAGTGATTTCTTGTTTCACAAAGGGGTTGGAGGTCTGTCATCTCATACTAACTGTCCCCAAAACGACTGACATCTGCAATAAGATACACACGTGCTGAGAGTTATAGTGTTTGTGTGTGTGTGCGTGCGCTGCTCGGAAAATTGAGGTCCAGCAGCAGCTTGTCACCCAAGAGCACCACTAATCCGCGTTATTAAAGCGGAAAAGACGTGATTTCCCCTCAAGTTGTTTGATACAAACGAGATAAGACTGTGTGGATTTTTACTGTGTGGACACTGCTGTTTTTTAGGATAATGCCATCGCTTGGCGCCTTTAAAATAACCCGCACCGACGATTCTAACCTTTGCAGTCCAAATAGCGGTGACACCATTAAAGTCTTTCTACAGGTTAGCACTTCTCCAGGACTGAGTGGCCCGGTAACTTTAGTGCGGCCTTAATGAGGACGAACGCAGGTTAACGACGAATGTAGTCGTGTTTCAGAGGCCAGGCCTGGGTTTCAGCGGAGAGGGACAAAAAGAAACAATATTTACGACACTTTTAAGCATACATCACTTTGACATCTGTTCGTCTGGCACCTGGCATCCATTAGTATTAAATATTTCATTCCGCCCTAATTTGGACCTCTCTTTGTCCCGTACCAAGGACACTGGGGGGGAAATGGAGAGCTCTACCTTTATTGCGCTTTTACGCGCCGATTACTTTGTGCACAAAAAAAGTGCAAATGGGGTGTTGATACAGACCACACCGCTATGTTATGCGTTGTAGATACGAGGAATCCTTGAGTCATACCTGGGCTGGACTTATATTAAATTTCCTAATCCATTAAGATCCCCGCATAAGCGCGGAAACATTCCTGCAATTAGTCAAGTTTGGGCACACGAGCTTCAGATTTTTACGCAGTGTTATTAGATTACTGAGTGGACGGAGTGTTCAATATCCTCATACACAAACAGAGGTCGGAGAGAGTCAGATGTATAATGTCAGCGTGGACATTGACAAAATACTGGCCCTCTGATAGCCCCCTTTTTTGTTATTTAATTTGGAGTTTGGCGCCGAAAAATAGAAGTACATGTTAATTTAAGGATGGTAGAAATAAGAATACAATTTCATCGTTCTCTCTGGGGACATGCAGTTAAATTGTGATTGATGTGTTTCATAAAGAAGAGAGGATTACACAGGAATATCAGCACTGAAGCACCGAGGCCTCCTTAATCGGGACGCATTGTGGAGACACAGGAATGAGAACAAATTTTGTCTGAAGATAAGGGTGGAGTGAGTTAAATATTGTTTTTATTATTAATAATAATATTAATAATAATAATGTAAAGGGATTACATTTTTGAGCATCAAATAGCTGAATTAGTTAGAACCGGCTTAAAATCTTTCCATTTGGTCTTTGTTGACACAAAATTGTGACCAATTTGTTTTAATCTTCTTTAGTTTCACCGTACGTCCTTGTTGGTGACACGCGGTGCAGGGGTCACAAACGCTGCTGTGCCAACACACACTTTACCTGGGCAAGTCTGTGTATTGTAAAATGCAGTGGCGCCATCTGGTGGATCTTCAGGGAACACGTCAAACATTTCTTAAGTATTATTCCACGACTTTTTAATAAAATACCAGAATCATATACTACACATATACAATTTTAATTGCCTGATAAATGATAAGTTTTTACTTCCCTGGATTGGCTCGTTCAATTAGTAAAATTGTAACTATATTGAGTTCTATTTCACCTGTTTAGACTGAACTTATTTCACTTTCAAATATGCTTGTGACGTGTCTGTTACGCAAGTATACGTTTATTTGCATTTCTTTCCTTAAACACTGCGTTCATCCCTCCTGCTATTGGTTGTCTGTGTGAATATATGTCAGGCCAAGTTGTTTTTATCTTGATAAGTTCAAGTTACTTGGTACACACACACACACACACACACACACAAAACGTCAATTCAAATGGAAGGTTCTGCTGTATATGAAATACGACCTTTTTTAGATAATCTATATTTACCGGAGAAACAAAAATAAAAAGTCAGTTAAAAAAATCAATAGTTTTTACACACCTTACAAAACCATAATCGGTTATGTATTACAGCTAAAAGGAGTGAAAACTGGCCTTTGACCCTGGCCTGTTAGACCCACTGAACAGTTGGCACAAAGAAAGCTGTTAACAAATGTTAAGCAGCTGATATTTCTTATGGTGGTGGTGAACTATCTATAAACCATGCATTTTAAAAGATATATATATATATATATATATATATACATATATATATATATATATATATATATATATATATATATATATATATATATATATATATATATATATATATATATATGCTGTACGTGTTTGTTTTCAAGGGTATTGTATTTTGTAAAGCATTGCATTCTCCTTGTAGTTTCATTTTGCAAACATCATAACATAACGTCATAAGATTAGCAAGGGAAAATATGTGTAAGGACAATAAGAGCAAGAGTCTCTTCTCCCCCATAGCTGTATAGTTCACAAAGCTGAAGCCCTTCAGGAAACAAAGAATTAGTAAAAATAGATGAAAACATTAGACACTGCAGAGCTGTCATATCTGTTTGCCTGTATAAGTTGGCGCAGGGATACTAAGGGTGCTGGGGCTACATTAAGCTCAAAAGAACTTAAAGACTAGTGAAATAAACTCCTCCCGCAGCTTGTGATTGGTTGAAAAATGCTAAGACGAGTCTGCCTCTCAGTTTTAATGTGAATCCTGCAGAGGGCAACCAAGTATCACACATGTCAGATGCATCTACAACACTCAGAAGGCTTTAAAAATATACATCATGCAGTCGAAAGTAAGCGTATGTAAAAGCATGAATGAAAAAGACTTTACTTGGTTTGTTTGTTTGTTTGTTTTTAGTAATGCTGTTTCTCTTAAATGAACAATGAAATTGTGTGAAATTGAATTTTCTTGCCTGAAAGCATTTTGGTGACAGAACACTCGTGTTATTAATGTTGTAGATTTTAAATCATCTCTGAATGCATATGGATCCATTTATACATGTCTGCTTTTAATGCCATCAGAAGTCAATAGAACGATTACAATTAGTCATTTATTGTATATCGGTCTTTTCATAATCAGGACAAGAGCTCAGCTATATATCAATTAATTTGTAAATATTTATAAATGTGGGTCTCTCCATCAACTTGACTTCAAAAGTTGTATATTGATCATGCTTTGCACCGAACATAAACTGTTATTCTGAGTTTGCTAAAGTATCTATCAGGACTGCACTGACAGGTGTGTTTGTTTCTTTTCAGTGGTCAATAAATGATCAGTGCTAACTTTATTAAATGATCAAGATGAATATTTAGCTTTTAACTTCATTTTTTCTTGGTGTTTCTGTCTCCACTTCATTCTTATTTCTAAAGGTGATTTATTTTCCACTAAAATCGTCAGTTTGAAATTCAGGGTGCTCTCAAATATTTTTGCCTCCCCTGGATTTGTTTTATTTTTATTATTTATTTATTTATTTATTTTTAGAATACTTTCTTGTATATTTTTAGTTTCTTCAGGAGTTTTGTAACTCCTTTTTATAAAAACGTCTTTGACACACACTGGTTTATTGTCTTTAAAAACAATACTTTTTGACACACTTTCACCGAGTACAAACATACAGCTGCTGTACGGTCAAGCAGCCTCACAAGACTCCAGTTTACTGCAGCGCGAGCGATGTGGCTGCCAAGTAATTATCCCCCACAGCCCCTGTCCAAAATGCTAATGGTATTTACAGGAGAGGACATCAGCAGCAGGTGCAGCTGCTGGAGCGTGATGTTACGCTGAGACACCACACTAAACTGAGAAGTAACAGAGGAACCATTGTTGCCATAGGTGTTAAATAATCAGTCAGACTGAAATCAGATAAATGTTGTTGTTTTTTTTCAGCAGTTTTTGTCTTTTACTCCGATGCGACAGCTTTAGACACAAATATAATACATATATGTCAGCAGTTGGTTTATTGATGCTGTGGCATGAGTTTGGAGTGAGTCGGAATAAAAAGATTGCTGATTCCAAACTGACTCCAGATTTTTACTGCTGAGATTTTGTTTGCTTTAAACTTTCTTGTTAGTAGTTCATGAAAGTACAGTCCAAAAATTCTGTCTTAAGGATTTAGTGCGGATAGGAATGTAATTTTACATAATTAAGTGATATCTCAAGTTAAGCACTGTGAATGCAAATCCATGAACTCAGGTCTGTGAATTAATCCTATAAAATCTAATATTCCGGGTTAGGACAGTCTTACTTGCACTCTGTCGATTTCTTTTTTTTAAATGAGCTTATAAACCAAATACTGATTAAATGACTTGAGAATGTTATTTGGAACAGACTTCATTAAACATTCATTTTAAAAGCTTAAACGTTTTCTGACTGGAGGAATAACCTCTAAGCTTTCTTAAAAAAAACTACAGTTATTTACAAAAAATTATCATTGCATATGTTAAATATGTTAAATGTTGCTTTCTACAGTCACTATATATATATATATATATATATATATATATATATATATATATATATATATATATATGATTGCAGGGTGGAAAACAGAAAGAGGTCTCTTCGTCGAACTTCTAGGGAAAGCTCTAGGGAAGCTGTCAGTTCAGCTGCTGACTAGAACCATGAGAGAAAAATCTCCATTTGGCTGAGGAGGGATTGGGAATGGAGAGCTGAACAACAGAGTAAATATTTGGCAGTGGAGAGCTCTTGGGAGATGCAGAGAGCCCACTCTGGCTGAAGCCCGCGGGTGTTAAATAGATTAAGGGGCTGCTGGGTCAAAGAAATTCCCGCTCTTTGGACATGACTTTTCTTTGCTTTTGGGTGTTTTTGCTCTCCAATCGAGTGCCCTCTGTAAACTACCCACTCCAGCTAACCTGCAGTACTGTAATCCTCTGCTGTTTGTCAACCACTGGGAGGCCGATGTGTACACACAAAATGTGCTTCGGGAGGAGTGCGTCTTTTAAGACGTTTGTGCGTGATGTAAACACTTAAAGGTTACTTAACACTGTTTGGTTTTCATGGACGAGATTACGTGTGCGTAAAAACAGTGTAAAACGACAGGTAAAGGTGGATTTCAGAGCATTTTGGCGGAGTAATAATACAGGTCAGCGACTTTTTTTGAACTCGGAAATCTAAATGGAATTTAACAAGTCCTGAATATTGCTTTGAGCTATAGACTTGGTGGCAGTAGACGCAGAGCAGTAGATAGTGTCCCAGATCCTATTCAGCTCCATTCAAAACCATGACAACACAGAACAAGCTCGGATTTATCTTGCTAAGTTAAAGGACATTGTGCCGGGGCGTCAATCAGGCATTATTGCTGGACTGAACAAATGCAAAATCTTGACTGGAACAAATGCTTCCAACGGGTCTCGGACGCGGGGCTACATTTTCCCCCTTTGTTCCCCTTCTCTGGTTGGCATGTATTTGTGTTCCCCCTCGTTCGACCACCCAGGACGACTGGGGAGGCATGTCCACCACTACTCTCCTCCTCGGCCCTCGTGCACCTTGGTGAAGTGGCTGAGGGTGGATATCAATATCAGTTACTAGAAGTAGGGAGGAGGAAAAGCACCCCCACCACCACCACCACCAACATCGTGTTGACATGAGACTGGATTCACGCTTTGCAATTAATGTGCTTTATAGGCTAGCACAAGGGTAACAAATTGACCAACCACTGCAGCAATTTATCAGAAAATCCCCCAGGCTTATTTTCGTGTTAAAGTTAGGTAAAAATCTGCTGTTGGGTTACAGTTATCGCTATTATATTAGCAGTTCTAAACACGATAAAATACAAATACCTTAAAAAAATATTTGTCAATAATATAACACCCTTATTTCAAATCATATCTTCCAAACCAAGTTTTAACATTTCTGTTTGCCCAAAAATTAAACATGATAATAAATCATCTAGTCCAAAAAGGACGTTTCGGAAAAAAAGTCTGGAAATCCTCCGCCGTCCATAAACGTCAAGACTTCTCACGTCTGCAATTAATACGCCCATTAGAGGCGTATTAGTTAAACCAACTGGCAGGCATCACGCTAATTGCTCACTTTGTATGCAAATATTGGACACGTTGTTTGGGCAAAAAAGAGGGAGGAGGGGGGCGAGGTGTAGGAGAGAGAGAGGGGGTGTGTGGGGGGGATGGGATGGGCTCTGTTGTCAGTTGCCACCCAAGATGTGATTCAGCTCCAACAATTACCATTATCTGTTTCCCAGTTTGACGATACGGGACGAATCGGTAATGATGACGAGTGTTTCCTTCGCTCATTCTTGAAGCTCTGAGGATTTTTTTTCTCAGTTCACACCTAACCATCATTGGGTGTCAGCACTCGAGCTATTCAGGTACTCAGCAGAGGAGGAGGCTATTTATAAGCGAGCCCCTTGTGTTTGCAGCTTATGAAGTGCTGTTTGTGTAAATACGGAGGCCAGCGCGCACACTGGTGTTTGGACAGTGCGTGAAGTGGACTTTTTTTTTTTTTGATAGATTTGGTTTGAGTGCTTGCTTCTTATCGGCCAGAACAAACCTAGAGTGCATGCAAGGAAAGGATGGCTGCACCGACCAAGTTCAGTTTTTCCGTAAGGAGCATCCTGGATTTGCCTGAGCAGGATGCGGATGCAGCAAAGCGGTCTTCCCCGATTTACTCCTCTTGCTCTTCCAGCTCACCCTACAGCTCATGGATCGACTGCGAGCGGAGCCTTTGCATGTGTAAGTGGGCGTTTAAAGCCATGAGAGATGGGTGATAATGAATTTTAAAAACAAGGGGAGAAAAAACTAAGACTACCCTGAAATGTTTTAACAATTTGCTTTCTCAAAATGATAGATAGATAGATAGATAGATAGATAGATAGATAGATAGATAGATAGATAGATAGATAGATAGATAGATAGATAGATAGATAGATAGATAGATAGATAGATAGATAGATAGATAGATAGATAGATAGATAGATCAGTTTAAAAATGCTTATTCTAACTTGCTGTTTTTTTTCTACAGCTTCTGACGATTGCAATTTCGAGGCCTCTCCTGACTCAACTAAGCCCGATGACCCGTCCCTCGATTCAGAGCCTGAGCAGAGCAAGAAGAGCAAGAAACGCCGCGTTTTGTTCTCCAAGGCCCAGACCCTTGAGCTGGAAAGGCGCTTCCGCCAGCAGCGCTACCTGTCGGGTCCGGAGAGAGAACAGCTGGCACGGCTGCTGAGCCTGACTCCAACCCAGGTGAAGATCTGGTTTCAGAACCACCGCTACAAGATGAAGCGAGGTCGAGCAGAAGGAACACTGCAGGACGTAGAAATCCCGCAGCCGCCGGTGTTGCGCAGAGTCGTTGTTCCGATCCTGGTCCGAGACGGGAAACCCTTTCACACATGCTTACTTGACTCTGAGAAATTTGGGTGTTTACCTCCGTCATCTCAGCCGGTGCCCTTCCCTTTAGCTTACACATCTCTTCAGCATCCATCATCCATCCATCCATCCATTGCTCTTCCTCCAAGGTACCACCAACACTTTCCGGCAGTGGCGGCGGCCTCCAGCTTCGCCTGGAGAGACTTTTGGAGTGATTCGGTTCATCTTAATTCTTTCAAGTAAAGGTCTCGTTTAACTCATTTAGAACGGCATCAAATGTTTTCTGAATGTTTTGTAAATGTTCGAGCAACTTAAACGTTTAGATTTTTTTCTATAGAACGAATTATATTTTGCACATTATTTACGCACGTATGCGGAAATTTTAAATGTTGTTTTCTCTTACATGGCTCATTGCTGTAGCCTTTAGATTTTTAATTACCGAGGTGTATTCGTGTGATTTTTAAGCCTTTTTAAATGTAATATTTACATAAATGACTTGATAATTGAGTTCCAGTAGCTGCATTAGGCGGTAGAACAGGATAGGAGAATAGGGGCAAAGCCGCTATATAAGTATGAAGGGAGAATATGCCATTTGTTGGTTTTAAGGATACTTTTTTAAAGATTTAACTGTCTTTCTGTGAACAAAATTATTAATAAAATTCTTCATATTTTGTATATTTTGACAATGTAATGTGCTTTCTTTCTTTCTTTCTTTCTTTCTTTCTTTCTTTCTTTTTTTATGTGTTGGCCCCAAAAGCGTGTACCCTGTGCATGCATTTCTAAAGACTAAGCTAAAGATAAAAGGTTTTCGTTTTCCTACAAAAGGTTTTGTGTAAAGATTTATGTGAAGTTCTAAAATAAAAACAACCTTAAAAGAAAAAAAGATTTATTTTTTTTTATCTAAAAAAATGTAGCAGGTCTTGACAGAGGCCCCAGGGAGCTTTTATAATGTTAAAAACGAATTTTGCACCCAAAAGCTGAGCAAACATCACATCTGAACAGACTAGGTTTGGCATAAGAATAGCCAGTAAACATTAAGGCCTGTCCCTCTACAGCACGCTGTTGTTGTCTGGGACTAAGAGCTGCTTTTCCCTTATACAATTAACTTTTGTTATTCTGAGGAAAGTGGTCTTAATATAGCTATTAACTTTATCTGGAAATCTTGGTGTGTGTGTGTGTGTGTGTGTGTGTGTGTGTGTGTGTGTGTGTGTGTGTGTGTGTGTGTGTGTGTGTGTGATTATGATGATGATGTGATTTTTGAGGGGCATAGCAGTAACTGAAGGCAAATCATCAACCCTTTTTCACTTCTCATACAGAAATGTAATATTTATTCCACAATTGAACTGTTCTAATTTACAAATGATTTAAAAAGGCAAAATGAGCTCTTACTGTTGTTTTCTAGTATAAACACAACACATTTGGGTTTTTGTGTGTCTGCATTCAGGCAACAGTTTAAACCAATCCTCGAGAATAATACAAAAACATTCACTACAATGTTACTTGTAATATTATAGCTTATCCTAAATATAATACATACGTGACTATTTTTTAACATTGCTGTGCCACCTCAAGAAAGCAGGTCCACTCATGCTTATCTTGAAAAATATGCCTCAGTGTTTAAAATCATGTCAGTTTTTCATCAGTGATGAGGGGGGTCTTCTGCTTTCACGCCCCCTATAATGTTGTTTGCTCGTCCTGTGACCCTGCAGCCCATCGTCACTGTCACCTGGCCCTTTGTCCGCATCACTGGGGCCACCTTGTATCACATATGGAGGGGACTGGCCGAACCCCTCAGCTCGCTGCATCTCTCCTTAAATGCTCTTTTTGTTTGGGTGTCTCTCTGTGAATGGACCATTGTCCCTCATCCAAAAGGGACCGAGACAAAATCTTTAGTGTTTCAATTCCCGTGATGTTTAATCAGTCCCTGCGACAAATTTATGAGGTTTAACTGCACAATGGTGTTTTAAAGCATCTTGGGGTTTAAGGGTGACAAAGACAGGCTTTTTAGAGGTTGCCATTGGTTTTTTAAGTTGGTCAGAAGAATTGCCTGAAAACGATGGGCAGGCTAATACATGCCCATCCTATAGTTTTACTCACTGGCCTGCACTGGGGCCCCTCCAGGAAAGTTATAAGGAGCTATAAGGTCCATGCTAAGGCCACATGGAGGAGTTTTAAATTGTTGTAAAGATGCTCACCAAATATTGCCACCTTTTCAAACTGTTTTTTAAAAATGTAAAATCTTATATTTATTTGTAGAGAAAACATTAAGACCAAACATTTTAACCCCAAACCGGCCTTTACGGTTATTTTGTCAGATGTTATTTTGTTTGCTTTCTATACTACAAACCTACAAATCAAAGTCAAAAAGCTGGACTGGCCATCGGGCATACTGGTCAATTGCCCGGTGGGCCTATGATGATTTTTCATTTTTATGGGCCGATGTTTTTTGTTTGAAAGGTGGTGGACTGGCCAACTGGTCATGATCGACTCTGGCCTGGGCAAATTACAGCCAATGAGGTCGAACTTTAAAGTTCCGTATTGAGATGAAAATGAATGCGATTAGAATTTATTTAGCATTTCTTTCTAGTATCAGCTGATGTTTGCTGGAGCCACAGCTGTAAAAGCTGCTGGTCATGATATCGGTTTGGATATGTGGTGAGAGGGAAACATGAAGATGAAACCAGGGGATGTCCTTACTGAATCATCAGAGCTGAACAGGTGATGTAGAAACATGTTTACCTTTTAGGTGACATGAATGAGTTGACGGGAAGTTATGAACTGTTTCTGAGAGACAAATAACACCAGGATCCTTTTCTAAGTAGCTGACAGCTGGTAACTGTGCAGGGGCGGATCTAGCAAAGCTTTGCCAGGGGGCCAGGTAGGGCATTAACAGGGAAAGGGGGTCACAATGAAATACCTTTCTTTCTTATTCTCATTTAAAATGTCTAGCTTTTAATAAATGATTATCTGAATCTTACAACCAAAATGTTAATCTTAAATGTATAAAAATCCATTATTGTATATAGTAACTATTAAATCTAATATACATCCTAAGCCATAGTACTTTTTCCTTTGGGAAGGTATCATCTGTGCAATCTGCAATTCTGTTGAAGAATGGTAAATGGTAAATGGCCTGTATTTATATAGCGCTTTACTAGTCCCTAAGGACCCCAAAGCGCTTTTACATATCCAGTCATCCACCCATTCACGCACACATTCACACACTGGTGATGGCAAGCTACATTGTAGCCACAGCCACCCTGGGGCACACTGACAGAGGCGAGGCTGCCGGACACTGGCGCCACCGGGCCCTCTGACCACCACCAGTAGGCAACGGGTGAAGTGTCTTGCCCAAGGACACAACGACCGAGACTGTCCAAGCCGGGGCTCGAACCGGCAACCTTCCGATTACAAGGCGAACTCCCAACTCTTGAGCCACGATCGATGTTGAATCTATTTAATTATTGTAAAAAAAAGAAAAAAAGAAGAAAGAACCAAAAAAAAAGGTGTCTGTGCATTTGTTTTACACATGCATTAAATTAAAGTCTATTACGTCGATTAAGCATCATGAAGCGGAGGGTGCGGGGTGGTTCCCTTATTTTGTTGTTTAATATTTCTGCTAAATACTGTTTAAAATACCAGAATCGGGAGGATGTCGTAAGTTTAAGTTTATTAGATCGATACATATATACCAACAAGACAGTGTACATCACTGTTTTCATTCAAAGGCTTTATGGCTTTTCCTATAATACCCGGTGGGCTCAAAATTCCCAGGCTGATTTTTTGTCCCAGTCCTGCTCTGCCTCCACACAAAACTCATAAGTTAGTTTCACTGTTGCTCCTCTTCTGGTTTGTTGTGTTCTTCATGCAAGAATATATTGACTTCTGAGTTTGCTTTGCTGTAGCTTAGCTGTTTTGTTTTTTAGAATGGAGTAACATCAAGGTTTAGCAGTCAGCCCTCCCAGGGGTCTCAGTGTTTTGCCCCTAGCTTTTGAGCATGCCTTTACCTCTGAGTGGGGCACCATCTTCTAATGTGCTTTGTTCACCCCTTTGAGCAAAAAAATAATTTGAGCAGATATAGATGTAAAGCTTTTCTCACTCAACACTACATAAAGTGAGAAAAGCATTACATCGGCATGTCCACTATGTTTAAATCCTTTTACATCTGAAAGACTAATGTGAAGTTATATTTTAAGCAGGAGTAAAATAAGTAAATGAAAAAGAGAGCATTAGCTTATTTCTACAGTGGCTATCACCTCCTGGTTTGCACTTAGCTGACTGGGGTTTTTCTGTGTGGAGTCTACATTTTTATCTGGTGCCTGCATGGGATCTCTCCGGGTACTCCAGCCTCCCCCCCCAGTCCTAAAAATGCAGGCTAGACTGATGTAGCCTATATCCTGGGTGTACCTCACCCTTCGCCCAGTGACAGCAGGGATAGGCTCTAGCTGTTATTGCTACAACCAATGACAAATATAAATAATTGCAGTCAAAGCTGAAAAAGTCCCTAAAGATTATTGATATTAGCATATCGATAATGTTCCTCTTACTTTATAATGAAAGACTTTTGGTTAAACGGTAAATGAAACATTTGATAATCACGTTATCAGCTATGATAAAAATACAGTCATGTTTAGTCCTGAAACATGCGAGATGGCATGGATTACAGAAATTCAATAATAACTAAGATATATCCTGATTTAAATCAATAAACCAGATCAGCGATCATTTAATTGTAATAAACTGGATAACACATCAGTACCTCAGAATTTAATGGTATTTGAGGCTGAGAAGTTTTTGAGATGCTTATCTGTAAGAATACTGTATTCAAAAGATACTCAAGTCCAATATAAAGTAGAAGTAAAGGAATATCCTCTTAATCCTCCCAGTATCAAAATTAATACAGAAGATTTATTATTACTTTATTATTACACCTTTAGTCATTTTAATGTTCAGTGTAACTAACTCACAGATTATAAGTATAGTATTTTTTTCTCTGAAGTAGAAAGGTGAAGTCCAATAACATGACTCAAGTGAAGTAGTGCTACATTTAAGTACTTAAAGAAATGTGAATGTAGTTTTACAGCTAATATGATCTGATGATGATACTCGTAATGTTGGAAATAAGAATGGATTAGTAGGTGCATCAAATACTGGGTCCTCAGGTGGGAACGACCCTTCTTTGATCCTTTGTTGATAAGCTCAGGACATAAGAGGGTTCAGTTGCTCTTCATGGTATTCACAGTGCACCTTCCTCAGTTCCACATGCCACCATTTTCGCCTTTGCGTTCAGTCCAGATTGTATCTAATGGCAAGGATTTGATTGCTTGTTGGAGGAAGTAACTCAACAAACAGATGTGGCAACAACACTTCTACACTGAAAATATTGGTCTTTCAGGTTTTGAGGGTCATGACCAACCTCACTTTGTTGCATTTAAATTCTGCTGGGAGACATGAGATCCCTTATTGCAGTTTGCTATACCCACTGTGAGAATTTGGGTATTGTGTAATGATCTGACTTTCCAGCACTTTTTCATAGGTGATTTAATACTAAACCAAAACTACCGCAGTTTGAGTTCTTTTCTAACATATACAGAAAAACTAATTGTATTATTTTTGACCTGTTCAAACTACTCAGTTTCCTTATACTTTCATGTTTCTCTTGATGTTCACCATGATGTTTTTGTACTTCAGTCAGAGTCTGTGTATCACATTAGACATTTTACAGTTTTATACTCCATACTGCACATTTAAAAAATCGACTGACTGATATAGGTTAGTGTGGCATATTTAAAAAAAAAAAAAAAAAAAAAATATATATATATATATATATATATATATATATATATATATGTGTGTGTGTGTGTGTGTGTGTGTGTGTGTGTGTGTGTGTGTGTGTGTGTGTGTGTGTGTGTGTGTGTGTGTGTTTCTGTGGAAAGGCCAAAGAGTGAAAATATTTAGTTTAAATTTGAAAAGCTTTAGCGTTATATTACCCCCTCCTTGGGTAAAAGAGAAAATACACACAAATATGGCATGGGGTCATTCAATACATGTCACCATAGAGCAAGTCAAACAAAAAGAAACTAAAATAAATACATCTATCAATAAATTACTCATGTCCAAATGCAGATAGAGCTTCCTTAAGTTTTGCAAGTTTACACTGCATAATAATGTCTTTAGGGCTAAACAGCTCCCGTTGTCTTGTATTCATTTGGTCTCAACCTAAAATATACAGGCAGATATTTCTGTCTGTGCGACTTAAAATCCCATTCCATCCCATAAAGCACCTTTAAAAACAACAACAGGGCTGACCAAAGTTCTGTACAATAACACAAAACTTAAAAGACAAACACAGGCCAGAAGGTCTAGAAATGTAAAAACTTAGAAGTTAAACAATAAAGGAATAAATCAAAAAGTAACATAAGATCCAATAAAAGAACTACATTCAGATAAATAATGATAACCTGAAAAGCTTCAATATATGAAATGTCTTCATTGCCCTACACCTCTACACCCATACAGATATAAGACTGTCTGATCAAATAACTGTTAGTGACTTTCAACAGATAATCCCAAAAAGTCTAGTTTTAGTTAAAACACTAAAGAGCTTTCCTAGCTTGCCCCACTTGTGAATTTGTGTAATGGCATTATTTTTCATAACATTCATGTGGCGAGAATTATCATGTCCTCAAAATGAATCTGTGGGTATTTATCAATAAATAAAGCATCAACCTCCAGATGGCGCAAGAACACACGGTATCATTTCGGAAACCCTCTCACTCCCGTCATGAAAGAAATGCACTAAAGGGTGATTTTCGTTGCTTGGATGGAGAGAGCCTCTGGACCGCTAGGGGTCGTGCTTCACTGGAAAAACACTGGTTTCACTTTTTGGAACTCAACTACTACGTTACTTTGAAGCTGCTGATTGGGTGCAGCAGTATGTCTGCCCCTAGTGGCATCATATTGGCTTCGTCTCGTGACGTCATGTTTCAGCATTTCCTCATAGGCTGTGTGACAGGGTCCAACAACACCTCTCATTTGAACCAAGTGGATTTTTCAACGTCTACAAAATAAATCTCAAAAATTCAGAATGACGTGAGCTGATTGGATAAATTATGAGGTGGGGAAATAAAGGGTTATTACTAATTAGTGACCTCCTGTAGTTCACAGTTGAAGCTGAAACAAGGAAATGACTCACGAGGTCGTCAGGACTTTCACGTGAAATGATGAAGCACACACATGCAGCCCACTTTTTCTCTCTGTTTTTTCTTCTATCCTTCTATTTTAGGCTGTTTACGGGTACAAGGTGAATGAGATGTAGCTTAGTCAAGAAAACAAAAGTTGGAGTTTCGAAAGAAAAGAGTATTCAGGCAAGCCAAAGGCTGCAGGAGCAATAGCAGGTAGTTGCTGCACCTCTAATCTGACCACTTTGATAAAGCCAGAGTCAGCAGGGTTAGTGTTTTGGCACAAGAACACTGTTGACATTTAACAAAGATAACTTTGTAAAGTGGCCTGAACGCTATGCTGGTTTTGAATACAAATTACACTAATTTAATAATATGGTATTTATTATTTGTCGTATTATTTCAAGAGAGATAGATTTATTTTATGTATACTTGATAAATTGATGAAAACGCGAGTGTGGATGTTTTTGGAAATTAATTTGCAAAGTTCAGCATTTTTATATAACATTTAAACGTGGTACATTTGTTATTTTCCTGCTGCTCTGGATATCTTTTAATGTAAAAGAAATTAAGGGTTTAATTGATATTAACAACAGCAAGCAACTTCCGTTTTACTTTTTATCGTCCGCATTTTATTTTTCAAGGTCTGTAGTTGCTCTGTTGAGTATATCATGCACCAATCAGTTCATAACTAACAACATGAAGCCTCAGTAACAAAGGCTCGGTAGCCTCATACCCGCCACTTCAAAGTGTCCTCATTATTGTGAGGAATTAGTCGGAACATTTGAACTAATTGCCACTAATTGGCCGTAATAACTGTGTGCCAGAACAAGAAAAAAGTACTGATTTAGATGATTAAGAATGTCTTGCGAAATTCCGTAATTAAGGAATGCATAAGCAAGATTTACCTTGGATGCAGAAAGATGCTGTAATTTTAATTGCCTGCGATTATGCACCCGCACTGCGGCTATCATCCGAACAATTTATTGCAGCTGTAACATTTAGTCTTGGACTATAAGACAATATTGCTTCATTAAAGATTGGATTGGGTTGTTTTGGAATAGAATGGATTGAATTGTTTTGATATGTATATTGTGGGGACTCCTTATATTGGACTAGTGGGCTGTAAATAGAGCGCAGATTATCCTGCAAGGACATGCAGGCAGCCGTGAAATATTCACAAGCCAGGAAAATAGCAGAACTGGTGATTCCCGTGACAAACTGGCAGTGATCTGTATGCCACTGCAGGCTACACACTCACGGCGCTGACCCTAGCTCCCGTTTGGCAGGTCTTTGCCTTTACTGCGCCATTCTTACTATGACAAACAAGCAAATATTATATCATGTAATTAAAAAAAAAAAAAAAAAACATTTAGAATCACAGCGGAGTGAAGGAGATCACAGCGCAACGGCCAAGCGGGGTTGCCACCAGAAGACGCTGTGTTTCCTTAATTCCTGTAGGTGAGATGGTTTGAGTCTGCAGGCGCAGACTTCTGCGGCATCTGGCACCTGACGTTAGACCGCCCCACAAGACCTCTACATTATCAGCTGTTTTATCTGTTTAATGTGTGCACAGGCTCAAGGCATCACAGACTGTGTAAGTAGAAGTTACTGCATCGATTTTAATTCGCCTATTTGTTTTGTTCGGTGTAATTTTATAAATTCTTGGGATTTGTAACCTATACGTAAGATATTGATTTATAACTAAAATAATCCTAAATAATAATAATAATAATAATAATGATAATGATAGTAACTATATATATATATATATATATATATATATATATATATATATATATATATATATATATATATATATATATATATATATATATATATATATTGTTTGTGAAGAGGAGAATTCCACCTAAAAGTGAACTCAGAGGCACCACAGGGCTTTTAAAAAATATTTTCTCATACAAACATACAAAATTTTACAAATGAGATATGATTGGGTTAAACGGTAATGCCTCCTTGAGCATTAAGGCAAGATGCTACTGAGGGCTATACCTGGCGTTGTGCTGCAGGAGAGTAGCTATTTGAACGCCGTTAACTTCGCATGAGCGCCTCTCCTACTCCAGACTCAATTTTTTTCACTGGGTCTCCTAGACGAGTGTGTGCATCTGAATTTAGGTAATGCGCTCCTTGCGTCCAATGATATCAAAAGGAAAAAAAGAAAAAAAACGAGGGGGGTTAATCATTTACGCAGCCACTTAACACGCGGATGTGTATTTATTTACTTATCAGTATCAGTCATTTTCCCTCCGCGCAAGTGCACTTTTGCATGTCTGAGTACGATAAGGCATAACACAAACAATCCTGCAATCACTGGAGGCCTCTCATGGCCATTAAAAGTCAGTAGTTCAACTGAGGAGTGGTTCTCCAACTCTCAAGTCCATATAGGCCTCCTTTCATCAAGAGGCCCTCGTAAACATCACTACAGTTAATAAAGTGTATTGTGGTCACTGCAATCTCAAGGTGCAGCCACGTGTTCATCAGCAACATCAACAAGTCCCAAACTCCACACATGCAGCAGCTGCAGCGTGCTCGGACACCGCTTGCAGTCTCGGGGATGAACATTTATGATCATGCACGGTGCTTATGTTATTGTTAGTGGGAGGGGAGCACATGTCTTGTAAATGAAATTACGCTCGACGAAAGGAGGCTAGAGCTGTTTTGTATTGTTGGCGATGCCCCGCCTCTGATGGTAGCCTTAAACCTGGCACCCAGCTAAAACAAACCAAAGCCAGCACCGAGCTCCCACTCAATCCAATTAAGGCGGACTTGAGGCGCTCTCTTACGTGTTCATCTACCAGGATCGACGTTGAGACAACAGGAAGCAGAGGGGCTTTGGCCAAAAAAAAAAAAAAAAAAGGCAGAAGGAGAGATTGCCTTGCCTTCTAATTTCTCCCTCTCCAGCCCCAGAACAATGTCGATGAGCCCTAAGCATACGACTCCTTTTTCTGTTTCCGATATCTTGAGTCCCCTTGAGGAGAGCTATAAGAAAGTAAGTATGGAGAATAACAACTTGGGGGCACCTCTCACTTCTTACCGGCAGCCGCAAGTCTCACAGGCGGCGATGCAGCAGCACCACATGGGCCATAATGGGACTGTGTCTGCGGCTTACCACATGACTGCGGCAGGTGTTTCTCAGCTGTCACACACGGCCATGGGGGGCTACTGTAACGGCAACCTGGGCAACATGGGCGACCTGCCGTCTTACCAAGACGGCATGAGGGGCAGCGCCACGGCAACCGGCTGGTACGGAGCCAACCCAGATCCGCGTTTTTCCACCAGTGAGTATCCTGCACCTGTTCTTTGACTCCAGCTTGGAGTTATCACAGTCCGCATTGAGCTGAAATCCATATTTTTGCGGATGTTTCGTGGTGCTGTGTTTTAGGAGTTGCAGTACAGTTTTTATAATCTTTACGTTTTTCGGCACAAAATTGGCATTTTTCAAGTTTCGGTACTTTAGATGTTTCCAGTAAGGAGGGGCAGAAATCGCGCAAATATTCAAGTTTTTAATCCACAGATTTCAACATTTGTAAAGATTCTCACGACAGAAAAATAATGGAACAGTTTTCCTTCAGGGCTTTCACACTCATCCAGCAGTAACAGCTTTGCTGTCATTTATGAGCGGCTCCTTAAATTTGGTCGATGTAGTTTATGAACACGCTTTCACTTTGACACTTTTGAGTTTTAGGTGTTGTAAATAAAGGTGTCTGCTTCTTTGAGACCCGTGAAGATTTATAAAAAGCTGATAATTGAGTAACATTGTTGATTTTTGCATCTGCAAATGATATTTGTCCATACTAAATTTTCTCTCCATATAAATGTCTCTATGTAACACGAGAATATAACTTTAAAAAAAAATTGAATTTAATTACAATTATTTTCCCCCCTCAGTTTCCCGCTTCATGGGCTCATCATCCGGGATGAACATGGGCAGCATGGGCAGTCTCAGTTCCCTGGCAGACGTGGGTAAAGGCATGGGCTCTCTGTCAACCACACCGAGGAGAAAGAGGCGAGTGCTGTTCTCCCAGGCGCAGGTGTACGAGCTGGAGCGACGCTTCAAGCAGCAGAAATACCTGTCGGCGCCGGAGAGGGAACACCTGGCAAGTATGATCCACCTCACCCCGACCCAGGTGAAAATCTGGTTCCAGAATCACCGGTATAAAATGAAGAGGCAGGCAAAAGACAAAGCCTCCCAGCAGCAGATGCAGCAGGAGAGCGGCTCCTGCCAACAACAGCAGCAGCAGTCACCTCGGAGAGTAGCTGTGCCGGTGCTGGTAAAGGATGGGAAGCCGTGCCAAGGCAGCGGCCACACGCCCACATCCTCCGCTCAGACGCACCACCAGCAAGGGGGCAATGTCATGATTATGTCTAACAACACGTCCGGCCTCGGCCAGCATCAGAGCCAGCAGGTGGGAAGCACAGGTCACTCTCCAGACTTGGCGCAGCACTCCTCCAGTCCGCCCTCACTTCAGAGCCAAGTGGCCGGCCTCTCCCACCTCAACTCCCCCGCCGCAGAGTACGGCTCGGCCTTGCAGTGTTCAGCCCTGTTATACGGCAGGACATGGTGACAAGAGGCGCCGGCTATGATTTAAATCTAATTTTAAAAAAGAAAAGACATTTTTATGTTAATGCTCGGCAAGTTTCACTGTAAATGTGCGCACTTGAACAAGAACCGAGTGAAACCGACGCAGCTCTTCTTGAATTTTTTCTCCTCCCCATTTCGAAAGGAAGTGTGACTCTTGTGGAAGAATCACTTGTTCACAAACTGCGGATGTAAAAGTCTTGGGATTTATTTATGTAAATTATATTGACACAAAGGAAGAATCAGCAGTCAAATAGGCCCCATAGTTGGGATAACTAAACCCGAAACAGAGACGCAGATAGACTGCAGGACTGCTGGGTGCTCTTAAATTTCCCTCCTCAGACACAAATGTGATGACTCTGATTCATAATAGAATTTAATGTAAGCCGTAGATCTAGCTTGTATATTTCAGTAAAAGGTTTGAATTTTAGCTATTTGTTGTACAAAGTTTTTGACGCTATTGCCGGTTTGTTGTCGTTTCACTGGTATTTGTACGTTTTATTTCTTTGTAACTTATATAGATATTTGACTTACAGCAAAACAGTCCTATTAATAAATTATGGAACCCAAACAGTTAAACTTTGTTGTGAAATTAAATAATTATTTAGGTAAAGACAACAAAACAGCAGGGTTATTATTATTATTATTATTATTATTATTATTATTATTATTATTATTATTATTATTATTATTATTATTATTATTATTATTAGTTTTTTGCAGATAAAATGCAAGAAAGAACAAGCAACTAGAAGTTTTCAAAATATGTTCAGATTTGTCAGAACGTGGGAAAAAATAACTAAATGCCGCATTAGTTCTGACATGACAGTAAATACTGGGGCCTATTTCACCCCCCAGCCCCTGTTTTTTCTCCTGCTAAATCACATACCTCGCAGGCTTATCGTTTCATGGCTGCAACTCACACAAGCATGCCCTGCAGAGTAAACTGAGCCTTTTATGTGCTTTTTTCTTTTCTCTTTCTGTATGTGTGTTTTCTCTCGGCGTGAGTCAGAAAGGTAAGGTACCTCGACTCCCAACATCAAACACAAACGCTGCTCAAAGGGCAGCTTATCGATGAAATCCCTCGCCAAACAGCGCCGTATTCTTCTCAAAAGAGTCGTGAGGTGAACTGTTGGCGCGGGGCTATCAGATGGTTCATCAATAATCAATCCGGGAATTGAAAGGAAACAGGCTGTTTGTGTCGGGCATTAAAAACAAACCTGCCTCCACACAGATATTTATATATGTTAAATATTAGACTGTAGATTTTTTTTTAACCCTGTGGGATGTTTGACACTTGGAGATATCTTTATTTTCAAAATAAAGAACTCAAGCTGTAATTTATTTCCCTTTAGTTGTAGGGTTCGGTAAATAAAAGGTATAATAATCATTAGAGACTATTCTCCTGCCACCTAACAGAGATATAGGTCTTAAACAGTAAACAATGTGGTAGCTAAGCGGCGGGGTTAATGATGGGCGATTTTCGGTTATGGCTTGACCAGGGTAAGTTGTTTTCAAATCAGCGCTGTCATGTGTCATAAAGCTATAATTTTAGAGCCTTTCAGACAGGATACGTAATGAAAATAATTTATCTTTAAAGCTTTTTTTTTTTAATCCTCCAGCTTCTTGGCTTCTACTGGCTTTCATTTCTGATGCTGCCTGAAATAAGTGAGGATTTAAAGCATACACGTTAATAAAACTTCTCTGGATGTTTATCCGTTGTCTTGAGATAATTGATCTTTACTCCACATGATCCAACCAAAGTAATTTTTCCTTCCATTTGCCTATCTGACTTTTCCGGTCCTGCTGCACTTTTAATTCCTGAAATTTTATTAATTATATGGAAACTTCTTTATTTCTAGACCGGAATGTACTCAACTATTCACATACTACTGTTTTTCAAAGTCACCCAGCTTTATTTGACGCCCGAGGTGACCATTATGTTTTGGGGGTTTTTTGTTTTGTATTTTTTAATATTCTCTATTTTTTCTGATACTTACCGTATGCATCGGTGGCCAAAGTACATGCGGCTCATATAGTACAGTTAGAAGCCTTAGTCCACAACTGGACCACAAGTTGTTTATATGACTTTTGCATAAGTCCCATTTTAGCACAAATTCTGCAAAACACTCAGAGAACTGGGGCTCAGCAGTGCTTTTTGCTTAATGGGGGCTAATGTTAATACAAATACAAGAACATTAACTGATTTTCTACAACTTTGTATTTAAAATCCAAAAGCATATTCAGTCAGTATTATCGTATAAAAAATGTGATGTTCAAAAAAATTAGGCACTAAACTCACGTCCGTCTCCTTTCCAAGCACGCAGTAGGTCTTTCCCTTGAAGCCAGAGAAAGATACAGTTTAAGGGCACCAGGCAGCCCCTAGAAAAGCAATTTTAGAGACTTTAAGTGAAATCTTACCAGCATCAGAAACTATCTTCTATTAGGTATTTTGCAGAGCAGGTTTTGTTCGGGAGAGAAGTGAGAACTTTGGGATTACATTAACATGTCTTTGGCGCGGTGTGTGGTCTTTGTGTGCAGCTTGTAGCTGTTGAGAATGACTTGTTGGAAACGTGTGTGCTCTCATCGCTCTCTTTTGTAGAAACCCACAGTGCAACTTCTCAAGTCTTCCTGCCTTTATTGTGGGCTGTCTTCACGAACCCCAAGCAATTAGTCTCTAATCTCAAGGTAATCATATTTGAGTTAGTGACTAGCTGCTGAATTTCATTCACCCAGGGACCCAGTGTATCAGTAGTACGTAGTCAATACTCAATTTAAAGTTGAGGAGGACAAAATGTATAAAATGTGTATATATATATATATATATATATATATATATATATATATATATATATATATATATATATATATATATATATATATATATATATCTTCAGAAATGAAATAAAAGCGGGGGCTGGGGTCTCTTTAACTTTTATTTTAATTTTCCCTCAAAATGTATAAATTGTGGATTTCTTTTCAGAGCACATTAAGCATTTTATTAGATTCTTTTTATTAAACCCAACAAATATCGACATCGCGGTAAAGAGACAGCCTAACAGCTAACTAGTTAGATACAGTGAGCCTAGCAGGGCAGTTATCAGTAGCTTGGGTTTCTTTTTGTGTTTGTTTTTTTAATTTGTTCTAAAACTACAACTTACAAAACAGTTTTCAAAAGTTTTTTTTTATATTGGGAAAAATTCAAATAAGAGTAATGCTCACGTAGATTACCTATTAATATTAACAGAACTGCAATCATTAAACAAAAACTAGTGAGTCGTTGGTGATTTTGTTCACTGGTGTGTGATTCCTGACATACATTGCTGCTGAGTATGTGACGATGGCGTGGCCTATTCTCGACATTAAGAAGTGCTCCAATAATTACTTGAATTTCACATAAACAAATAATAATAATAATAATAATAATAATAATAATAATAATAATAATAATAATATGCTAAGTAAGTGTTTGTAGTGCGTTTAATTGCTTTTCTTCTGATTTAGATGTTAATGATGACACGGGTGCTGTCCACGGTGCTGAAAAGAATACGTCAATGGGAAAATGAAAAATGAGCACAAAGTCTGCATTTATTACATAAGATATACTCAAAAAAGCATTTTCATATTAGTCGTTGTATAATCTTATAAATCTATATGTATATATGAAAACTGTGTTCTTTTTAAATACAGCCACTCTCGTTCTTCTTTCTTAAGTTCCTAAACATTTCATTGCAGCAGGCCCAAGCATTCATGAGGATTACAAATAGGACAATTACACAGCAAATGCAATCACCCCCCTTGGTAAATGTTATTGTGAGCTAGCAGCAAAAATCTTTAATTGTGCTACGTTTATCTGCTTCTTGGAGCCATTGTGCAAAGAGCGCAAACGAGGGTCATTTGCGAACTGAAATACTTTGCATGCAAAGCGGAACACAAGATGCTGTAATACTTGACCTTTCAGCATAATTGTTGAAGGCATGAAATGCAGCATTCAGAGCTCGCTGAGTGGAGTCTTTCTTTATCTCTCCCTCTGATGAACAAAGTGCATTTTATATATCTTCGGTGTTGGCTTTGTTTCTTTTGAGAAAATTTTCCCTGAGACTGGCTGCAATTTATCTTCATTTTAATAATACTGCTTGGGTAAAAAAACAAAAAAAACAAAAACAAAACAAAAAGAACCCGAAAGAATGAAAGAAAAAAAGAAAAGAAAACGGCACAAATCACACGACTTTTCAATTCAATACTTAATGGACTTCATGCAAAACCCAAAAACCGACGAAACTTGTAAATAGATGTTCTCGTATAAAAAAAGAAGTCTGTAAATTAATCATGTTTGGCAGCTGGGGTTCAACATATTCCTCAAGGACAATTAAGGCAGAGAATTTTGCAGATGGTTAAGTCTCATTTCTCATGTTGGACGTTGTCGTGGTGCCACTGTAAAATTTCAAGAAGTAACTTTGTTCGAAACTCTCAATGCAAAAAGGATAAAAAAAAAGATTAAAATGAGCTCTCTAGAGTTTCATAATTTAATTGATTAATCTATATAAAACAATCAAAATCGCAATTAAAAACATTCCCTAAAGTGATCAACAAAAATTCATCTCTCCTTTGGAATTGTTAAAGTAAGTAAAAGAAAAAATCCCAGGTATGTTATGCTATTTACAGTAGGGTGCAGAATTTCTAAATACTCATAAATTTGCATGCAAAATTCTGTATTTGGATTAGACATGACACTGAAACATTTAGATTTATATTTCACTTGTTCCTGATCATTTTGTAATAACATCAAAATAAGTAAAGCACTTTAAATTGTCTCGAAAAAACTTATTCAGAGTTCTTGCATAAGAGATTTCTGCTAAATAATCACCAGGCTCTTAGGTTTTGTAGATTTAACATGTTTTTTTCATTAAGGTAATTGATTGTAAGGAGAGTGTCATCTGCATAGATGTTAAAGTCACCGTCAAAAAGAGTGTCAGTTTTGATTTTTTTAATTGTTTGTTTTATATTGTTTGGTTTGGTTTTTCTAAATGAAACAACATGAGGATGGGGTCTATAAAAAGGGGGGTGCAGATTAGCAATCATCTTATATTAAGAAATCTAAAGGGGAGTGCTGGCCTCTGCACCTCCATTGCCAGAGTAGGACAAGAGGTTGAAAAATTAGTTCTAGACAAATTCGATTTTAGAAATGTAAACAAATTTTAGGCTGCTTAAAATCAAAATACACACACCAACATATTGAAACCTCCCAAAACAGAAGCTTCATGTGGTCACGTGCCATTTTTTATGATGGTAGTGGTTGCCACAAATTATGTTCGTTTAGATAATTTTATAAAATATTGGATTTGTTGTTGTTGTTGTTTTACAGAAAGCAAATAAATCATTTAAAAAACTGACACAGAGTAGGACTTAGAAACTGTAATTTGTTCTGATTTCTAGGCTTACACAGACAATTTGTAAAGTAAAAGGGAAACAGTGATACTGCATATATTTCTTTGTCAGAGTTGGATGATATCAACCAGTTCTGGCCACAGAAAACCTGAATGCCCAAACTGAGCGACAGTGAAAGAGAATTTCTAATAAAGCTACAAATGCATGTTTAATAGATGATACATATTCAGTTTGCCCAGATAAAAGGAAAGCATTTTATTTCACTAGCTTATTAAATAAGGCAATTGTTCTTGAAAATATTAGAAATTAAATCTAACCTCTGTGTACTTACTTATTTCTAACTTGTTATTTAGACAGGAATGCATACCCACAACTTATTTATGTAGATTCACACTGAGGACATACTACAAGCCAAAGGTTAAACTTGAAATCAGAAACAAACACCAACAAACTAAATGTTATAAAATAGCAGGTGGTTAAGTTTCTTATATTATTGATAGTTTTAAAGTGAAAGGAAAATCTGTTACAAAAATGAAATCTTAGTTATGTGCAATAACACGGTTATATCTGCGGTTGGAGGGCAGGCAGTGTGGGTGTCACATGTTAACCGTAGGCTCTCTTCTTCTAAACTAATGAAATCATTTTCTACCTGTATCCATCGAAGACCCAGTTCGACTTAAGTTCAAGATACATTAGGAGTTCTTAATGTAAGTAGCCATAAAATTAGAATAGACTCGGGGTAGAAAAAGAATAATAAGTAATAGGCTAAGGGTTTCGGGCTGTAGAAATTGGCATTATGAGTAGCACTGGACACCAGGATCTAGTTGGATTTAACTTAAACAGTGGACATTATACCTCGTATTCAGTGACCATGTTTAGAAGCAGTGTCACCTGATTTCCATTCTCTTGTTACATGATGACATACCATGTAAACTGGGGTATTATAGAACCCTCTAAATATTGATAAAAATGTATTGATAAAATAAAACACTTTTTTTTTGCTTAACCGACTTTGTTGATACTTTTTAAGCTACTTTACTTTATCAACTAGTAAACTTTATTCTGTGTCTTAACTTTTGTATTGCCATTACAGCACTTAATTTTCTTATTTATTGTAAGCTATTTTGTTGTACAGTGCTTTGTGACAGCTTGTTTGTGAAAAGCAGTTTATAAAACGCGTACTACAAATACTTAATACTAATGCTCTCATTTAATTACTTAATATTGTACAAACTTGGGAAAAAAACATTCACAGCATATTTTTACACATGTGCACTTAAGACACTTAGAAACAAAAAAAGAAATGTTTTGATCAGTCTTTATACTTTACAACAATAAATTGTTAATTTTCTTTAAACTTTAAGTTTTGTAGACATTCTCCACCTTTCCATCGCTAAAAAAAATACCTATTTACAAGTACTGTTAAAATCCTCCAAACTATATTTTGGCCATGGCCCTTAGTTCCCCTGTCCTTCAGAATAGGCCCTAGCCTGCTTTCATGGGTCTGTATGAGCTTATTTCAGGAGAGGATCTTATAAACACTGCAAGGCTACTGCCATTCTCTGTGACCTGAGTGGGTATAGTTTTTTTTTAATCCAAAAGACAAAATGAGCAGGTTCATATCCAAGCATCATAAACCAACCCAGTTTTCTATGGCACAATACATGAATTGTTTCATCAACTCTCCATACCTTCAAAACTACTCTACTTGTGTGTTTGTCCAAAAGTAACAGTGTGAAATATGTTTGTTTTGTGCACTCACCCAATGCCACATAAATGTAAACATACTTTTGACATTTGACAGAAATGTGGATAAGAATAAGGCTGGATTGAGACTTAAGTCTCTGTGTGGAAGGTCCTCATCAGGATAGAAATTCAAGTAAATGAGTGAGCTGGTGTGCGCGCCCACGCTGTGTGTGCTCCTGTTAAACATGCCAATTAAATGAGACCAGACTAAAGCGGAGTTGTCATGTCTGTGTACAGTACCAGCAGGAGTCCTTTAGAAACCAACGAGCCATCACTAACCCCGTTAACACCAGACCCTCCAGACCGACCCGGGTGCCGCTGCTCGCTCTATAGGCCTGCAGCAATAACTTCTCCATTTAATGAAGGTTTGAATAGTCCAAGGCTATCCCTTTCAAATAGTGAGACCTAAAGTGAATTGAAATTGATTTGCATGCTATAAATATGAGAGCACTTATGAATTATAGGCCATAATAACATTTTTTAGAGGAATTAACACAAAAAAGTGTGTTTAGTTTATAAAGGATGTTCGGCAATATTAAAAGGAGTGCTGCAGAGTAACTAAGTGGATATACTCAATATCTATATGTAAATGTAAAGATACAAGGGCTTACTCCGAGCTCTGTTTTCTATTACTCTTCTAAACTGATTTGAAAGCTACAATTTACAAATTAAGATTTTAGTAAAAACAGCTTCTGTTTAGTAACTACTCATCACTGCAGTTACCACTGACCACCTACAGCATTGGGTGTACTTCATCCAAATAAAAATTAATGATAGTAATTCTCAGCTGATAGGTATAATGAGTCCACCTACTTTTAACCATACTTTATTTTATTTATTTATTTTTTACAATTTTTGACCAATACTAAGCTTTCTTTTTTGTATCTGGTATTGTTATATGTGCCACTGCTATGAATAGTTCTTCCAGAGCTCTATGGTAACATTTTCAGGTAAGAAACCTTAAAAGTCGAAACCAGTTACCCTGATTTTGCTTTTTTGCTTTGCCCAGTAAGCATTAAAAGCTTCACACACATGCCTAACGTGAAAATTTAAAGCATAAAATGAATGAAACTTCCCATATGCTCTCAGTAAAGAGGGACAACTTGATTAAACCGCACTGAATCCATGGATAATCCAGCAGTCAGTCCATTCTCCTGTGTGAGTGAATGGTGGGGTAGGCTGCGTCTCTTTGCAGACTGAAAAAAAAATTCCTTGAATGTTTCTACACAATAAGCAATCAAGATCCCAAAGCCTGGACATTTGACAGCTTAATGAGTTCAGGCTGCAATCACTTTAAGAAAAGCCATGGTCCCTTTTAACCAGAGCACAGTCTATATGAGCCGAGCTGAGAAAAGGCACAGCGCGTCCATCTAACTCACAGTAAAGACGCACATAACTACAGGTTAATAAAAACACGGGGTGGAGGTGGATGTAAATAGGTCCTGTATATTAGGACCTGTTGAGACTTGCATGTTTTGTTCGGCTACAGGAGGAGGGGTGATATTTGCCCCCCTAATGAAATATGTCATTACGAGGAATTCATGTGACACAAAAGGGGCGACAGTCAAAAATTGCCCCACTGCTGTTCAGTAATTATATAGTTTGCCCTGGCAGCGCCTTCAGGCAGGTGGCTGGTCCATCATGCAAATGGCTTGGCTGTGCCGACATAATTAGCCACTGCGAGCCGCTTAAATTAACAATTAGCTAACATGCAATTCTGTTCACAACGCGGTAGTTCTCCTTTTTGGCCAATTGTCACTGTATGTTATTCCGGTGGCTGAATTGCTCAGTAGGATATAGGCTATGTGGTTTCTTACTTGGTCAATTTACAGGCTAAATGAACGGAAATCGACAGAATGGGGGTTTATATCCTAATCCCCAAAGAGAAGCTGCATGGCAGCGCATTTATGTTAAACACTTAGTCGGGAGAAAGAAAAAAGCCTGTAACACACATTTCATGGATGTCAGGCTGACAGGCAGCTCAATATAGGAGTGTCAGGTGTTGATAGTCAAATGGCAGTTTAACAGAAAACAGCAGTGTAAGTGAGAGTGAATCGGACTCAGGGGCCACACGCTGCGCTTCAGCCAGCCCTAAAGGTTCTGCTTTTTTAACCTCTTCACTGATCCCCTTGCAGCCGGCGTCCAAAACACTATTGCCTTACTGCAGGCCAATCACGGCCCACCCACTCTCTCATTATTCTCGCTGCCCTCCGACATGACACGGGAACAAAGTAGACATTAAGCAACATTAAACCCAGGGATGGGAGTAATCAGGAACCCGTTATCTCTTAATGAAGGAAAACACATGCGGAGCGATACACATAGCGGGTAATCAATAGAAAGGCCTGACAAAAGGAATCGGAGAGCCCAAAAAGGGAAAATGCAAATCAATTAGAATCGTTGTTTGCTTTGAAACCGTTCAGTCTATTTCCATTAATTACATGTTCATTAAAAGTAATTCGTCTAGGCTACACACCAACAACAGTTGTCTCTCCCCTTGTCCCTTTTTTAAGGGAATGGCTTAAAAAAGGGAATGGCTTGGGTCCAACTTCTTGTTAACATTTAATCTCACTCAGGCTTGGACTTTTTAGGGGGGGGAAGGAGTTTGAGTCAAGCTGCCTCAGTAAGTCCATCTGCTGAACAATGTATTCTGAGCTAAAACTGTATGAAAGTCATGCTTGAGCTCAATTTAAATACCTTAAAAACTCTGTGTTGGTTCAAATCATCAAAAGGCAATTTGTACAACACTTATATTCACTCTCATTTAGTTTAGCCTGCCTATTTGCTTAAAAACAGACAAAACTGTGTTTTTTAATAGAGTGTTATGTGGAAATGTCATGTTTCACTCTCACAATCAGCATGCTATCTTATCTCCTTTTTTTTCCACAATCTGAGTTGCTTTTACCAAAGGCCCACAACCTCTTGTTGGTTGCTATAGCATTTTCAAGCACCATTCTGCTAAATCCCAACCCCCACATAGACCTGCTCTGCACACTTGTAATAAATTATCCTCAAGTGAAACGACTAAAAATGAGCTGGACCGAAGCTGGACAGGGCCACTTTACTGAATCACACCTCATAAACATTTTCATTTTTGTGTGACTTGACCCCCAAAGCTTTTATACAGTCAATGCATGTGTCTGGGTCTTTCATCACACATGGTCTGAACCTTGCCAACTCTATGGGCCTACTGTTATTGAAGCTCTTATCTGCCTGCTGATGACTGATGTTATGCAATCACATTTTGCAGGAGCAGTAGACAAAATCTGTAGGCGGCTGGATGCATCACTTATGGAGCCTCCTCCTTATCCTACAGTGTGAAGTGCAAACATATGGGCCTGGAACGCTAGTGAGGAGAGTGCTGATTTGTTGATTAATTAAACATGCCCCCCCCCCCAAAAAAAAAGAATTGCTCCCTAAAATCCCACATTCACAATGCCGTACCACCAAGTTCAGTGTTGAACAAGTGGAAATCTGAATCAGCCTCTTTATTCCATGAGCCCCATCTTTGCCAAATTGAATGCAGATTGAAAATAATTTTTCAGCTCTTGACTTCAGCTATTCACCACTCTGAATTGGTTTTGCTACTGTCACGTTGCCACACAAATGTAAATAAACACATTTTAGTCTTCAAATTATTGTTCAGCTAAAATTTGAGGGATATTGTCTAATGCGCAAAGAGAAATGACAGTGCTAGGTTACTGTAAATACACTGTCATTTTGAATAAATCCTCAAATCTCTGATTAATTTTGCTGTCACTTTCACCGCATTTTCCAGAGAATAATTTCAAGATTTTTTTAACATGCAATAACCAGCACAACTACTAATACATGTAAGTGCACCTCCAGCCATGCCAAAAAATGAGGCCGTTATAATGATTTTATTAAATGCATTATACTTAAAATGCTTAATATATGTACATATCAATGTCTGCCACAAACTCTTTAGCACTCACCTATTCTTGTGGTTTCCCAGTACAGGACCAGTGCCTGCTGTGTTTTGGCAGGAAATCAATACAGGGAGAAAATCTGTTCTAATCATCTGTACATTTACCATCACAATCAACAATCAAAGCCAAGACCTGAATCTTTATTTGTAGGCCTGAACTGAACAATTTTCCCACTGTGAAAGGCAAGCTAAATTAGAACCCTTGGTTCCTGTTAGTAGCTCTTAATGGCTCTGATTTGTGAACTGCTAAATGAGGTTATGTAAATTGATCCTGAATGTAGGCAGAGGCCCCCAGGTGACAGGTGCAGTCAGCTGAAGGTGGGGGCAGGGATGGTGTCATGCAATGGGGAATGGGGGGAGTAATATGCTAGGATGTATTTACAGGCCCGCAGGGAGACAGAGTTGCAGACTGAGATTACGTGCATTACCTGGGAACTGAGTGAAAAGTAACACATTTTTAGTTGGGTTTCTTTTCAGCGTTACAGAATTATTTTGTCACTGCTCTTTCAATTCCTAGCAGGATCAATCCAAACAAGTAATAACAATGAAAAGATGCAAAGTATATTTCTTTAATAAAAAGTACTTGTTTACTTTTCCATTTCACTTTCACTGCATTTTAGATACAAATTTTAATTTACTATATATGTGTTCCCTCTAAGCTGTGCGCGTGAGCAATCGCGCACTGCTGACACGGTCTCCCCACACAGAAAATCTGCACTGCGCACAAAAAAAAATCCAGACTGAATTGGAATAAAAGTAAAAACATGTATTTATTTTATTTATTTTGCTCATCCAAAACACAAAAAATTAGTGTGTTGTTTTAACCGAGCCCATGCTCTTTATGTATCATTTCTATATTGGAACCAACTTTGTACAAAAAAAACAACCTTTCTTTGAAGTATCCACAAAAGCAAACAACATATAAATATTTATGGAATAACACTTCCTATAATTTAGTAATAAGCCAGCCACTTCATTAGTTACCCTGTGACCGATATATCAGTTTTGCCCCCCTTCGCTTTCAGAACTTCCTTAATTCTTCATGGCAGACTCAGCAAGGAGGATTTTGGTACATGGTAGCATCACATAGTTGTTGTAGATTTCAGCTGTTCATTCACAATGCAAATGTCCTGTTCTACCGCATCCTAAAGGTGCTCTACTGGATTGAAATGTGGTAACTGTTGAGGCCATTTGAGTACAGTAAATTCATTCTCATGTTCAAGAAACAACTTTGACATGATTAGAGTTTTCTGACATGGTGCATTATCCTGCTGGAATTAGCCATTTGAGGATGGGCACACTGTGCTCATGAAGGGATGAGCATGGTCAGCAACAATACTCAGGTAGGCTGCAGTGTTTAAACAATATTCAGTTGGTGCTAAAGGGCCCAAAGTGTACCAGAAAAATATCTGCCACACAATTACACCACCAGCAGCAGCCTGAACTGGTGATATTGATAGCAGAATGGATCTAAGCTTTCATGTTGTTTACAACTCTACCTTCCAAATGTTGCAAAAATTAAGACTCATGAGGCCAGGTTGTATTTTTCCAGTCTTCTTTTGTGCAATTTTTTGAGCATTATGTGGATTTTACCATCATTTTCCTGTTCTGAGAGGAGTGGAACACAGTGTGTTCTTCTGCTGTAGCCCATCTGATTCAACGTTGAATGTGTGCATTCAGAGCTGCTCTTCTGCATAGCTTGTTTGGTTGCATAGGAATCTGGCTATTCTACAGTGACATCAACAAGGCATTTCACCCTTTTAATTGCTGCCCACTAGATATTTTTCACTTTTTTGGACCATTATCTCTAAGCCCTAGAGATAAAAACCCATTCACCCATATTAGCTCCATCCCATTCAGTTAAAACTTTACAATGGTACATAAGAAGTAGGTCTATTAGAAAAAATATTCAAAATGACTTAAAAAACCACACTGGTGGTTTTATTGAGATGAATAATGAATCCTGTTACATTTGAAACATTTGTACTATATGTACATTTTGATTAAGAGGTCTAGTTTTGTACTTGTACTTGAGAATTGGAATACTTTTTCCACCAGCTGTACATGCAGGGCTTCTACTAAAATTGCTGGTGATGCTCAGAAACATTGTGCATCCCCACTACAACATCACTTTCCTTTATGCTTTCTCTATCATTATTCATGACAGATATCTCATGTTAAGTGTTAAGGCACACACGAATATGATTCGGACACGTTTCCATAGCTCTAACCGAAGACATAATAACAAGGGAACTATCTACATACAGCCTCTCAGGGAAAGACTGCTGAGTGATTGAAGCACTCTGACTCACCGCTCTTCACTTCAGCCATTTAGGCTCTGCTGACTACTGTCTCAGCTGCGTTAAGGACAATGTAGGTGGACTAAGTTGCCACTGGTGACTTGGTCAGACTTTTATAAGTATGAAACCCAACCAGTAGTGAAATGTAATTGGCTGCATTTACTTAAGTACAGTACTGGTGCAATTTTATATTCCACTACATACATTTCACAGCTGTAGTCATAGCTGTAGCTTTCATTGTGACTGTAATAGTTAGTGACTATATATTGCCAGACTATAATACATATTCTTAAATTGCATCTGTTTAGAAACTGCTAGTGAAGTAACAGTCTCTGTAGGTTCATTACTACAAATAACTACTGCAAGAGTAATTCATTAATTGAATGAATGAAAGAAATGCTCTTCATTAACCAAACATCTCCTTGTTACTAGACTAAAACTAATTTGAAAACTAAAATGGAAAATACAACTGGATTGTGTGTTATCCTCCAGGTCTATACTCTCTTTTTTTTTATCTAAAATGGCAACTTCATCACGGGTTCACGGATGAACTTCACTCAAAACTCCTGTTTTATCCATAATCTTAATTTTGTTCACTAGATTCCAGTTTTCTCATGTTTACTCCTCTCCACATGCAGAAGTTAGTCATGGAGTTCCTGAAGGATCTATGGTAGAGCCAATACTTTTCACATTACCCAAAAATTTACTTTTACCTGTAAATCAGACCAAGTAAATCGATTGAACTATAAGAACATTGTGAATTGTAAACTTTTTAATTTCTAAATCAAGAAGTGTTTTGTTTTTAAGACCTTGCAAACAGTTACTCTGGTTGGCATTACCATGGCATCTGTTTTTATTGTGATATTTATGAGCAGAACATTTCATTAAATATTGTATATTATTTAAAATATATATCCTTAGGCCTTATACCTTGTCAAAGTTAGGACTATCCTCTGTCAGAGTGATGCTGAAAAGTAGTCTACACATGTATTACTTCCCTATTCTAATTCCTCATCAGAATAACCCCATAAAAGCCTGGCAGTGATCCAAAATCAGTACTGATCAGAACTAGCAATAAAGATCACATTCATCTTCCGGAAATAAAAATAAAATTAATTCCCTTAATGACTAAGCTTCATTGTGTTTTTAAACTGATCCCCTGTTGAACCAGGTTTGATTTAAGAGTCAGAAACCCTTTCTACTTTTGAAGCAAAGCTTAGAGCTACTGGCAGCTCCTAACTATGCTGCTACAAGAGCCAGTTCCTGGTTGACCTCCATCATCCAGTACTGCTGCTCTCATTTAATTAACTTTTTATTCTCTCTGTTTTCTCACTATCTCTGTGCCTTTTTAAGTCTGGCTCTCTATCTGAATATTTCTGATCTAAGCTTACTGGCTCACCAAGGCTTGGTGGTTATTTTCTGTTTTTCAATACTGATATTTTCTCCACTCATCCTATTCATTAGAGGCAGCCTTCCCTGGATTTGGTCATGCAACAGGTTTCTTCTTGTTAGAGGAGTTCTTCCTCTGCACTGTCACCAAATGCTTGCTCAGCTGGAATCATTAAGTTTCACTGGATAAACTACCATGAAACAACTTCTATTGTGTTCTGATAAAGCTGTTAAAAGCTACATTTAAAAAAAAGAAGGTAAACCCATATATGAACACTGATGAAACACTAGACCTCTTGAATTGCTCCATAACATTCAAATTGACCTGTATTAAGCTGATTAAGCAAACGCACAGGAAAGAGCTTGAGTGCTGGTATAGACTTACATCTTTCTCTTGTGATTGTAGACTAAATGTGGCAGAAACAGCAGTGCACAGCAGTAAAAGCCAGTTAATAACTTCATGAGGATCCTTAACACTTTGTCCATATTATTAATGCTCTTCACAATCAGAAGTGGCTTAAAGCAATAACTTACCTCCCTGTCCCTTGTGGCTAACTTTTAGTTGAGGCTGCATCACATTGCATTGCTAACTCACAATGAATTATGAAGAGCTGGGTTTCCCTTAGTGTAAGCAGGAAAAAGATTCTGAATAATTCCTGTAGCTGCTTCCAAGTAAAGATGTTTTTCCCGTTCTCTTGCCTAGTGTGTGCTGCAAGGTACTGTTTTGGGGCCTTTTCTTTTTTTCTTATATCTAGTCCCTTTTCAGCATAATTTAAGATTTCTTATCACTCTATGCAGATGACATCTTGTTATATATCTGTTTCAAGCTTCAAGCTGTTTCTAAGTTAAATAGTTGCCTAGTTGGTTAGATTTTATTATCAGTTGGATGACTGAAAATTTTCCAGGAGAAAATGAAAGTCCTTTTTTGTGCCCTGAACACATTTCTGATGGAAATTGTAGTTACACTATTTGCCAAAATGTCTATAGAACACTTTGATTCAGCTTTAACTTTGCTAATGTGAAATATCTGGTTCACGCTTGCTTTTATCACTGAAGAAATATTGCTAAGCTGAGCTCCACTGTGTCATACTCTGATTTAGTCATGTCTTTATTTCATCACATCTGGATTATTCATATTCATTGTTTACATGTCTTAACAAAACCTCTTTCGAACATTTGCAGGTGGTTCAGAATGCTGCCACGAAACTTTTGAATAAGTCTTCCAAGTCACTCGCCTCCCACCTGTCACTATTGCTAATTTAGTTCCACTAGCTCCCAGTTAACTTGAGAGTCTGCTTTAAGATTTTGCACATCAGTGAGGCTTTGCATGCATACTTCCCCTGCAGGTCCCTGGGGTCATGTGATCAGGATCTGCTAGCTGTGCAGCACACAAGACAAAAAAAACTAAGGAGACAGAGCTTTCATGACAGTGCTTTCAAGCTCCTTTTGAGCTCGAGATCTGTGGACTACATGTTTTTATGTTTTATTATTTTCATTGTGAAGTATTTTGTGATATTTATCTTGAAAAGTGCTATACAAATAAAAAAAAAATTGAATTTACTAATTTACTATTTTTGTTGCCAGTAATGGTAATTGACTTGCATTCTAAACTATGTCACTAATCATAAACTTAAACCCGATAAACATGGTACTATTGTCAATAGTTGATACTGTATCACCAGCCCGAACATGTTGGTATCACACAATTCTAGGTCCTGGGGTGAGTGGGAATAGAGGCAGGGAACATCCTCGGCAGGTCACCACTCCATCACAGGGTCAGCAGAGAGACAGACAACCACACACTCTTACATCCACACCAATTAACAAGTAAAGCTTGGGACGGTGGGAGGATTCCTAAGCACCTAAAAGCAAAGTCTAATGACTAGTTGTCTAGTGTAAAGAATAAAAAAATGTATTTGTGTTTAAAAAAAAGTGTTTCTATCAACTGAATAGTTTTATTCTCCAAAATATAATAGCATTATTTCTTTGTATAAGCCATCACGTGTAAAAGTCCATATAATTATATATGTATAAATGCTTGTATATAGATATAGATTTACAACAGTTTAAGAACTAGTAGGAGCCCAAATAAACCTTTTTCTGGGACAATAGCGTTAGTATAGGGAGACAAGCGAGGATGTGTGGCAGTGTAACAATGAGAAACAACAGCAAATAGAAAGAGAACTGCAGTTGATGGGTCTACCAAACAAAGCAGTTCTTCCCCTGTTACACTTCATAGGGAGGATTAGGAGTTCAGTGGGAATCTGTGACCAAGTGGACAAAAGTGGCAGCCCAGAGATTTCCACTATATGAGTGGACATAGAAGACAACAGTACATAAACATTTTACCTTTACAGTTCATGCACATGTAAATACTGCTTATGTTTGCATGCATCTTCAGAACTGAGAATTCCAAAAGTGTTGCAAGTAATGTGCCAAAGCAGTTCAGAAAAAATCTGTAAAAAGCTACTGAAGTCACTCTCAAATCCAGCACCATGACTAGTCTTTTTTTTAAAAACATTTTTTCTGCAAAATTTACATTTGTTTCCACGTATATCTTTTTATTACTTAAAAGCAGTACGTAATGAGCTGATCTGTGGGAAGCTTGGTCCCAAACTCACAAGAAAGGAATACTTTTAATTATTCCTCTCTGGGGGAAATGAGACAAAACCTTCTTACTGCAATCCACTTCGCTCTTTACATTGTGCTGCCTCTTTCTCCTGATCCTCATGTCTGGCCTTTACTCCGTCTCATGCTCTGTCAACATAATCTGCCACCGTGCAGCAGACAGGCTCAAAAGCGGACCTTTTTACTTTCCTGCAGGTGGCTGATGTGACTGAGGCAAGAGGCAGCAACAATCCCTCTTCACTCACTTCCCTCTAACACTAGGACCACCTTATTTCCTGTATAGCACAAATTCCCTCTGCCTGCCAAGAACACATTCTTGTAAAGCAAAGAAAAAAAATCTTATTAAGTTGCACAAAGAACCATTAAGGTATCCTTGTAACACTTTTCAGCAATTCTCTATAATGGCTTTAGCATTTACAAGCAGTGCATAAATACTTAATAAATGGTTATAAATTGTAATGTTATGTTAGGAATCTACAATTAATATGATTTAATAACAGCAAGAAAAACCAGAGGTCAAATCATTCTCTGGAAACAAGTTAGCGCATTTAAATCAGTTTGCTGTACCTTACTTTCAGCCAATTAGATAAATACAGTACTACTTATGTTGATGCATCAGTAATAATGACCCCACGGTGTAAGCCAACAATGACTAAGGCCGTTGTGCATGAACTTTTACTTGTAAAGGAATATTTTTAGGCTGTAGCACTTGTAAATACTTTTTCAACCACTGGTTTTTTAATCCTCTAAAATTGTTTTTAAGATGTCGGAACATATTAGAGGAAAAGGTGACATTTAAAGATTGTGAATATCTGTAATACTTAGTTTTGGTTTCAAAATGTAAATATAGCTAAATATAAAAACATTGAGCTCAAGTAGGCTATCATGTTTTTTTTAATGGCTCATATAAATGCCTTAAATCACAACTCTTCCCCGTTAGAAGAATAAACAGCTCTTTGGTCTGAAGCCAGCCAAATTAAATGAGCAGTTTTTTAATTTCTGAGCGCCTTGCTGTGTGGGAACATTCAGCAATAGCTCAGCATGTCAAACCATGTCAAGTGTTACAGTTCCTTCCTGTTTTGGGGGGGAAAATATCACCTCAGAGATGAATTAAAGTAAAAAGGCTTGTCTTCAGACCCCTTCCTAAAATGATTAACCCTCCTAAAGAGCATTATTGAGTTCTGAGTGGTTGTGCCTTCTCTTTGCCTGTAATTGTTCTTTTTCTGTTGTTTCCTTCATCAGTCTCTCTCCTCATTATATGAAAAGAAGGGGAAAATGTCTGAATAGAGGAGGGAGATTTTCCCACAGTCACTCAACACAAAAAAATACGCCATTGTAACCAGGTTCCCATCCCAATGCACTGCTGCACAGTCCACTGCGGTCAGAGGGACAATATCTTTATAATTGAGTGACCATTCTTTCGCCTGTTTGAAAAGTAAGTGACTGAGAATACAGTTAACGGCACATTTGAGTGAGTTCAGTAGACGGGGAGCCTGCTTTGTATATATCACAGTGTTTTAAAATAAACGTAATAAAAATTGCAGGTCATACAAATATATAAGAACTGGCATTCTAAACATATAGTGAAAATAAAATTTGACAGATAAACATGCCATAAGACGACAGAGAATAAATGATTTAAAACATGCTTTAAAAGGCGTTAAAAGAGAAAGTTCAGAGACTGGACATCTTTGGGCATTTAATAATATGCTCCAGATGTGGCACTACTTACAGGCTTGTTTTCAGGTAGAGAACACAAGTCATAAAATTATTTTATTAATATTAAAATAATACTTGATTGTTAATAGAACTGTCTACCAGTGTATGACATTACAACATTAGCTTAACTTGACTAGAGGCAACAATAAAATGTTGCTTGACTGCTAATAGATTACTGTATAAAACCACAGGGTCACTAATGCATGAAGAGGGCTTTTATATTTGATGATAGTCATTAATAGGCATATTTAGTTTGGATTTTATGGGAACAGACTGAAGAGAAGTAGAAACAATTGGGTAAAAGATGAAATGTGCATGAAATGTTTGGAAATAAAGCTATAAAACAGGTTTTTCAAAGTTTTATAAAATCAGTTTTCCTATACAGTATATATAGAGATGATCTTACCCACCCTGTGTCGAAGAACAGTTCAAAGATTTTTAAATTTCACATTTTATAACTTTATTTGTTTTTTTATGCTGTTTGTTTTTTCAATTTGCTATCATGGAGCCTGATAATATCTAAGTATCTAACATCTATATCTACAGAAAACTGATATATACTTAATTGTAATTGCAGTTTTAAAAGTTGATCCTTGACTTTAAGAATTATGTAAACAATTTCCTTTCAATCTGTTAAAAGACTGAAAAAGAGAAATGCCTTAAAGCTTTCAGAAATACTTGCACAATAAAACCCAGTAAAAATAGTGAATTTAATTTAAGCATTTATTATTACTAGTATTTTACAGAGGTGTGGACTCGAGTCACATGACTTGGACTCGAGTCAGACTCGAGTCATTAATTTTATGACTTTAGACTTGACTTGAAAAAATGTTCTAAGACTTGTGACTTGACTTGGACTTTTACACCAATGACTTGGGACTTGAATTGGACTTGAACCGGTTTACTTGAAAAGACTTGATATTTCACCCCAAATATAAAATTTAACATGCATATTATATAGAGATTGAAAATGTGACGTCATTCACGGGTAGAACCGCAAAGGATTCTGGGAACTCGTGGCAAGCGGTACTAGTGCACGCAGGCTTTCAATTAAAATCAGTTATACAGGATAAAAAGAAACACAAAAATGTCAAGAAGCCGTTGTATTATTAACTGCAATAGCCGGTCGCATGACAGCCACGGGAAGCCGACGGGTAAAGAGATCGGTTGTTATCGGATTACGTCGTTGAAGAGAAATTGTTCATGTTTCCGAAGTAACAAAGACGCGACGGATGGCCTGGATTGCAGCCATTCAAAGACCAAATATAACGTCCCAGAACCCTCCAGCTCACAGGTTAGTCTGCTCCAAGCATTTACACGAAGGTCAGTGTTTTTTAGTAGTTAATACGTCATTTTCATAACATAATTGGTGATATAGGTTACAAGCAAGAACAGAAATTGTGGCGCTATGCTCCTTTGTTTATTGTGCATAAATAGTGAATTGTCCTGACACAATATTGCGTTTCGCTTCTGTTATTATGGTACATTGACAAAAACATATACTTTTATTCACAGGATAAAACAGGTTTTTTGTATCACTAATTGCCCAGTACGATTACAGCATACAGTATTATTGTCACTGCTACATTTCTGTGATGCTACCAGAAATTATTTCCACTACTAATTAATTACCGTTGAGCTCAAAGGTCCTATTAATAAACGGTTAAGGAATGTGTATTTATGACGACGATTTGTGAGACTGGTAAACTTATGATACGTACGATGGTCTTTCGTTCTACACGGTGCATTTCAAGGTCCTGTACCCATCCGTCGGTAAACTGTACCTGGGCTTGTTGCAGTGACCTGAAGTTACTAAACTTCATGAGTGTATGCACTCACTCCAAGAACCGTATAATTATAAATATGCATATAAATATGCTAAGATGAGATAGCTGACTTCATCTAACTAGCAAATGTTGTCCAGGCTACGTTGGTGATACAGTTTTTTTTAATGTGTATGATATTTTTGTCATGCGATTTTAAAGCTGGTCCTACAAGCGCATCCAAGAATAACATGCAGCTTATCTCAGAACTGTCGGTGAAAATTATTCTTGGAGCTAAGTTTAATTGAGCTGCATTTTAAAGAGGTGCAATTTCACAATTTGTGTATATTTTCTAAGTTCACTATTTTGTATGTGTTGAGAAAAACACAGATTTTAAAATTACATGGTCTAATATTTACATTTAGCATAACTGCAACATTATTTTTTCGTTTGTTTTTTTTAAAGACTCGAAAGGACTTGAAATTCAAAGTTTCAGACTTGTGACTTGACTCGGACTTTTACACCAGTGACTTGAGACTCGACTCTGACTTGCCTGACATTACTTGAGACTTGACTTGAGACTTGAGGATAAAGACTTGAGACTTACTTGAGACTTGCAAAACAATGACTTGGTCCCACCTCTGGTATTTTAGCAGTAATATCAATATTCTCACAACTACGGTTGTGCGCGTGTACGCATGCGTGTGTGGAGCCTCGACTTCGTTAAGCGCGCACACGCAGAAGCCTGCACTCGAACCAATCAGCGCACAGTATTCTTCGGCTTGTCGAACAGCAATGGCGGAGGCAATGAAGCTAAGTAGAAATAATGCTCCTCCCAGTGACTCCAGTAAAATGTCCAGCTATACAGACTGTATGGATTCGTTACTGCAACTGCTAGCAGACTTCGGGGAAGAGGTTTGTTTGGATTGTTTAAGCTGCCTTGTTTCGGACATCGCTCCTTTCAGTCCGGGGTGTTAGCTGGCTGCATGCTAATGTTTTTAGCAATGTGGTGTTAGCAGGGCTGCTTAGCGGACCCACACTGTTCATTCATTGTCACTCACACAGCGCTGTGGTGCTTTTTTTTGACAAGTAGGTTGTTGCAAAGTAACTGTGCTTTAAATGGTTCAGTGTTGTTTTGAAAGTAATTTAAGATACAAGATCGAGCTTGTGCCTTGACTGGGCTTAACTAGGCATTCTGTTTCATCAGTAACAGCAATGTTTCATGTCATTATCCCTGTTGCCGTGCTTCTCGTATTGGATTGAATACACATCTAAATAAACCTCTTTATTCCATACATGCAGTAAATGATCTCAAGCCCTGCTATTTGTGTGGTAAAGCACAAATAAAATATGCATTGAATAAAAAATAAAACCATCGCCTTTCACCCGCTTTATGAATCTATAGAAGTTCATTATTTTCCTAAGTCTGGGATAATCTTATTTTTAATTATGTATTGATTGACCACCATTGCAATAATCAGCCAAATATATTAATTTTACAGTGACAAAAAACAGCTGAAAACAAGAGGAAAATAATCCTTTATTCCATTAAATTGAAGCTGATACCACCAAATGCTTTTTCTTGAACAGTAACAAATCAATAATAATTACCCAGTTAATTATCAAAAATAGTTTATGTACTTTCACATCAATCAATTGTAACTTGCATATATGAGACAAATGTATATATTGTCCTGTTGGCATGCAATTGCATGTTAAATGCTGATTCACAGTAACATCCACACGTTGTCTTTCCTGAAATTAAGCTGAAATTTGGGGATGCTGCTTTGAAAATAGATGTCAACCCCAGCGCTGTGAATCTTCAATCATCTCCACCTGCTCATGTTTACAGCTCATTACAAGGACATATCGCTAAATTACAGGTAAAAACTTTAGAGGATTTTCAAGAGCTGACATAGATTATTATGCAGCTTTTTATTGTGTTATCATTGCAAGGAAATAAAAGTAGATTCGAATTAACAATATCTGAATTTTAAATTTTCGATTATTCTTCAGAGCTTTAAATAATTACATCTAATATTCTTCTTTCTGGCCTGCTGTTTATTTAGGCTGTTTCAGAAAGCCTAAAGGCGTTGTTGGATGCTGATGCATCCTCTTTAAAGAACACATCAGAAGATGCTGTCATCTCATCTTCAAGCAGTGCACAGACGGCCACGCAGTCTGAGCACCATTCGCACAGCTCCGGGGCTACAGAGAGCAAGACGGCGGCTGATGATGTCATGGTTCAGATCCGAGCTGGGAAGTCAGAGGTTGGTCGCTGTCAGCAGATCTGTCAGCTGTTCTGGCAGTGAAATTTTAGAGCCCTCTTTACACTCTGTCAAGCAAATGAATAATCATAAGTAATTGCTCCAGAGGATGTGCACATGACGTGCCGCAGCAAAGCAAATGCTTGATGGAGACCTGATAAGCTGAGTTCGGTAGAGAATAAGGGGTCCTTTAGTGCTGCGGTGGGGTAGAACAGACCACATTGCTGGAGGGTTTTGAGAGAGGGCCAGGTCCTTGATGGATTATGAAGTGGATGCTCATTACTCTGAGATTGCATGTGGATGAAGGACAAGAGGCCCCATTCTGTTGTGCATTTATTTTGGTAGCCAAGCAAACAGTATTCATATTCCATCATGTGATGATGGCAAGCAGTTCAACTTTTTTGGCTACCTGGAAATTTCTGAAATGCAAATTGCCGCACCCTATTTGTCCCACATCATTATCGTTAAATAGTCAAAAACATAGCATTCTTGCCACCTCATCAATCCATTGTATCTTATTATGTTGTCTTCATTGTAACCCTAGATTGAGCGAAGAATATCTGCATTTATGGAACGCAAACAGATGGAGATCAATGAAAACAATGTACGCGAGTTTTGCAACGTGATCGACTGCAATCAGGGTGAGAATGGGAGAGAGGTGGGGGGGTGGAGAGGGTGCCTGCACACAGATTGCCAATGTTTGGGAGAGAGCTGATTTCCACAGGCGAGAGGTCAGGCTGAACTGCTCCAAGAGTGGGGCTGAAGTAGCTAACACACTCGGCCTCAAAACACAACCCGCTTAGTCCAGAAAAACACGAGACAGAAGAACCTTTTTTAAATTCAAAGCCTGTGTGAGACACCAGTAACAGAAATCAGGAGTAGTTGTTATTCAGGTGTGATATACATATACAGCTTTTGGTAATCATGTTTAATTGCATTTGGTAATTCTAATTGCAATTTATATTAAATGTGATCATCTGTAGAAAACAGCTGTGCCAGAACAGATGCCGTATTCACTCCTTACCCGGGTTTTAAAAGCCACGTAAAAGGTAAGAAAATGTCAGAATTTTTAACAGCTTTTTTTTTAAACTATCATTTGTGTAATTAAACTAAAACATGTTGTTTACTAGAATCTGTTTAGGACCGAGTTGTATCTTCTGTGTTTGTTTCTTGGCTGGGCAGTCACACGAGTGGTAAACACTTACGGACCCCAGACCCGTAGTGGGGGAGACCAAGCAGAGGCTGGGGATAAACAGAGGGGGCCATTGACGAGAGACTGTGGAAATGCAGCCATAGAGGAACGACTCAACAACATCGAAGCTCACCTCAAACTTGCAGCAGGTGAGAGACAGGAAGTTATTGTGAGGCTCAAATGATCTTTGTCTTGTATATAACATTGTACAATATATTTAACTCAGCAATTACATGACACCTTTTATTGGCACTGTATTTTTTACTTATAGTAAGCCTTTATTTATAAACTGATCTATTATTTGGTTTATCTGTTGTTATCAGTCATTCTTTGTTTGCTCCTACTCTAAATTTCAATTTTCAAACTGTTCAACAAGTGTTTTACTCCTCAGTGGGTCCAGTTCCATTGAGTGTCTACCAGCGACTCAAGAAGTTGGAGGATCGTATACTCGAGTTGGAGGGACTCTCGCCTGAGTACTTTCAATCCACAGTGAGTCCTCTGGCTTCAAAATACAAATACAGATACATCAAAGGCGTTAATAGTTATTTATGGCAGAGGTCATGCATGTTTGAAAGAGGAATGAGAATTTATTTTAAGGCACTGAATGTAGTTTAATTGCCATATGTCTTAATGAAATTCTACGAGTTGCACAATTTGTGTCAGTTTTAAGCCAGTTTATTTCCAGCTATTGCCAGCTGCCAGCCTGTCTGCTGCGATTCATACAGTAAGCAGGTGCTGCATTTCACCTGAGGAGCCTGACTGAAAGAAACTAACCATGAAGGCAAACCTCCCTGTTCACACAAAAGACTCTCTGGGCCCTCGTGAGACTGAAGTTTACAGGCGTGTTAATGTGGAGCATATAAATCATGCGTCCTGCTCTGATTAGAGTTTTTGTGTGTGTATGTGTGGGGTTTTCCCCCCCCCCCCCCCCCCAAACCTGTTGTCAGTGATTTTTTTTTTCCCTTATTCAAGTCATAGTAATCATAGAGAATTTGGAAATTGTTGAACACGACAGTCTGCTCCTTCTCCATTTTGTTTTGAAGTGCTTTTATGTTGTCGCATTGGAACTGAAAACAACTTTGCTTCCATTTCAAAATGGAATTGCAACTAGTTTGCACTTCTTAATGACTTTTGAGTATTGAGGCTCTGGTTGTGATCAGGATGCTAGTTTGAGGTTCAATTCACGACAGATGGCACCCTTTTCGTATCGGAGAAAGACAAAAGATCCATACTGCATTGGTAAGAAGGCTTTAGTTTAGTTAGAATTTTGGTTTCTCCATTTTGCGCACTGTCAGCTCAGTTGTGTATGATGCCTAAATTGGCATGGAGAGTATTGGTTTGCTGTAGGAAAAATCATTTCAGAGTGATATCTACTTACTGAAAGGAGTTTGTGGGTTATGAGAATGGAATTTCTTCTGTTATGCTTTGATACTTCAACACGTTTCACTCTTCAAGTAACACTTAAGCTGATTTAAATCAGAACTGCAGTGCCTTTGGTTAGATTTACGTAAACGTTTAGGTGAGGGCAGACGGATGAATCTCAGAATTGACAACTGTTCATTGCTATTGAGATGACGCTGACTCAAAAGATGACAGTAGGTAATTTATTGGTCTTTCTATTCAACCTGTCAGACATCAGCAGTCACACAGACTCTGATTTCCCAAGCTGAAGGAGTCTGTCCAGTGTGTTAGTTATCTAAGTGTACTTGAGATGCTACATGTCTCTTCATCCTGGTATTTCTCAGCACAGCATGCTGCTTCTGTGAGTATGCTGCTCTCCATCTGCTTTTGACTCACTGCATGTTTGTGTGAGCTGAGCAAGAGTTGTTGAGTGTCTTTGAATAAACTGATGAAGATGGGGGTCTTTTATATTCCAAGTTCGCCCCCGCCCCTCCAACCCAGCCCTCCCTTTTTTTGCATTAGTTTGGTGTTTTCCAAAAAGCTGTACACAGTTGGCCCATGATTCCAGGGACAGCGTTTAAATGCTGATTATTAATGGAGGCTTCCTAACAAAATTAGACAGCAACATATCAATAAAAAATTTGACCGTGTTTGAAAATTAGAACTAAAGGTACAGAAGCTTACACAGTCTCACATACATGAAGTTTTCTATTCATTTTTGATGGTCTTGTTAGGTGAGGCCACCTTTATCTGTCTCCCAGTGTTTATTGTTTACCTATTTATTGTAAAAGCATCCAATAAGGACACAAAAATGTTTTAGATTAAAATGGAGCTTTTCCTTATCCTCGGCTTTGTGTATTCCCCTTTTCTACTGCGTTGTATTCCTTTCTGGGATAATACTTTTTTCTGTCCTTGAGAGGGCAAAGTAGGAAGGAGCACAGATGAGCACCTCAGTATGCTTCTCAAAGCTTGTTTAAAAATTGCCCTAATTAAGAAGGTCTTATGTGTATTTGTGTGCTTGTTTTGTAGAGTCACTTGCACAAACGACAAAAGACGTCCTCTGCTCAGGTTTGTTGTGTTTCCTTTCCTCTCGCAGTACTTTGTAAGTGGAGGTTAACCTATATTAAGTGAGGTGATCATTTTTTTTCTTTCTTTGTCCTTCAGTCCTGCAGCCTGACAGAGCTGGATGAGAAGATAAGCGCAGTGAAAGCAGCTCTGCTGAAGAGGGCGACTGAGTTTGGGCCTGAATTTGGAACAGATTGTACATTGTGATATATTCATAAGCACAAACAAATACTCGAGTTCAGTTGCTCAAGCATTCACAGTGTGTCATCATTTTCTTTTCCTCCAACTCTCAGCTACTCATTAGCAGCATTCTCATCGTCTGTGTCATTGCTCCCAAACTCCCAAAAACTCTTCATATGACATTTGATGATATTGGATGGAAATCATGTACTGCTATAACAGTTAAATGAAATGTAAATTTTCTGTAAATAAATCTATATTTTCCTCCATGAAAACCCTGACTCGTGGTTTAATCACAGCTATTACTATATTAGTTAAATCTAAAATTTAAGCTAAATGCAGTTTGTGACTTTTATAGGTAGAAATTAGTAGTGCAAATAATATTAATCAGATTGATCAAAAAACATTTTCACTGTGAATAATTTGTTCTGTAAATGAAACCAAATGTCAACATAGTATCCAGCCTTATACTCAGTGTATTTTTGCTTGTATTATAACTTTATGAATAATCAGTGGTTTTTAAATTTCAGCTCAAATAGATAACACATAACCTAAAATACTCTTTTAAATTTAACATTATAGAATGCATGTATATTGGATCTTTGACATTTTCATTTTCACACCCTAATGATAGGAAGGCAAGTGTGTGCGTTTATGCATGACAGTGTGTGTGTGTGTGTGTGTGTGTGTGTCTAGTCGAGATGAATCAGAGAAAGGAGGGAGAGTGCACCTGATTTATCTGCCTGACTGCTGTGTGACGATGATCACCCCTAATGGTTGTCATTATAACAAATGACCTGATTACTGCAACTCTGTTTGGGAAACATATTGGAGACCCAACAAACCAGCATTAAATGGGATGCTGCTGCGTTTGACACTGTGACATGTTCATAAAAGGCTTTTGCATAGAGCTTTAACTTCGCTAGTGAGTGAAGCTGTAATTATGATTTCTTTTTTTCCAGCTATCAGCAAATCTGAAGGGCTGTTGCTTTATCTTGAAACTGCTTCAGTAGAAGAGGATGTATATAGAAGCTTAAGAAAAATACTAACACATGTATTTGTTACACAGATTTCTGCATTTAAAGTCGTGTTTTTGAGCAGCAAATTTATCAAAAGGAAAAAAAATACTTAACTTTTACCCCCATAAGTATTAATTGGTATTAGAAATGGCACTGTTTTTAACACACTACGGCCACAGTTGGTCGAGATGATAATCTGCAAACTTTAAATATTTATAAGGAAAATTTGACTTTAGAAGAACTCGCATCAATTCAGAGATACTTAAAACATGCTTCTTCTTTTTTCTCGTGCCAAAAACATCAGGAATCACTGGTTTCTGAAACGTTATACTGCTATACTTTATATTTTATTTTTAAATAAGAGTTCACCACATAACTTGAAAAAGTTATTTTGTCATGTAGATAAATCATCTGTTGCCTGTCATTGTGTGTTATAATAAATTTGTGTTTATTAAGTATACGTAATATGTTTCCATCGAGGAAGGGGCATTGTATATTATCTTGGAGAGTTGATGTCATGAAATAAATAAATAAATGTAAAGTAAGTACTAACAAGACCTGTCCATTAAATGTAATTATATAAAATGTGCAATAATGTCCTCTTAAATTTAGTGCAAATATGAAGTGTCATAAACATTCAAATTAGCTGGGTTTTAATACTGTGAAGTGAATGAGCCCAGTTTAGAGGCGAGAAAAGCACTCAATTAATTGTTTTTAAAACGAAAACTCAACAGATTGATCGAAAACATTTTTTTAAAATTCTATATTATAATATTGTATATATGTTATAAAAACCAGCAGCTTGAATTCATGGCTAGCAGACCCAGGCACAGTCTATTTTTCAGAGCCACAGGACAGAAATTCTTCTTCTTCTAACTGAATAAAAATAGCAATGTCATTTTCAAAATAATTTTTGCAGCAGGTGTGACAAACTGACAAGTCCAGAAAAACAACTTTCTCACGTCTTGGGAAATTACTGTAACTCCCCTTCCTTTTCTCTCCAGTTGCTCTTTGTACATCTTGTCAAGATTTATTTCAGAGTTGATTGATGGAGTGACCTGAATACAACGGCAGACGTCGCATTGTGTTTTTCGGAAGATATTTCATTCTAACGCGGAAATGGGGAAATTTCTTTTCACCCCTTCTTTCAGGTGAACCCCGCTTGTTGGGGTCTGTCCATCTCTTGCTCATAGACTGGAACCTTCTAGGCAACAAGGGGCCACAATGTGGTGGGAAGGGGAGCACTTGAGCTGTGGCGATGTGGACGCGGGGAGGCCGGGGGTATTCTCATTGTTCCTCTGGAGCTTTTGTCTCAAACACAGTCCCCTTATGAGGGTTAATGAGGACAAATTGGTCTGAGTGTAACAAATGGATTATGGAGTTGGACAAAAGCTCGTATTTTGTGGGCTGCTTTCTCTGGGATCCACCCATCATCTGCCCATTGAGCCAAATACGCTATCTAGCGTCTACGTGAAGTGGCTTCCTAAATATCTCATTATCTTTATCCTGTCTGATTTATTCATTGGCACATTATGCATGCAGCTTCCTACGGTGGATCTAACAAAAATGTAAAGTTTATATCACAGTAATGCAGTTTCAAATCATGGCAATTACCTCTCCTCTTTCCTACTGCTTATATCAAGAACACAAAGTCAATATGTCAACACTAGTGTCAGTGGTTGGTGCTCTATGTCTGTGTAGGCATAGTGTACCTGTACCCTTCCAAATGAACAAAGAGCCACTTCCTTTTTGACTCTATGTAATTCCTGGCTGTCAATCAGTCCTTCCTCTGCCAGATGTCTTGAAATGTCCTTGGGAACCTCAGTAAAAAGACACAGAGGTGTTCCTTGTCTTCCGTGGGTCCAGTATTTTTTGTGGGGTCGAAGGAGAGGATTCATATCCATTCATATCTCACAAACTCCTAATGGGCTCCAAGCCCTCCAAAAAGAAAGCTCTTTCCTGTGACTAGTCAGCTCCAGTCTTTATTCATCTGTGGCTCAGTGTCAAAAAAGACTGTTGCTCGTTTGTGCCCTGAACAATGAGGAACAAGGCTGAATCTCTAGCTGGGAACAAAAGACAGAAAACAGGCTTTTCACTCTGCAGAACATTAGATTCTGACACATTTTGCCATGGCAGTTTTTTCCCCATCCTGAGTGCTGTGGCTCTGGTCTTTTAAAGAGACCACCTGTTGGCAACAAGCCTGTTCTTCATTACAGACAGGCCTATTATCACAGGATGAGGAGCGCCACAGGCTAACTTTTTTAAGTTAACCCTGCTGCAGTTTTCAAAGCTGGGCGATTAGGAAACATAGATTACGCATTACCACTGGAAAATCTATTTTTTCTTGTAATTTTAGATGTTGTGTTTGAATATGGGCTTTTGTCGCCGTAAGGGGGAAGTACTTTATCCATGCCCTTGTCAGTCGCAAATGTCACAAAGGGGGCTCAAATGCTCGCAGCTTCAGTTTTCTATAACTATAGATTTGGAACCAAATTCAGATGCATTTTAGGAGAGAGTCCCAATGGACTTAATGCTACATTGTTGATGGTGGTCTGGGCTTTTTTTTCTTTTCCATCTCACTGTTTCTGTTGAGTGATTTTCAACCCACAAAACATTAGCATAACTACAGTATGCAGCATCACAACTGTGTGTAAAATAAAAATATTGTGGGTGGCAAAATGAAGCAATCAAGTGTATACTTTGGTTTTGAATTGGACATGATAAACACAGGCTGACAGGAACAGGGAGTGTTCTGCCGTTTGATTGTGTGGAAATTTTAAAGATAATGTTAAATAATTTATGGTTCTCATAGCTCTGAAACCACACGGATAATTCAAATTTCATGACTAGTGCTTGCTACTAGCACACATTTTGCATGTACATGTAGAGGTTTTTGGTGGCCCGGGACGCCGGTGGCAAAATTTCACTCTCTTTAAGCAACATGAAAAACACAGCAAATACCATCACTCTCAGGTTATATCCAATCCAGACGCATTTGTTTCATGTTCATAAACACCCAGATAAAGAGAGTGCATGCACCTGTGACCCTCCCCCACAAAGCAGACAGCACAAGAGAGGATCCCCCTGTAGCCCACAGGCTTCAACAAGAGGCAGTCAGCTGCTCTCTGTGGCCCTGCTGCACAGTCCCCAGGCTCTCTGGAGTTAAATGTGCCTGTGATATTGCCAGGAGGGAGCAGCGGGAGTTGAATTCAGGCAATTACAATCAAGTCAGGGCATAGTTAGTGCGTGGGTCCTGGCAGCACCTGAGCTGGATGCTGATGAGACACTTAGCCACAAACCCTCATGCATTGGCCCAGGCACTGCATAGAGCAAGCCCTCCTCCCCCACCTTCCCTCTCTTCCCACAGCAGCAGACCCCCTACTGGACACTTCCACTTCCCTTTGCCCCATTTAGGCCTCTAGAGCTCTCTCATACTCTCTCTCTCTCTCTCTCTCCCTCTCTCTGGCCCTCACATTGCAATACTTCTGCTTTATATAGGTGGCGTGGAGTACTGCACTCAATCACTCTTCATTCATTCACACTGTACAATAATAGACTACTACTCCGATATTGTCCTTCAAGCACCTGTGCATAGCAGAGCTTTAAACCTGAGATGTGTCATGCCAAGTTCTTGAGAAATGTGTGAAGAGTTATTTTTCTTAAATGCACAAAAAAAAGTGTGGATAAGACACTTTTGATTATTTCTGTTGCACCATAATGTGCAGAAAAAATCACTTTCAGGAGAGTTTTCCAGCATGTCCCCATCTTTATTAAACATAAAACCATCATGCTCAAGCCCCGTCACACTGCCATCTCTGCACGGATATTCATTTGCAGGTGGCTGAGTATAGGACTGCATGTCCCGACTGATGTGCTATGGCAACAGGAAGAGAAAATGGAAAGGGAGGAGCGCTTCTTGAATATCTATGACCCAAGAATATGGAGTCAGGCATCACAACAACAACACTCTTAGCCCCTTTTTCCAATAAGATGCTCTCAGCTCTTTCTGAGGGAAAGCCTCCCGGCTCCCGCCCTCTCTCAGCCACCACACTTTGCTGAAGTGTCATTAGGATTGTAAAGGGCAGGTTGCCATAGAACTCAGATTGCTGCAGATGTATGGACTCAAAGATAAAACCACAATATTTTAAATATAAAGATCTGAGTGTGGTATCTAATGTAAGGGGCCATGCTGGGGACTGCACTTGCTGCTTCTTCATCTGTAGTCTCTGTGCATGAATCTGTCATGTGTCGCTTTAGTGCTGCGTTTTGTGAGATTGCTAGCTTTGCTCTTCAATCCACTTTCATTGTCTATCTGTAGCCGTGCTTGTTAGTTAGAGCTGGGCATCATATTTGGCAGAGCCAAGGAGAAAGGTGGGACACCTCTTTCACAGTTTTTGCCATAATGGTTGTCTTTTGATTTTTCCTGGGCTTTGGAGACTACCAAGAATTGTCTCTTTGAAATTATTCCATTTTGGCCGTGAAAAAGAAAATGGATTGTGCTGATCCTGTTTTGTTCCTGGGGGGACGGCTGCAGTATTATCCTGGGCTGACACCGGTGGCGAAGAGGCAATCACTGTGGCCCTCGCTCTGACAAAAACACTCCATCTGCAAGGAGAGGAGGAAATCACACCACAATGATGTCTGACTCTTCTGCCTCACTCTGGCAGCTGGGCCCTGGAACCCGTGAACTGCTACACAACCGCCACCGCAACGGCTTCTATACAAACGCACAAATACCGCACTACAAATCAGCAGCTGTAACACACAAAGGCAATGCACCTGCCATCAAACAACAAGAACAGGGCTAGTTTGTTTGGAAAGTTTCTTTGGCTTCTCAAGGCTAGTTAAAATAGTCTCTCTTTTATGTTATGCATTCTTATATTATTATTGCTGTGCATATATCTAATACCAGTATAAGAACTAATAATGTAGGTCTTAGTATGTGTCACTTAGACCCTATATGATTTCTTCTGTTTTTCTTGTTTTTGGTTTGGGTGGTTTATTTGAAACAAGCTCATATTTCAACCTTTACACCCACTAATCTCTTTGCAAAGCACATACCATTAGGACGTCAAACACACACACACACACTCACACACACATTATACAAAAGATAAGCAGGCATGTAGCACAACCTGTTAGTATTCAGTAGTGTCATCTTCTTCCCTCTGTGTCCCATACCTGGGGATCAAACGCACCTCTTTGTGAGCGAGGCCTGACCCCCTGCTATTAGCAAACAGAAGAGAGCCCAGCTGACACCACTCTTGAGATGTGCCATGTAGACGGAGGCCTGTGATTACAGCACAATCCTGAGGAGACAACCCTCCACCTCGCTCCAGCCCCAACCTCCTGCAACTCCCCGCTCACACACAATCTGCCTGCGACCACCCCCACCCACCTCTCCTCCACTACAAATTCACCTATCTCTGAAATAGATGTTAATCTCTCACCCAACTGCCTTCCTCTGAGACCTCGTTGACACATTTATAGCCATCCCTGAACCATGAATAATCAATAGGGCGCTATTTACCTGAACATACGTACAAGAATAGGGTATTTCTGGTGACTATTCCTCCGGAAGATTAGAATCAGAGATTGGACTTTCAGATTTGTCATGGAGGTGGGTGTGCATGTATGGGTTTTTTTCCCTATGGTTGTGGTCACGTGTATGGATGGAGAAGCTCTTTCACGAATACACTGTAACACAGGAGGGATATGGGTCTGCGTAGTGCCGTCATAGCGCCACATGAAAACCAATGAAGGTAAAGCAAGAGGGGGGATTAATTTGTTGTGTGAGAGGTAGAGGCTCAAGTGGGTCTTCCAATAGCAAATTAGCAAACCCTCATTTCAAAAACCCTCATACATACTGAAGAGAGAGTAATGCACAAACACACACAACATGCACATGGATCCAATATATTCACACAAGGCTGTAGCCTAAAAGAGCCAGGCTTTGTCTTTTGTTTAAAAAAAAGAACCATCTTTCCTACTCTTATTTTTCTTTTTCAGCCTCCATCCCTCGTTGACACATACCCACGCGCACACAGACGCACACATACACACACTTGTGCTCATGTGCACACACATGAAGAAAACTTCAATTTTATCTGCAGGGGCAGAAATCAATCTCACATCTCTTTAGTTAATCCGCAATGACTCTCTACAGATCCCGACACTAATAAGGTATTGAGCAGGTGAGGCCAGGGGCTGAGGAGGAGAACAGAGAGGGAGGAGAGGCCTGTAGTCTGGGGCCTGACTGGCGGCTGGCACCGTTCCAGTGCAATTATGGGGCTTGTGTATGGGAGAGTAGGGTGGAGGAAAGAAGCAGCAGAGATAGAAGGGCAAGAGAGAGAGAGAGAGGCAACAAGAGAGAGGGAGCGAGAGAGGCATAGAGAAAGGGTGAGATAGAGGGGGTGGAGGGGGGGGGGGGGGGGCGGGGGAAAAATCGATCCCATCTGTGGTATGATGGTTAATTAAAGCAGCTCTTGAGCAGCCCAAGGATGAGAGGCTTGGCTGGGCTCCTGGAGGCACAGCTCTGATTACTCACACAGAATGGATGGTTTCTTAGCAATGAAAGGAGGAGGCCAAGAGCTGCCTGGTGGGGTGCACAGACAACGTCAAGGAGGAGAGACATGTGCATGCTGCACACTTACACATGTGCATGCACACATGTGCAAATGGACTCGCATATGCTCACATGTATACATTTACATACGGAAACACCTGTTCGCACCAACATACATCACAAGCTTGCAGAAACCAGTGCAAACGTCCCTTAATTATTCGAAAATAAATATAGCAGGATGCTAATCGAATACAGCGTGATTCCACAAAAATGAACATTTTTCAAATAAGATGAACTCAAGAGGTTAATAACAACTTAATTTACTCCAATCTAATGAGCTCAGTGCACTCTAATGTCACACCACAGTTACATTTCACATGTATTACTTACTATTTATAGTCCTGCATGAAGTTTCCCAGGATGAAAGCTCTAATTTTTTAGAATTACAAGTTAATACAGAACATTATAATGATACTTTCCTCACACTCGTCTCCATCATATACCTGAACAAGAAAACACAGGATCTGCCTCCTGGTTCTCGACAGTTATCAAAATTTCATATTATAAATCGACCCATTACATTTAGATATCCCTGAAACCAATTACACCCTCCCCTTTGACATTCATGGCTCTCTCAATATTAAGAGGGCATGGGTGACAGCACTAGCACTCTGGTATGACCCCACCCCCCTATGGCGAGATTTGGTATTGCATAACATAGCCAGACGAAATATTATTTTCAAGAGCACACACATTAACATTCACTATCACTAGTGTGTAATAGCCAGAGATGCAGAAATGACAAAACTTACTTGATATCACAAACTGCAACAACATGTAACTCTATGCAAAATGATGTAGATGTAGATGTAGATGAGAGAGAAAGACAGCCCTTTTCTCCTATTTTTATAAAGTTGAAGCTGACATATAATCATACCCTCAGAGTAAAAGAGGGGTTATAATAAACCTCCAAATCTGAGGTGTATGAATTATGTATATAGCAATGATTTGATGGCTGCAAAATAGAAAAGAGGGTGCAAGTGGCTGATTGAGGCACGCCACGTGGTGCGTCGTTGAGCGCCATGTCTCCTGGTACAGACATCCGAGGTCAGGGCCCTGTGCTAATTGGTGTCGGGCCAAACGCTTGTGAGCTAAATGAGAAAATTACACGTTCGGGGAGGAATCAGCTGCAGTTGTTGTGGTGCTTTTTACAGTACGGCTGCAGACGTATCTGGGCGGAAGAGACAGCCGTCTGGCTCTGTTTGTTGGGGACATGAAAGGAAATTAGACACTAAACTTTAGTCCTTTAATGGTGTGGGAACTTCAGTTAACCTTTACAGCCAAACCCTTTAGATATACATGCACTGCTGGAGCATGTGGTTCAAGTTAGGTTTTCAAATCAATAACTTAGATTAAGCATCAATTTTTTTTTTACCTTTCATGCACACTTTCTCTGAAACACCTTTCAATGGTCCATTCACTCACATAACAAAAATGTCTAGTTGTATAACCAATAAAGTAATAGGCAAAAATGCCTATATTTTTGGCTTCTTCTTTTTTCTTTTTTTTTTTGGTGTGCAATGTTTTGCAATGTCCAAATGCATAAAGGAGCTGATAAGGTTAGAGTTAGAATGGACAATTTGTTACCAGTCCTCAAATACAACTGACTCTTTATTCCCATCACTGTTTGTTTTTTAACTAAAATTTAGTATGACTCCAAAGGAATGCCACTTTTACACTCTCACTGTGTAAATGAGTACCAGATTTCCTTAGGTCTTCATATTTTATGCAGGTGTCCATGCTGTGTTTAGAACTTGACAAAAACAAAAAATCTGCATTAGCACATTTATATATTGTTTTAGACATTTCTTATGTACTCTTCAATGAATTTTAGTCTCTACTTGTATTTCAGTGCATTTCTGAGAAATAGGATTGTTTTTTTACTTTTTATTTTTGTTTGTTTTTTTCACCTGGCTTCTATGAATACTTATTTGTTTGACTACTCAGTCTGTGATTTTAGTAAACCGATCCCATCTGCTAGAAGGGGACATAGATTACTTAAGTACAATGTTTAGGCTCTGGAAAAACAAGTCTACCTAAAGTAACATAATTTTTCTGTCATTTACTCTCAGCCTAAGACTTTGACTGACGTTTTTTTTGCTCTAAGCGCAATCAGCATGATCCAAGTAAGTATTCTTTGGTGTCACACTGACTTATTGCATTACATGATGAGTGATACTGTTTGAGAAATTTTTATTCTTCTTAAATTATGATTTATTCATGAAATGCTTTCATCACATGCTTTTGTGTGAGTCAGTCAGAGTTGTGCCTGTATGTGTCATTCAAGGCCTGGACAAATTATTCACTTCTAACCATAGCATTCCTCCACTCCTCTGGCACACCCAACAAACAGACAAACAACAATGTAGACTAAATGACCGAAGCATTGAATTGCCTTCCTTTTGTTCTTTGGCGTATTTCTCTTTTCTGCTGGTTCTTTCTCTTTCCAAGACAGACTCCTTTGGTGGTGAGCCCCGTGTAATCTTGAGTAAACGTCATTAACTGTTTGCTCATATCGCCCACAGAAAGTATGCTGCAGCCTCCTTTGTCTCACTATCAGTTGTTTAAAAAGGTTTGTTCTGTAATGGCGTGGTCAGTCAGTGCCAGGGACTTTAAAGTGCCGTCTCAACCGGTGAATTAACGTCAACAGTCGCTGAAAGCTGACCCTAAAGTTGCATTTTCAGGTCACATGACAAAATAACTAATAGAAAACTTGTTTTTTTTCTCAAAGCAGAGAGTCTCTTCTCGCATTGAACATGTTCTAATAAGGCATCCTTCACATAAGCTTTATCAGTTGAACCCAGTTACTTAATGGATGTTAATAAGTAATTTATTAATGCTTTAGAGATCATAAACGTGCCTTTAATGTTCGTTAAATGGCAGGTTTGTTTGTCACGTATTGAAATACTCCTGAATTGTGTAATGAAACGTGAATATGAATGAAAATGTGAAATCTATTTCTAACATTACTTTATTTTATTTTTACATTTAAATATACATCAATTAAAAAACGCCCCCACCCTTCACCCCACAAATGAAGCATTGTAACCCCAACTAAATGAGCAAACATTCTGACAAAAAATCATGACAACCATGCATTAAGATCTATACTAGCATATATGTCTGTTTTATAAAGCAACTATAATTAATATTTTTGAAACAGAAATATAACAATTGATAGAATTGACCAAAAACAACATAAAGGTGGTTTACTGTGAAAAAGAACTCACAACTGGTCAACTAAACATGTCCTCTGAGCTCTACAGTGTTCCAGATTCAAATGTGCTGGTCAGCTGGGACATTCAGGTGTATGATTTCTGTATATGTGATTTGAAAACATGCAAAATCTGTCTGGAGTTTGCATGTTTTTACTTCAACTCACAGAGATGCTTTTTCCTCACCCTGGCCACCTCATCCAGCTGATCTTGGAACAGCAGAAAAAGCTGCTTTAGGAGTGCCTGAGCCAGCTGAAGAGGGAGGGTAATGTGGAACAGGAGGAGAACTATCATGGATGACCAAGCCCCTCCACAGGAGGAACCATAGACAGACAAACGAAGTGCTTGACATAAAGAAATCCTATTAGAAACTAGAAAGGGCCACCTCAAAAGACCTGGCCCAAGTTATAGACTGTGCAAAGATGCCCAGGGAAATACCCAACACATTGTAGCAGGATGTAAGATCAAGAAATGACAGCATATACTAAGAATTACAACCAAGTGGCTGATATAGTTTACTGCAAGTCCCGATGAAAGATGCAAACATAGATGGTAAAGAACTACAGGGCTAAGGTCTTTTAGGACTTCAGCTTCCAGACAGAAAAGCAGCTGCTGGCCAACCAACCATAATAATGGTGGTTGACAAGGAGCAGAAGACTGTTTGAGATAGATGTGGCAACCCCAGCAAACACCAACATCAGAAACCAGGGGAAGTACCAGGAACTGAAGGAACAACTGGTGCAGAAGTGGAAGGTAATAGGATCGTTAGGACCTGTAACCCTAAAACTGGAAGAATGGCTCCAGCAGATTTCAGGCACAACGGCCTTGTAGCAATCGTTGATGCGGGTGTTGGTGGTGTGATGGTGTGGGGTATTTTATTGGCATGCTTTGGGCACCTACCAACTGAGTATCATTTATACATTACAACCTATCTGAGGATTGCCCATCTCCATGCCTTTATGATAAAAGAAGGTGTCCAGTGCATTGTTGAATCTATGCCACAAAGAAATTCTGGGAAAAAGTTCTGAAGGCAAAAAGGGTCCAACTCAGTACTTGCACGGTGTACCTTTTAAAGTGTTCAATGAATACATACTGCTCCACTATCCATATTAAACATAGCCAAAATTTCAAATCATGAGATTAGTGTTTAGGCAAGTAATCAATCAGAACCAAAACCTTGTGGTACAGACTGCTTTCAACACTTAGACAGTTGATCCCCTTTTGGATGTTTATGATGTCAAGAGGAGGGTGTTTCTCTAATACTGGTCATTTTAGGTTTCTGGCTGTGAGCACAGATGCACTGAGCACAGAAGTCCCACCCACTTGTTGAATTTTGCAAGGAATTGCCTCATTACAGTGACGGAGAATGAAGCTAAAACAACTTGTTTCAGATAGGACTTTTCAGGTGTTTTTGTGCAGTGGTACAATAATAATACAGGTAGAATCCAAGGTCAACTTTACAGAGGAAACATTTTATGATGTAGTAAAAACTGAAAAAACTGTCATGTAATAGCACTCTTTTTTATGTCAACTTCTCCTTACATACAAAATCTTGAATATCAAGGCCACATCATATTGTAAAAACCTCATAGTACTATTATCCAAACAGAACTCTCTTAGACTGCAGACTTACTTGGAATTCCTAGTCTTTTCAAAAGAAGAACGGGTATGGATTCATACCCTTTGTGTACTCTCTACTTTTAAGATTAGGCTTAGAAGCTTCCATTTTGAAAAATCTTTTCACTCCCTGTGTGTTTATACACCATTCTGCATTTAATCATTACTAATTGTGAAACTCTCTCTCTTTCCCATTGTTTGTTCTCCTGTCTCTCTTTGCTCTCTTCTCTTTCCCCTCAACTCAACAGGTCACTGCATGTGTGTTCACTGAGCCTGATTCTGCCAGAAGTTTCTTCCTGTTAAAAGGGAATTTTTCCTTTCCACTGTCACCAAGTGCTTGTTCATATTTCTTTAACTTATGTAACACTGTTAATATTTCTGGTATCATAGACCAGCAGTGTGCAACCAGGAAGTTAGTCTATAAAGCATTAATAATATAGTTATTAACCATAAATATCAAATATCACACCATTTAAAAACTCAAGTTTCTCCTTTTATAAGAGGTATGATCTCCATTTTCTTCAAATGGTGCTAACTTTGTCCTTTATCAGACCCATTATCAGAGAGATTTGAGCTCTGGCGGGACCTGGGTGAGTAATGGCAGCAGTGCATTAGGAGAGAGAGGGAGAGAGATGTGTGATAGCCTGAGTTGTGAGTCAACATCAGAGGCCGCAGGCTGACCCCACAGGGGATTACACACTCTGATTTAAGAGCATCTCTCCAGCTCCCCTCCTTTCCTCTCTGTACCACTCGGGTCCTCGGTGCATACAACACCCACATGATGCAACATAATGTCCAGAAATACAGACACAAGCTCACATGCACACTCTCTCTCTCACACACACACACACTTGTATGCGGGATCATTCTCGTTATACCCTTATTCTTAGCCCTGCTCCATCTTCTGTTATAGGGCTGGGGCAGAGTAGGATCATATCAGGGATTGTATCCAGAGAAAGAGGGAGAGAGATCTGAGCCCCTGCAGTGGTAAGTAAATACAGCCTAATGGCCTCTGATTAATTCTACATTGCTCTCATCGGGCCAGTAAAAAGAGACGTAATGACCTGCATCTCTCTCCCTCTCTTTCCTTCTCTCTTGCTCCCTCCCACCCCTCAGTCTTTCTCAATTTCTGCCTCATTTGCTCAGATTTTGATTATGAATTAAAAGGGATTGCAAATGGTATACTGTTGGTTGGCCCCCTGATTGCCATATTTGATTAAGAAATGTCAGTGTGCATGTTTCACATGTCTGTCTTTTCTTAGCCTTTCTGCTCGCAGTAACATTCACACATCCACAAGGAACACAATGGTGAACTTGAGCTTGAGCAAACTTGCACTAATCAAACACATTCTTTCATCTCCCCTTTCGCTTTTCCTCAGCCTCTTTTCTCATTTTTTGCCTTTTCAAGGCTCTGTGGGGTTTTGTATCTGCAGCAACACACCAACAACAGAGAAATCACAGACAATTAAAAAGCATTCAAAAGACAGGTAAAGCTGAGAATAAAGACAGGACAAGTGATGGAGATCTGTATATTCTAGTTGAGAATGAAATCAGAACAGACAGGACTAGTCTTCTATCTGAATAATGAAAGACAGACGGACAGACAGACAGACAGACAGATATCCAATATTGATCTGCCTCTTGGCAGATTTAACAGATTTCTTCAGCTTCTCAGCATCTTTTGATTATATTATGTGCTGTATAAAATGAAATACTCAAACAAATACTCTGAGGAACATCATTCATAAATGACTCCACAATATGCAGACCAAGTTCTTTTGCAGACAGGGCAACCTTTGCCCATCTTGACCTCTAAGAAAGTCTGCCTCTCTAAGATGCTCTTTTTATACCCAGTCTTGTTACTGAACTGTTGCAAGTAAACCTAATTAGTTGCAAAATGTCCAGGCGACTGTTTCTTTTTAGTACCAGGTACTTTTCGAGACTTTTGGTGTCTCCGAATGAAGTAATATTTTTCATTAAATTGTAAAATGTCTGAGTTTAAACGTTCAATATGTGTTGGATGATCTATTTTGAATAAAATGTGAGCTTATGAAATTTGGAAAGTTTTGCATTTTGTTTTCACTTACCTTTGACACAGCATCTTTTGGAAAACATTAACATCGATATTATTTATATGAAAAATACATGATCAAGCATCTTTTTTTATGTTGAACTACAATATTACACTGTGGAAGGCTTCAGCTGCACTGAAAACTGTGTAACAGACAATAAGTGCCAGTCATGAAAAATATAACAGATTTTTAAAGTGATATGAGTTTAACAAAAAGATAAAATATCAGTATAATTAGCAAATGTTTCCCTCCAACATATTTTTTCTGTGCTTTCATGGACACAAGTGTACTGACTGTTCACTGACTAAGCTTTTTCAAAATTCAGCTCCTTACTTCTAAGGCATGCTCAGACTGGGCCTGAGGTTTCCTGCAAGCAGTATAATATTATAGTATAACATTGTTATTATACATTGTGTGTTACCATCCCTGATATGGTTATCGGAGCTGTTATCTTACTTGTAATTTTAGAGTTTTGGTTCTATGTTCTCACAGCACCATTTCTCTCCTGCAGTTTCCAGATGTTTTCAGTCAAATGTTTTTAATAAGAGCTCTAAAAACATCCCATTGCATTCTACTTGTCGTATTTGTTGTTCTAAGCAGGGTTTTTTACCTTGAAAGGTGATCACATGTCAGTGGTGTGTTCACAACTCATTCCCCACTAAAGTAACAGGTCATAAAGTTATTAGTGTTCTAATATTTCTTATTTTGTTAAGCCCATCAGAAGCTATCGATTTCACTACTCAAGGCTGCACATTTACCTGCAGCTGCTTGGTGCCCATAAATAACCTCAAATTTCATCATCACTCCTCATTTTTCTTCCTAATTTATCTTCAGGTTTGAACATTTCTGCCTTGCGACCTCTTCAACCCATTTAGTGCTCCTGTCAAATCCATTAGTTTGAGCTCAGCAGGACATACCTGATGAATTCTCAGTCACAGGGATTTTACCGATATTCTCTGCACATTATCTCAAAGGCCACACTCACCAAGACTGTGTGAATCAGTATGTGTCTGTTGTTGTTTGCATGCAAGTGGCTCGGTGCAGCATAACCGTGAATCCATGCTTGTGTGAATGTGGACATGTGTCTGCATGCATGGATATGTGAACAAATGCCCCTTTTTGTGAGTGTCCATGAGTGTGTGCTTGCACTTGTGTGTGATAATGGGCAGCGTCCATCAGCACACAGAACACGAGCCTCTGTATCAGGCAGAAGACACACTTAATGCCTGTCACAGGGTCAGATCAAGTGTGTACAAAGGAGAATTGATTCCTTTGAAAAACAGAATCCAACCAAGGACAGTTTTCCCATTTGCCAAGGAGTAAGAATGAGAGAGGTGTATAGAAAGAGAGGAGAGGGAGAAAATGGGAGAGAGAAGTGGTGTAGGTGCCTGCAGGAGAGAAATGTGTTGATCTTTTGAGATGAAAAGCCCTACTTTCACAGGCTGCGAAATGGAATGGTGGGCTTCAGGGCCAAGGCTATAAGAAGAGGAGTTTCTTTCCCCTCTAGGTTCTTTTGTTATTCGCCCATCAGTCCATCACAGAAGAGGTGGAAGTATAGTGTTAGGGCCTGGGAGGAGGTGACTGTGTCAACTCTCTGCCGAACTAGCAAGAAATGGACTCCCTCCCTGGCCCTCAGGGGGGTAGATACACAAGCTACCTTACACTGGAGATGAAGATGGGCGCAAAGAAGAAGGTGTGATTGAAGTTTGGAGCTGGCACAGAGTAGAGGAGGCTGTTAATGAGGGGACAGCACAAGTAGAAAAGGTTCCACTGGGCTCTTTTTTTAGAAGTTGGCCCCTCTCGCATTATATTCTTGACTCCCCTCCAGGAGGGCCTAATGACACTCTCCCAGGATGGTGGAAGAGGGGTGTGGGGATGTGGGTTGGGGGAAGGGGGCATACTGGGAAGAAGCACCCCGAACGCCACAGAGGAGGTAGCCAAGAAAGGGGAGAGAGAATGGCGTCCCCACTAGAGAGACGAGTGAGAAGGAGCTCTTTTCTTCAAGACTCTTCATGTGCCCATCTTCCTCTCATTTCAACCTCTCTCTTCTTCTCCACTCACCTCTCCACCTCCAGCCATCCTCCCCTTTCTTGCCGCTCTGTCCTCGGGAGCAGGTTGGTAATTGTCACTACAGAGTAGTACTACTTTCCATTTACTTAAGCATGTACAAGGAGCTAATATCTAACTGAGATAAATGTGCGCTTAGGTGGGAGTTTCAAGCTCCATCGCCTGCAAAAGCACCAACCGTGGCATATGCTTTAATGTATATATAACATTTTTGGAGAATTTCTCATCTTTCTGAATGTGTTTTCTTGCAATTTCAGAAACACATTTAGAACTCACACCCATCCACCCACAACCCCTTCTTTTCCCCAAGAATGCCAGAGTATCCATAAACAAAATCAGAGGGTACAGTAAGGTCTCTAATCAAGGCAATCAGTACTGTTTTCAGAGGTGTACAGCACAGCAGCAGCGCTGGTCTCATCTTTGTCTGTGCTTTAATTACTTGCTTTTGCATTTTGATGGAGGGGGTGATGGGTGTGATTGTGCCTTATCACCTATCTCCAAGGATAAAAGACAACCCAATTACTTTGTTTGGATGCTAATGATTGCATTTCATTAGTAGCCGCTCTTAGCCCTCCTCACCCAGTAAATGAATGAATATGCCGTAATTTCAATTATTGGAATTATGAAAATTGCTTTTAAAAAGACGGCACGGGTATCATCAGCTTTCCACTGTGACATAATGCCATTTTAATTTCTATAATAGTTTTAATTGTCAGTGGCCCCTCTGTGCATTAATCATTTAATTGTATTGTCTTTTTCCTGCTGCAAACACCTACACCCCCTTAACACCCACCCACACGCTTTCCCGCCCCAGCTTTGAAAATACAAATCACAATCAGCACTATCATCTTGAGAGTGGATGAGACACGATGAAAACAAAACCAAGTTAGAGGCGTGATTCAAAGTTCTGAGACCGAGTGAGACTGTTTTTCTCTGGGATTTTTATAGAGTATATGTGCAGCATGTGGACGACGTGTGACCTTGGATTTATTCAATCTCTTGTTCAAGTTTTCAATAAAAAAAAATAATGAAAGTAAACTGAAGAAGGTGAAAAAAGAATTTTATTGTAGCACTGCACTGCAGGATTTAATGGCATCAAGGCTTCATTCCCAAGAGTTTTTTGCAACTTCTGGACAACACATTTTTTGCAAATATGTAGAAAGGTCACAAGCCAAGGACATCACACAGCCCCCCCAGTGACAAGAATAATCTCTTTGCCGCCAGAATGACTTCCAATAACCCCACTGCCACCCCAACACATGGACACGCAAAGAAAGGAAATTCCTGGTTCTGAGCATTTTGTGTGTGTTTTTTGAGTCTACCTCGCATCTTCTCCTGAATGTAACAATGACACAAGTTAGTTTTTAGTGCCAAATGTAAAGCAAAAAGAACTTTGTTACAAAACAACTATAAAGAGCAGCTCAATTAATTCAAATTTCAATTTCAAGGCTGTAAGATGTTTTAAAAAAGGGTAAAACCACAAATAATTCTTATAAATAAACACTACAAGCCAGAAATGCAGTAATTTGTTGAACAAAAAGGTGTAGCATCAAACACTCAACATGACAATTTATTCACTGTGTTTTCATTGTGGAGGTGTGAGCTGAGACATCCATGAGAGGATAAAGTCTGACTGGCAGCCCTGAGAAGCTCTCCACTGTCTCCTCCATTGCTCCTCGAGAGGGAGGAGGTCAAGTGTACCCCCTCAAACAAACACACTCGGATGCCCATGTAGAATACCTTGCCAAGCCTTTTAGCCGCAGCTATTTTTCTTGAACTCCTGTCGTCAGGAGTACCAGGAGGCATCTCTCAGGCTTGAACTTCAGGTTGTGCGGAGTGGGCCAACGAACGGGCAGGAAAATACACGAGGAGTGTGAGTAGGATCAGAAAGTGTGCTCCCCTGTGAATACATTCGATGCCTCTGCCTCCAAATGTTTTCTTGCTATAGTGTTTTGAGCACAAAAGAAATTCTGCGAGGATACCATGTACATGTGCAGTTGCACTCTGCTTGGTTTGAAGTGTGTGCCTTTGCCACAGCTGTGTGATACTTCATATTTTTTATTATATATTTGAAAATCTTTAGAAAGTTACGTAACAGATCTCGTTATGCCATCATCCCATAATGAGTTAATGCAAGAACTATTTCAAGAGGTAGCAGTCATTCTTTTGTTTACCATTAGGGACTGATCAAGTCTTTTCTGACTGTACACGTTAACACTTAATGGAAAGCAAGTAAATCAATTTTAACTCACAGTTATTTCACATATTCAGTTATATAGCACCTTATTGGAAAGACAAGGCCACTTTTCACCCTCTTGAAATCAGACATGTTCAAAGCAAAGCATTCTCACTGAGTGCTCGCTGCAAATATCTACATGTAGCCGTATAGCCAGCTTTGTTTCCATCGAAATTACATGCAAAGACTTATCCTTTAAGTTTCGCTGTCTTTTTTAGCTGTCATTCAAAAAGAACCCTGAAAGTAACAGAAAATACACTCATGCACCTGGCATTGTAAGCAGGTTGCAAACTATCTATGTATATATTCCTAATGATTGCTTTATTAACTGTATCTGCACATTCTAACACAGTCCAGTACAACAACAATGCCTTACAATGTATTTTCACAAAGCTCGAAATGTTAATTTTTCTGTCGATATATATAATCATATGTTTATTATTTATAGGTGACAGCTGTGGTCCGCTGGGCTATGATATACTGAGAGGTCATTTTAAGGTCATAATAGCAGAAATAGCTGATTATAAACAATTTAACAATTTAAGCAATGTCCTCCTGGTATTAATAAATAATAGTATCAACAAAACTGAACATTCTAGGTATTATATGACTTCATGGCAGGGCACCTGTGTCGAATTGACTCTATATATCTAATAAAATGCACAATGTGTCCAAAATTTGAATCGTGTATAACAATCTGATATTTTTGAAGAGAATGGTTTCATTAAGCAGTGTAGATGTTTGAATTTGACCACCAGTCTGTTTAAAATAACTCCCTTCTTGATTTCATTTTTTTTTAAAAAAGGACAATTTGTACATTATTGTATTGTAATCTTATTTATTTATGTATTTTAAGATAAGGAAGTCAAGTCCATAAACATGATTTTTCAGTTTTTGGTTGATTGATTCACATCAGTCCACTTATATCAACAAAAGTTTAGAGTGGGCAAACTTTCCTTGAAATTTCAGTGAAACTGCTGATTCTTAAAGTTTCTGAAACACTATCCTCACTAAGCAAAGGATGAAGAAATTCAAAATGTAGCCTTCTTGATGGGGGTCATTAACAATGTCCACACCTCCTCAAAGCAGGACAAAATAGCATTTTGAAGACATTTCTGTCACATTAATTTCAAAGTCCAGGGATAAAAAAGGATCAGTGTAAAGTCCCTGTGAGAAATCTTGCCATATAAAACACAAGGTTTACCTTCAGTGAGGATATTGAACTTTTATTTAAACTTAAAAATCTTCAAGTGATGCTCTTTTTGTTAAGGTTAGGCTAGCAGATGCTTAAATAGTTTTTAATCAAGCAAATGTCCTGTAAGCTGCAGAACACCGGGAACCACCGAGTCGGTTTCTGCTGGTGTTTTATCCCAGCTAAAATTGACAGCCATTAAAGTTGTTGAGGACCAGACACTGTCACTCAAGAGAGCAAGCAAGGACAGAGATAGAGAAACAAAGGCTTGTGTGTGTGTGTGTGTGTGTGTGTGTGTGTGTGTGTGTGTGTGTGTGTGTGTGTGTGTGTGTGTGTGTGTGTGTGTGTGTGTGTGTGTGTGTGTAAGAGAGAGAGAGAGAGAATAAAAAAAGTGTGAGATCGAGCGGAAAACAGGAAATTACACTCGACTAAGGGGAGGATTTATAAAAGACTCGCCCTTGGTGGGTTTGAATTATATGACTCCATGGAAGGGCTACATACTCTTCATCTGATGCTTTCTTTTCAACCAACATTTTTTTTTTTTTGCAAAACTAAAAGACCGTGACATTTTGGCAACTTGTTAACACTGTCTTCAGGGCAAAGGGTCAAGAGGTCTCTTAACATACAGTGCACAAAGATGGATATACTGTTTTCTATGACTGTCTAAGGAACAAGACCTCAGTGACAAGCTTTTTATATTGCATCAATGGCACCATGATGAATGCCAAGCTTGTGACCAGTTCCTACACAATTGTGCCACCTTCTGGAATAAATGGGAAACTCTATCAAGGACAGGCAAGAATTCAACAGGGACTGAATTTAAGAATTATCTTTTTTGACCACAGTAAGACGAGGGAAACCTGCTTTTCAGTGTACGGTATGTATTATTTTCTCTGGTTCTGGTTCTGTTCCTTCTCTGCAGCTCTGCAAGTCTGCTTTACTTCTGCTTCTTGCAACTTTAACTGAATTCCTAGAAAGTATTACATTCATTTTAATTCACTTTCTTTATTAAGGTAGAAATGCTTTATTTAACTTTAAATGTCAGAATTATTTTTAAAACAGCTTTAAATACATCAACTCCCCGAGCATTCTGATCAGTGTGCAGAAAATCAAAAAATACATTTTATTTTCTTGAGTCAATCATTTAGCATTCAGTTCAACACGAATGGGCCATATTTCTTTATTTCACATTAATTCCTTTCCATCTCTAATTAGTATTACACTGGTTCTTTTTAAAGAACTTTCTTTAATAACAAATTAGTTGAACATCATCCATATGGAAATAAGTCATGTCTTATAAATCCAACAGTTTTGTTTTGTGTTAAAAAAAACAAACCCCACAACAACCTGAATTGAATTTTCCAAGTATTTCTGCAGGGTCATCCACACAACTGGTTAAGGTGGACATACTGTATCTGTATTTCATTTTTCATGTCTTCAGATTTAGGGTTTGCAGAGCTGTCAGCAAGGCTTGGGTGGGGGTTCCAAGGGGCACTCATGAAAGCATGGGTGTATGGATGTGTATTTGGGGTGTGGGGGCCGGGGGATGAAAAGGGAAGATTGGGGAGTGATTCAATCGCTACACAAATGGATTTGGCTAATAGAACGAGCCTCTGATCCTGACTGGTACACAGCTGGAGCTCCCCTAATTGGAGAGGGTGAAGAGTGGAGAAGAGAGTGGAGAGAAGAGAGAAAGAGAGAATATGGCCCCAAGAGAAAATGCACCTCTGCTGTAACACTACTGACTCAACATGGACCATGACACACGTTAACAGGACCCACGCCTGGAAAACAGGTCATGCGGAAGCACATGGTACCTCAGCGTTCATATTCTCAGCTTCAATAGCAGCTTTGTGTAATAATTTCCAGTGTTTTAAATATCTGATGAAGTGTGCCATAGGAGCAAAAAGTGGACCACTTCAAATCAGCAAGGACCATTAGAGAAATATCTTGTTCTGATAGGTGAAAACGGGAGCCTCATAACCATCTAGCAGCACTAAGTACTCCCCACTTTTTGTGAATTGGATTCATTGCGAGACAAAGCATGCAATTCACTATTATTGACGACCTTTGTTATTAGCGCTGCCTCTGAAATAGCTCAAAGCAACAAATGTTAGGCTAGTATGAAAGTATGAAATGATTTCACTCTTAAATTCCTGAATAGATTAAATTGAGTGAACATCACTTCAAGGTACATTTCCAGTTTGCTGCTGCCTTTGTGAAAGTCTGAATAGTTGAGAGCGTGTTCAAAACATCCAAAAACGAGCAAGGCTCATCATATTGACGGCAATAGTCCAGCAATGACAGATTATAAGAGCTGTTATCCTGTAATATTCCACCCGTCAGACGATAGCTAACAGAAAAATGGAGGGAAACTAAGCACAATTTCTATAAAATTTTGCATCTGAGCCAAAATGAAGACATGCGGTGTGCATAAACCTTGTTTACTTGCTCCTCCATTATTAGTTTCTGACAAAATAGGATAGTTGTGATGTGAGCAAACATGTCCAAAGCATCCAAATACATACATTTTCAAAACAGTGAACACAAACACATAATAAATTTCTATGTTAAAACTGCAGTACCCAACAAATCAAAAAAGAAAGAAAGAAAATCCATAACAACCTTTGGCCAGTATATAGTAGGCTAGTATAAAGAGTGAAAAAGCACACATATGAAATAAAAGTGGACTTTCACCTAGTAGAGTAGAGTATACCCTCCAGTGTGAAACTGAATGGGCACTGCCTTATTTGCCTTTGTGACAGGGGAGAGCTGGAGAAGGAGGGCAGTCTGGGGAGTGATCCTGCTCTTTTTTCTCTCGAAAGGTCTCCAAACCTCTCAAACTACAGCCAAAAGTTTTGAGGATTAAGAAAAAAATCCGAGGTGATGCAAGAAATATGTGTGTGTATGTGTGAGACAGAGAGAAGCAGAGTGGGAGAGCGCTTGTGTGTATTCTAAAAGAAGGGGGTTCTTCCCAATCACCGAAAATACAAAGAGCTGCCGAGCATGAACTCACCAGGGGGGCTCTTAGGAAGCCTATCAGCTCACATAAGGGCAGAGGAAAGGCTTACATATAGGAAACATGCTCTAAAGGAGGAGCACACAAAAACGCCTGCACTTTCATCTCTGTGAGGATGCTCTGTGACATAGGAACTTCTTAACTCTCAAGCTGCACCAGAGTATCGACCCCAAATTACACATTTGGATGTGTGTTGCAAAGTGGCGAAAAACGAAGGTCACAAAATTTGCTTATCTGAAGTAGTTCCTCACAAAGATACAAATACAAATACACACACTGTCTCAAATCCTGCATGATGCTCTTATTCACGACAGAAGTAGGAGGAAAACCTCTTACACCTCTTACGCTACTTGAAGGGGAGTTCCTACAGCACAAATTGTCCGTTTGATAATCCACAATCAAGATCAACATATTAATGAGCAAACACAGACATACTGACAGATATTGCGGGAACACGTATACAGGGAGGCAGTCCGGCCAACCCTCCCACTGTGCTTCCTTTGTAGCGACCATTGTAACAGTTTTGTCTGAGCCATATGGGCTGATTTAGGGATGTGGACCCCCGGCAGCTGAGGCTTTGTCCCTGTGTCACAAAGGTCGCTGGGATTGTGTTCCCAGCTAATTCCCTCTTTCAGGGACTGCAGATCAGAGTCTATAATGATCTGGGCGGCCTAGAACAGGGATTACTGCTGCTGCTCCTGACATCAACAGGCTTGTGTGTGTGTGTGTGTGTGTGTGTGTGTGTGTGTGTGTGTGTGTGTGTGTGTGTGTGTGTGTGTGTGTGTGTGTGGGTTGGGGGTGCGAAAGCGCAAGGGAGATAGAGAGAGATGACATCTTAAGATGAAACATTGTTGCTACTCCTTTAGCAGGAATCAATTGATTCCCTCCTCACACCAAACCCACCCCACACACAGAAATAGATCCACCCCCAACTCACACACACACACACACACACACACACAAACACACAAGTACACTCCGAGTTTTCCACCTCATTTCCCTCAGTCCCGCTTAGGCAAACATTATTAGCAGAGAAAGTGAAGGCAGTGAAGGAAAAGTAATAGCTTCTTGTGTCTTCACTTACCTCCACTGTCATCATGTGGTCTCCAAATTAAAGGCTTCTGTCTGGCTACTTTGTTTAAATCTTACACTTCCAGTATTGCTCCTTCAGGATAACTAATTAGTGCAGCATTTATTACGAGATATTGTATGCAATAGTAGCAATAAAAAGAAAAAGCTATCCCTACCCAGTTCAGCTTAAACTTCTGCAGTCTAATACAGGAGTCCTACAACCTTAATTAAGGCTTAATTAACCTTAGATTGTCTTAAAAGTTCCTTTGAGGGCTGTTGATTCAACTATATGAACATTTTCGAGGACATCATTTTTGGTTTTGCTGACACAAAAAAGGTGGATACAGCATCAATCCCAAATATAAGCTTCATGAAGGATGGATTTATTGAAGGAAGGCTTTTTTTTAGACTGCATTAGCTTTGGCTGGGTTTACCTAACACACTAAGCGGCTGTTTCCAATATCCTCTAAATAAACAAATAAATGAACAAATTGAGGCACAAACTCAAGAAGGCTTTTGAATCAGAGCTCTTCTTATTTGCAATGATCACAGATAAAAAGGATTACAGCAAAGTAGTCTGTTAGTCAAGCATTACATTTCACACTTTAATATACCTTACGTTTCAAAAAATCAAATTTTAGTATTATTAATACCCAAGTCAATGACATGCCATTGTTTTCTCTTGTATGTGTTTTTAGTTGTACTTTTGATTGCAGCTTGGTAATAAGGTGATAATAGTTGTGTAATAAGGTGGAAACTGGGCGCTATTAATACGGAAATACCAAGTTAAACATAATATTTACACCGTTTACCTCCAAAGAAGGATGTTGGCAACATAAGATAGCATTTATTACTGTAGTACAATATGATAAAATATATGATATTATGTTAAATGTGTTCAATCATGAATCAGTATTGCCTTATTATTATGAGGTTACTATCACTTGAAAGTCAGTATATGCCTTTTGTAAATTAATTATTAATTACTATACTACTACTACTATACAGCTATTACTATATTAATACTAGTTTATAATACTACACTAACACTATTGATTGGTTTAGCCACATTGTTGTCCCTCTATGGCTCTTTATTACAAAATTATGAAAATGTTAGTGTAATAGTACATGGCTAAAACCATTGTTGTGACAAAGTTGGTGCCAATATTTATTTGTTAGTACTAGACTATTACTTTGGTAATTAATTGGTAATAACCCGCTATCTCCATATTATTACCTTCTTGTTTCCACCTTAGTACACCATTATTACCACACTATTTCTTATTATTAGTCTTTCTAAATAAATAATGTGTAATCAGGTAAAATTCTTTAGTATGTAAAAAGATGACACTCTAACATTTTTCAGTGAAGTGTACTACTTGTACCTAAATGACTTTTCATCAGTGTTTACCTGTAACTTCAGTGAAACACCAGGAATATTCTTCGAGTATGTTTTCCCTCTTTAATACTAGAAACTGAAAAAACATGAAAATAAAAATCAGCCTCCACATGGCTCCATCACAAGCTATAACTGTCAGCTACATCACAAATAGAAAATACAGGGTTTGAATGAAAGACCTATTGATACAAGGGCATTTCATTTACTTCAAGGGAAAAAATACAACACTGATGTTGCTGTACCAGACTGCTGTAAACAATCCTGACCAGACAGACTTTCAGGAAATCTAAAAAAAAACAAAAACACACACACACACAAAAAAAGAAAACTGAGTAATCAGGTATATGTGTTCTCAAGAAAAGACATGTCTACATGCTGAATGAAGAGCCCTCACATGGATACATGCTCAGGATGAATCACCTTACCTTTATAATGTTTTCCATTGTTTTATGGAGAGTACTTTCAACAAGGGAGCTGAAAACAAAACTTGTTTGCTTTCCTTCAACCCTCTTTTAATTTTCTGCTTCCAATTGTTTCTCTAGGCATTTTCCCCCCGGTATTTTATTCTCTTTCTTCTTCCCCCCAGTGAAAAGAGACTTTCATTGAAATTCATTCTCTCAAGGACCGGCACCCATGCAAGGCCAGAAGATAATAGGCCAACCTATTTATCCGGCAGTTTTATTTATCTTTTTTTCTCCTTCCCTCCACCTTTTCCCCCTGGCTTTGGATTTATCATGGTCGCAGCAAGATGACAGCTGTCTCCTGTGCATTAGCAATGCAAATGAATTTGAAGAAAAAGAAGTGGAGCTTCAGTGTGCTGGGCCATAGGTCTGCAGTCTGGGCTGAGACATAGAAGACCACATCCTGACCAGGTGCTTCCAGGACTCTGAGGGACAGGGAGCAGCTGACAGTAGGTCATAGTGGCTACACTGTTAGCTTTAACATTTCATGTTATTCTTGATGAAGGTAGGTAACAGGAATCGAAATGCAGTAGTGATTCAAAGGGGTACATTTAAAAGATTTATAAGGTTTCTTTATGCACCATAACATCAATTTGTTTGCAATTAAAGGTCATGCAAAGGTTGGTGTTAGCCTTTTTTCTGCTACCTTCTATTACTAGGTGGAGTCTCTCATCAATAATTTCTTTCTATCTTTAAGAAAACAATAAACCTTAGTTTCCACATTGTATCATACAAATCATAGTCCCACAGCAATAACTGAGTCCATCCATCCATTCGCTTCCGCTTATCCTTTTCAGGGTCACTGGAGCCTATCCCAGCTGTCGTAGGGCGAGAGGCGGGGTACACCCTGGACAGGTCGCCAGTCTGTCGCAGGGCCAACACACAGGGACAGACAACCATTCGCACTCTCATTCACTCCTAGTGGCAATTTGGATTATCCAATTAACCTATCCCCACAAGTTGCATGTCTTTGGACGGTGGGAGGAAGCCGGAGTACCCGGAGGGAACCCACGCAAACACGGGGAGAACATGCAAACTCCACACAGAAAGACCCCGGCCTGATGATGGAATTGAACTCAGGACCTTCTTGCTGTGCGGCAACAGTGCTAACCACCGCACCTGAGTCATTTTACAAAAAAATACATTTTCATTTTTCATGAGGATTTTCATTCTCATTTGGGAAAAAAATCATCAGGCTTTTCCAGAATCATATTTCACCATTTCAGCTGTAATGTCTTAAGTCTAACAACTTCCAGCTTTTTTCTCTCTCTCTTCAGGTATTTCTTTGTAATCATCTACAGCTTGTATGAAATAATGACAACTAAAAGCTGCTACCAATAACATCAACAATAATTAGATCATTTTTAAAAACACAATATAAGTATTAGGATGCGATACTAACATTCATGTCTTAATGACAAGGCATTAATTACAGGCTCTACTGACACAGCCGTTGCAAAACTATGGGTGATTGTTACAAATTGTTACATAGTGTAATGGCTTACATGTTTGCTTAGCAAGTCCAAGGTTGCTGGTTCAACCTGAGCTGGATACACAAAACCTCTCTGTGTTTGCATCAAGAAGGGCATTAGGGATGAAATTCTGCCAAATCAAACAAATTGCACTCCCTTCTGTGGCAAGCATTTTACAAACCAAAGTGAAACTTCAGGTTTCTATAACAGAATTTAAGCTTTGATGGGTTAACCAGTGTAAGTATAAGTAAAACTAAAAAAAATACATATTTACACAGTGATATAGAACAGAAAATAAAATATGTGTCATATAGGTTTTTATTTATGATCATAAATTGGTATTTATTTAAAATTTCTGTGTTTCACTATTATGAGTTGTTGCCCCCCCCCCCCCCCCCCCCCGCCCCTCCCCCGATGGTCATTAAGATATTCTTAGTCCCTCTTTTTCATGACAACTCACATAGCATTTCTTTTACCCAGGATCTTCAGGGTCGCTCAATGCAGCGTTATTGATTTTATTCATATAAATTAACCATTACAAGGATGTTGTACATATTGTGTGTTGAAAGAGCATGCGTGAAGGTAATAAGTATTTACTTTGACCATGTAATGAATGGACCTTTGTGAATCCAGAATCGATTAACACAATTTATTCGCACAGTCATGTATCTTGGGACGCAAGGACAACTCATATTAAGATCACTTGTACATTGAAGGAATACAAGGTAGGTGATTGTCCCAAACCTCTCTGAAGAAGTATTGTCATGGTAACCAGTAGGTACTTTAGACAGCACTTCATGTATCCTCATGACTAAGAACTGGAACGCACACATGAACATGAATGTATAAGCATAAATAAACCAGAGAGAAACCTAAAGGTGGTGTTGTGAACGCTGCTAAAAAATTAAAAAATAAATAAAAAAATAGAAGCATACTCTTTTTAAAATTTATCTGGATCCTTTTCAGCCCGAGCAGTTGGTTCTCTATGTTGCTCTTAATGAGCAGTAACTATGTGCCATATCTTGTGCATATTTTTCTTCCTAGGAGCTAAATTGTCTTGTTATTTTTTATCTTGAGCAATACTTCTCCAAGCTTTCTGAAGGTCTTTCAAAAAAAAATTTTTTAAACATGGCTGCTTTTTCAATCATTTTCAGACCAGTCCGTGTTCCTGATCACTTTCAGACAAATGATCTATTGTTCACGAATAGTCTTAGTGGAAGGGTGGCTGTCAAGAAGCCATGTTTAAGTAAGAGAAACAGAGAGATTTTGATCCACCATGCAATATAGAATATGAAATTAATGAAACTGATGACTGCTAGTATATATAATTATGCTAATTTATATCTAAATGATATCTATTATAGATTATAGTGCTAAAGGGAACTGGGGATAAGGATGAATATGGTAAGTCTGTAGAGTGTTGACTGTGGGGTAGGGATTATTCCAAGTCACCGAGACTTTGTTTATTTTGTTTGAGCAAATATGTGTACGTATGTGTACATGTATATGCAGGTATCTGTGTATATGTGTATATACTGGTCTGTTTGCTTTATATGTCCAAAATAAGAGTTTATCATCTGGAAACCATCTTATTGGTAACGGCTACATTTTTTAGCATGGCATGACACTGGCATGACAAACTGGCAATGCGGTAAAAGCATACCTGGATAGAAAAACACACAATGGAACACCATGAGTCAAGGATTGTGCTCCCCAGAGCCAGACGTCAACATTAATAGTAATAATGGATTGCCTTTATATAGCGCTTTTCAGGGCCCTTAAAGTGCTGTACAATTCCACTATTTATTCACTCTCACATCCTGGTGTGAATGCAAGCTATAGTTGTAGCCACAGCCACCCTGTGGCAGGCTGACAGAAGCGAGACTGCCATATCACACCATCGGCCCCTCTGGCCATCACCAGTAGGCGGTAGGTGAAGTGTCGTGCCCAAGGACACAACGACCGAGACTGTCCGAGCCGGGGATCGAACCGGCGACCTTCTGGTTCCAAGATGAACTGCCAAGTCTTTGAGCCACGATCACCCATTATTGAAGTAGTGTGGGATCGTCTTGACCGAGAATTGAACAAAAGGCAGCCAACATCCAAAGAAGAGCTTTGATTGTCCTTCAAGATACCTGGAGAACTATTCCTGAAGGCTACTTAAAGGAATTACAAGAAAGCTCGCCTAAGGGAGTTCAGGCTGTGTAGAAGAATAAAGATGGTCATACCAAATATTGACTTTGAAGCTTGTTAGAACTGTACAAACTCTGCTTTTGAGTTCAATGCTATAGATCCATGTATGTCTCTAAATTGCCTCTATTTCCCTTTTTCCTAGCAAAATACAAAGAAATAAGGGGCAACTTGAGACTTTTACACAGTACTGTAGTACTCCAGTACTGATCCGTTTTTTAAAATTCCGCTACACCTATTGACTGTAGGACCTTTCCTTTTTACATTTGACATTGAAATTTTACATAAGAAGAACAAGCTTATCATAGCAGAAGTCTCCCATTGTGCAGAATTCACCTACACTGTGCTGTGTGCAGAGTTTTCATTCTCACCTTGACCTGGCAGTTTTTACACATGTACAAGCAAGGCTTTTGTGTATGGTAGTTGTTTAAAAAGCAGATCTTAGCCCAGGAAGGCCAAAGGTCTTAATGTGTGATTGGGTCCCCAACTTTTTTTGCCTTGTTGGCACTCTCCCAAAAAGTAATATTTAATTGGATTCCTTGTCAATTTTCAGATGTCTTGATCAGCTTCATTTAGATACTATAACAGGTCAATCCCAAAAGAGGTAAAGTAACAAAATATTTTACAGAAAAAGTCAACCCCAAAACCCCATGGACTCTTGGAATACACACTTTCAGAACCATTTATGCTTTTGCTGCATTCTCCTCTACCTAAGTAAGAATTTAATTTCAGGGCTTGTAGTGTCACCCTGCCATACAGGAACTCACCTCACTAAATGTATGTCTTCCATCACTGTTAATAAGAGTCACCTGAGAAAGATCATCTTCTTAAGGCCCCTCAGAATACATGGGTCCAAAGAGAGGCACAGAGGAAGGACAAGCAAACTGCCTGAATCCTTTACAAACCTAGAGTGGCCATCCTCCTGCCAGTCCTCACACAGGGCCACAATTAAATTCTTCGCCCACTTATTCTTCTCCTCTTTTTTTGTCTCTTGAGAAGACACCTCACTTGAAAAACCACTGAGGCTGCTTTTTAAAGGTCCCTGTGTGGCAGGGTGACAGAGGACACCACTCTCTGCCTTTTCTCTAATTTGGAAAGACCGGGTGAAATTGAAAAGGGGGTTCTCAGCTCCCTCCCCAAAGACCCTCTCCACTCCTGCCCCCACCCCATCACTACCCCCCGCATCCCCAGCGTGGCCTGGGTGGACTCCCCTGGTCGGTTCTCAGACCTCCCCTGTCTGTGTGATACCAGTGGTATTGTGAGAGGCTGACAAAGAACAGGAAGCCCAGGGGTCGGTAGGGCAGGCCTGAAGGTCAGCTCAATCAGTCTCTACATGATGGATGCAGCATGGGGGCCAGGTCACCTGAAAATGTACCAAGCAAGATGTCTACATGCGCACTCGTCTCCACTCACTTTACCCATCCAACTTTCTATCTTTCTACAAGAAGTGTGGGAAACATCTGTGTTTTCTGCACATTTGAAGAGCAAGATTTTTTTAAAAAAAATAAAGAAATTAACATTTTAGGGACATTTTAGGTCTAACAAATTTTTGTGCAGAAACTTTTGTTTAAATTAAAGCATAAAAGTGATAATAAAGGCACTTTTTATCTACAAAGCAAATTCTACACTTTATTAATAACACATAAATATTTTTAAAGCAGTGTCACAAAGTTTTTGGACTTTACACAACAGTGTTGATGTAACACAAACCAAATAATGTACTGAAAGGGTCATTAATATTTGTCATTTACTAAACATCATCATGCATGCATCATGCATCTTAGATTGTGTTTTAAGGCGTCAGCTCTTTCAAAAGCAGCAAATGTATTTTTACATTTTAATGCATACAAAATGAAGTGTGTGTGAGTCAGTGCGTGTGTGAGTGAGTGGAGTCCACAGTCGTCATGGAGACCTCTGGCTGTGGGAAGCAGTCCAAACATGACAGAGCTGAGTTTACTGACTCAAGGTGACTGGGCCGAGGGTGCAACAGCACACAACGGGGGGACAATGGCTGCTCCATTAGTGCTAATGGGGGACACATGTAACAGAATTAGGGTGAGGACACGTGGGGGGAGACCACATGGGGAGATGGTTCATCCCCATCCCAGCCCCCTCACCACCACCCCCCAGCCCCACCCCAAACAACCCCTCCCTGTCCTGTCCCACTCCATCAAACTTGCACAAACCCACAAGTCATATGCAGAACGATCTTTGTTTGACATTGATGTTTGACATTTTTCAGCACCTTAGCATCAACAGAAAACTATGCCACCATACTCAAATTCATCTAATTTTTTTTTTTTAAAAAGCCTAAAGGTAACGCCAAACAAATCTTTATGGTGAATGAAGTTGAACATCATGTATTTAACCTATAGCCACTGGGGAAGAAGGGACAAATAACCAAAGTGAACTGCATTAACAGGAAGTAGTGTTGTCATCCTGTATTTGGAGCTGCTTTATAAAACTGATGTAATATTGAATGAAATAAAGTCAGGCTAAACTTGAAATAAAATGAAGTAGAAGTACACTAGGATTAAATGAAAATGGATATGTCAATTTTTTTGAGAAGAAAAATGTGTTATTTTGGTCCAAATAAACTAAAATTAGTGTATTATACATCTCAGAAATATTGTCTATGTTGTGAAATTAGGTTGGACTCTAAGACTTTTTGAAAAATATCTAATTGCAGCCAAATTGGAAAGTTTTAATATTGCAGAACTTAAAAGTTATTGACTTAAAAGTCATTTTAAAAAATAGTTTCTGTGTTACTGCAGTGCAGCCACCTCCGCATTGCCTCCTATCTTGTCCTCCTCACCGCAGTGTAAATCAAACGGACATAAATCTGAAACAGAGGTCAATGAATCTCTGCTGGTGGACTGTGAATCTTCCTCAGTCATCCCGCCCCTCCATCGATCCCCCTTCTGCAAATTCCTGCACTCTGCCCAAGACACCCAGTCAATTAATAAGACATTGTCTCCTCCCCTTGGAGCCTGTGCACAAGAGGCCACCCAGGAGCCAGCGGGCCTTCCCTCTAAAAGCTGCTTCACTGGTGGCCCCCAGGAATGCCAGTCGCTTTGGGAACAGGCAGAGCAGGGTAGGGTGGGGGTGAGGTGGAAGGAGGGGTCTGGGAAGTTGGATAATAGGAACAGCCCCATCATCCTCATGTGCTGGGGCAAGCCAGTCAAAAATTGGAGGGCAACAAAAGGAAATGCGTTCCACTCCCAGGGATCGAAGGCACTTCACCTCTCTGGAGTCCAGCTTAAACCTCACCCTGTGGAGTACAAACACACACATGGTGAAACACACACATTACTTTGCCCATACCAGAGAGACAACAATGCCTCGGTTTATATTTACTTCCTTCTAAACTTCAACTTATTAAGATTTTTAGATCTAAAGCAGTGAATCATGACATCATAACAGAGCTACACAAAAAGATTCTGCCATGATTCGCCATGCTCACTCCCCAACACCATCTAATTTATTGCAACATCCTCCAGTTTGAGGAAGTTCTCAGCTCTCTGAAAAATGTTAATAAAAAAGTGTTGGTCCTGTAAAGGTATATCACACATACACATCAAAACCACACTCCAAGTTCAACCTCCTCCCTTGCCCTCTGTCCCATTTTGCATTCATCTCTCAAACGCTGCTCTCCTCTTTGAGGACATGCCTGGGAGGAGCTGCAACTAAATCAGAGGCTGTGCAAAACCTTTGAGATTTGTTGGTATATTTGCTTTTTGGTTTAAAATATTCACTTAAAGCATTTGTTGCTTTTAAAAGCAGCTTTTCATTCATAACAGAAAGCATTTGTTATTTCTTCTTGATAACGATTATCTTTAATTAATCTGATTAGGTCTACTGCAAAATATATGAAAAAATATTCAATACTAGTACTGGGACAGTAGAGCCCAAGCAAGGGATGTGAAAAAATAATTTGCTAAAAATTTAAAAACTATGATGTAATTTTATAAAGTTAAAATTTAAACCACTATTAAGAATGACAAAACAATAATTATATGTCCAAATTTCCCACTTATGTTATATTTAGGAACTAGAAATTCTAGGATAAACATGATGCATCATGTCACATCCAAAGTATTTAGAGTAAAAGAAAGTTGAGTAAACAAATTATTCTCATGGCATCTTAAAATTCTAGTAAAATTATTGGTTATTGTTTATTTAAGAGGGGGGCCTTTGAACATTTGGATCATTTGGAATATTTTCTCCAGGTCCTTGGCTCCATCAAGTTTAAAACTGTTTCTATTAAGAAAAAACAAGTAGAAGTAAAACAACAAATTTTCTCATTTGAAAAAAAATGAAGGCCTGGAATGATTAAATACTTGGCATATCTCTTAAATTGTAACCTTCTTTATAGACTGACAAATTATAGCAATATCATATATAAATTATTGCACATTTAGTCTTGTTTTAATTGTAATTGGCATTTTAAGCAGGTTTTGTTTCTAATCTGAGACGTTATTTCAGCGTGGCGATGCATAAAATAAGCCATGTGCCTAACTGCATGAATTATCTTTGAGAAATGTCTGTAATCATTTTAACATTTTGCGTAGTGCTGAGTAGTGGCAGATGAGGAGAGACGAAATGCGGACACAAACAAAAGTAACATTGTTTCAGGTTGTGCTCTTTGAAGGTGAACAAAAAAGGCTTTGCATAAATTGTGCTGTATCATACAAAGGTCTACATTGTTTTCACTTTACTACAGTTAGCTGAATTTCTGGTGCTTTGCATTTTAATCACTGTGCCACTACATGTCTACCATAAACCATATCTTACACTCAGGCACCCTTGTGATTATGCAGCACATGGTTATAAGATGTTCTGCTTTCTGTGTTTATTTTTGTCTTTTTTGGTGTATTGGCAAATAGTTCTCAGTTATGGGTTTTAGAGCACAGACCTTCCATCTGAATACTTACCTACTGTATACCACACATTGTTTAGTAATGGCTAGCATGTTAGTGGAGAGAGAGATTTCAAAGAAAAGAGATATCATGTCCATGTACACACACAGACACACACACACTGTATAATGAGTTTCTCCTGCAGAGCGTCCATGTTGCAAAATTAGCCAGGCAAAAGTGCTCTGTAAGTGCACCATCTGTATTGTTGCATATAGTAGCAAGTGGGGTGAAACCACAATAAGTGGATTGAAAGCCATGAATAGGAAAAATCTTCTTTGTTTTTTAAATATTATGCAGGAGTACTGTCTGTGTCCTGCAGAAGCCAGCTTACACTCAAAAACATGACCTGCCTACTGGCTTGTATTAAAATGGCATTTGATTTGATGGTGGAAAAAGGAAAGTATAAAGGGAACAGTATCTTTTTGAACACCCTGCAAAGTAAACATTTGCATGAACAAGTGCGGTTTTCCTGTAGAATTTCTGCTGCCATGTCCTTCAAAAAACAACCCTATAGCTACAAAATACAACATGTTTACATGAAATATTTTTCATAACTGTTATGACGAATATTTAATGTAAACATGTTGTATTTTGTTATAAAGAATACTGATGCAAAAGAAACTGTGACTGGTGTTGTACATTCTTTTGCCTAAATATATAAAACTCCGTCTCCTTCACTTTTCTGGGACTTTTTTCAGAAGATGTAGATGAATTATACTGGACATAGAGTCCTCTTCGGTGAGAGGTGTAGAGCATCCTCTCCTGGTAGCATATGATATTACACAGTAACTTCCAGCTAAGTAAACTGGCAGAAAACTATTTCAAAAACTATATTCATACTTCACCGATTCTGAATTGTGGCACGTATGCTATGATTAATAACTTAATCGACAAATGAGTAAAAAAAGCTAATGATTTACAAATAATTTACAATTTAGTGGAAAAGACATTTAATATGTTGGTATTGAGGAAAACAGATAAAGCTGGTTTAATAAACATCATTCTAACACTAAACACAAACAGTAATAATTTTGCTTTTAAATATTCTGAGAACCCTTTTTTCACATATTTCCAGATGATTAAATTATTACATTTGTCTTATATCTATAAATACTGCCCTGTATACAAATAAGTAAATCAAAACATAAAAATGATATAACAGGAGACTGACATATTTATGGAGAGAAACAGTCTTAGGGTGCTTAACAAATTTAAAAGACAAACTGTAATAAATGCAAGAAAACACAATTATTACTATTTTAAATTCATCAAATGTGTTTTTAAAAGTAAAAACTATATTGTTATTTATGAGGCAAATAAATTGAATTCTTGTTTTTATGCCTAAATCTGAAATGAATCAATCTTAATATTCAACCCCTTCAAAAAAAAAAATATTATTACTATTACTACTAATACTATTTTTATGTTTTTGATAAACAAGAAATTTGAAAATTCACTTCATATTAAGAGCTTAACTGGTGAATTAACCATTAAGGAAATATACAAAATTATTTTGGTAATTATCAATAATGTTAATTTAGGGCACCCATGGCATAAACCTTACATCTGGTGGTGATTTAAACAACCTTGAAGACACAATTTATTGTAGCAATGTTTAAGATAATATATGCTAAACATAATTTTCTACTTGTTTCTAAAGGCTTATTGAACAGTAAACTGCTCTTCTGGTTAAACTTTATTAAACACTGCCATCTGGTGGCTGCCGTCTGACATACTTTTAAAACTCTTGTCAACATGACAAGTTCACACCTGATTTATTAAAATCAAAATCATCAAGTGAACAGGAAATCGTACGTTTATTGTCTTTTTGACAACTCATACACACAAATCCTGGTATCACAAAATATCTTCATTAATGACGTAAACACTTAAAAATACAATGAAGCAGAGGATCTATTAAAAGACTCATTACTGGTATCAGATTATCAAACGTACACATGTATTCAGCTAGCACGTAAAGCATTTATTGAAGCAAATCGAGGGTTTTTTCCCCTCATACTATCGACGGTGTGCCCAAAAGTCCTGAAGGATGATTTTCACAGTGCCTTAAGAAGCAGGTACGCACATGGTGTCTCCTCGCCGTATCTAAAAAGTACTACTGCTGAGGTTTATTTTATCTTAGAATTATCTGACAACAACCATCAAGAGAAACAGAAAGATGAGAAACATTTGAACCTGCACAAAAGAGGACATTTTTCCTGCAACATATGCGTGACTAAATCAACATGTAAGTGCAAAGTTTTGCCCTTAAAGCTTGATGTTGTGTTTTAAACCAGTTTAGTGACCAATCTCAAAGGGATTCACTGCTACAGTACGTTTGGACAAGTTTTGATAAGAACAGAAAGATTGACAGGAATCAAGCAACATCAGCACATGCATGATGGCTGCACTGGTGACGAAAATGATGATGATCACGATGATGAGGATGATGCCTTTACATCCCTTGCAACCCATGGATGTGGAAGCATTAATATCTGTTACCAACTTTACATAGAGCAACACTCGCTGAGTCAAATAAATTAACGCAAGAGAACACGTCCTCATGCAGGTAAGTGTAGCTCAGCAAGGCCACTTTGTAGCTGACCACTTGCTTTTAAAAGGCTGAACTGTAAGGGGGGTATATATACATATGGCTGTCACTGCCCCAGAGATATCAGTGTAGTTGTAGTTGGATACTTTTAATCAAAGTAACTGTTAGCATATACTCCCAAATTAAAACAAAAAAAGTTCACATATTTCATTTCCTGGCTGAAATGATTCTGGATATTATTTAACATTATTAATTCCATTATTTGTATCCAAAGTGGAGCGTATTAGGTCCTTTTTATCTCAGTAGTGCCATTTGTGGACACTACCAGGGTGCCTTTGCATGATTAACCTTTCAAATGAATCTCTTTTTTTTAATCATATACTGAGCTTTTCTCCCTTCCCGCTCCCTTCAAGCCAACTTTCTGTTGATTGGCTGCCCATATCTGGGATATCTGCTCTCACTGACATCATAAAATGTCAGGTTCAAAGACCAATAGACCAAAAAAAAAAAAAAAAAAAAAAAAAAAAAAAAGAAAGAAACCAAGAATTCAGAGCGGTCTGAAGTCTGAGCTTTTGCCACGCAGAGATTACATGTTCAGACATTGAAGTATTTTAGACTTTGATATAAACATCTACAACACAGAAGCACAGCAAAGCTGGACATTTTAACCATTCACTCTTTCTTTTCTCGCTCTTGATCAAAGCTGCTACACCTGACTCATGACTGATGAAAGCTCTACCTTACTTGGAAGTGCTCTAAATTGTATCAATAAATATACTTATCATTAGCCATAGCGGGAGATTTTGTTTGTTTTGAAGCACTTTTTCTGTGGATTCGTTGAGCCACTTAACAATCATCATGGTCATTTTAAAGGATCGCACTATTATGCTTCTCTCAAACAACTGATAGTTTGAGCACTTCAGCACCTTGGACAGCTCCATACATAAGGCAGTGACCAATCAACATGTCTTGAGTCACCCATCACTTCTTTGTATTTTGCTTCCAAGGAAACATACTTTGTTAACTTTTTTTAACATTTTCTAGAGCAAAAGTTCTGTAATCTTTCTAAAAGTTGGTCTGTGGACACTGGTTGCTTTTTCATTCATTTTTTAGACAAGAAAAAAGAAAAATCCAACAAAGACCTAACGCAGGACCTGAGATAGACATCTGGTCCTGCAGTTGATCATTAGAAATGATCTCAAATGAATAGTGACTAAAGAAACCACTCTTAAAGGAGGGAAACTGGGAGAAAAGACAGGTGTGCCAACTATACAAGTGCTGGACTAAAAATAAGTGGGAAGGTCTTATGGAGTGATGAATCCAAATTTTAACATTTTGGAAGTCAGGAGAGAGGTACAACAGTCTACAGCCATCTGTAAAACACAGTGAAGGTTCAGCCATTGTTTTGGGTTTGATTTCAGCAAGTGGTGTTGGCGATCTTTTCAAAACTGATGGAATCATGAATGCAGACAAGTAGCATCAGATTTTATCCACCATGCAAAAACAAAAAGCATCTCATCGGCACTGGTTTCAAGTTTTAGCATGACAATGATCCCCAAACAAACTGTTAATGTGGTAAGATCATCCAAGAAATATCATACAATGAAACATTTTGTACCAACTCTGATTTTGCCTGTATACTGTATTTCCAAGTTAGTTTCTATGTGTCCGATAATTCACTGCACATATTTCCAATTTTCCTGGCAAAATATAGAGAAATGAAGCTTGGCTCAAGACTCTTGCACAGTACTGTACACGTCCTTAATGTTGACAAAAAAGAACAACACTAGCTGCAAGGTGTGTCCAAAATTATCGACGTTCACAAACAACACATGCACACGAGCACCATACTGAGAATCAGTACAGGATGTCACTCAACGCTGCCCTTAGTGTCTTAATCCCATGCGTGACTTCATGGACCGGAGCACTAAAAACACACCGCAACATCCCAAGCCAATTTCTCTGACTAAAGTGTACAACAGCAGTCGCTGGTTTACACAAAACAATTCAAACTACCAGCCCTCTAATTAAGTGTTGGAAAAATGCTAAAAAGGTTTAGCATCATTAGGCGTGACGCTTTCAGGCTTAGAAACGAGGAAGCACTGTAGGCAGAAAAGGAACTTTCGTTAAAATTTAAGGGAACTGACAAAATAATGTATCAAAGGCAACAAGGCCTAAAATAAGAACCGGCCTCCCTCTGTCTCTCTTCCTCGTGGTGGCACAATAAACAAGGTGTTCATCAAAAGAAGGAAAGCCTAGTTTAGAAATCAGCCCCAAGAGACATTGATACTAAACCAACCCTTTCCTGTGATGCACTGTTATTTTCCCTACAAAGAAAGTGAGCCGGGTCCCACAGAGGCAGTGAGTAGAGTACGGTATTTTCTTTGGAACAAACAGCACTGCAGCACATCAGCTAATAGAGCCTGGCTCCCAGAGGGGAGCTCAATATAGGACACTCTTCCTCTTCCTCCACTTGAGCTATTAATACACCCAAACAAAAGAAAAGAGGCTTAATGAGGCAGCAACGGGGAACTCATGCGAACTAAGTTAGACGAGAGCTTTGTAGTGTTTAGCTCCAAGGATTCCAGCTTTTTCATACTGGGAATCTTTTCCATCTGTTCCATTTCTACAGTGGCTGACGTTATGGGAGTAAAAGTACAGTAAACACTGATCAGCCAAAACATTAAAAACACTCTCTGCAATGTTCTGCTGAGAAAACTTGGATCGCACCATTCGTGTGGATGTTCCTTCACCGTACGCTTCCCACCGAAATAACTGCTTTTCCCAGCAGGACAGTGCACCTTGCCACACCACAAAAATTAAACAAAAAACATGAGCAAGAGCCCAAGGTCTTAAACTGCTCTCCAAACTGACTGACAGCAGTCCATCTGCCCTGTCCCAGAAACTAACAGCATCTCACGTCTGTTCTCCAACATGTCAGAGCTGTTTCTTCTGGCACAAGCTGGACATTACACAATATTTGGTGTTGTAGACGATCAGCGTATAGAAATTTTGTTACACCTTTTTAAGCACTCTGCTTAAACCCATTCAATGAGGTCTTTGTGAAATGGCAAAACAAGCAACACAAAAGTGTAAAAGAGATGCATAGATTTAAGCATGATAATGTGCTGGGTATTGATATTACTGATTCCATAAAGAATCTCTGAAGAAAACACATTATGTGCTGTTAAAAAAAAAATAATAATCATCTGTACTAAAAAATATCGTTCATTGAATGGACCAAGAAAAGAAACTCGAACAAACAGAAAATGTGATATATGAAGCTTTTTTTTTTTGCATATTTGCATGAAAGGTCATGTCTCATGCAGCTTAAAGCAGCTACCTTGAAGTTAATGCTTTGGTTCTGATTCAGAGTAAAAATGGAAGAGGATGACAGCGTGTGTTTAAATGCACACAGTAGTCCAACTGAAAATCTGTATCCTGGCTGAGCAGGAGGATCTGATTCTAGGTAGCTTCACATACGGATCACCAAGTACCCCACACAACAGCAAAATACAGTATTTCAATTATTACAATGAAAACAGACAAAGACGTAATTAAAAAACAAAACAAACAACAAAAAAAAAACAGTTAACAGAGCATGGCATTTTTTTCCCCTAACTATCCCAACTAACACCAGAATTGTAACACTGGGATATTACAATATTTAGGCTATTGTAACAAGGGGTTTTGTACACCCATCACAATTTTAAACAGTAAAAGTCCCGAATTGAAAATTGGTTAAGCAAGTAAACAAACTCACATTAAATCAAGTAAGAATCTGCCCCCCAAAAGCCCACAAAGGCAAATAAAGGAAGTGGTTGATGTTTCGGGTCATATCATGCACTGGGGACCTAATACTAACAAGATATCTGCCTCAAAGTGCGAGCTGTCACACAGTGCAAAGATCACCTTTTCAGTCATGCAGTACAACATGGTAAATAGAGCAAGGACGGCATCAATAGTAAAAAGAAGCATGTGGTAGGGATGCACTGATTGTTAACTTCTGGGCCGACTGGCAAATTCTGATGTACTTATTCCACCTTCTGTTCCAGGGAAGCAAAGAAATCTTCACTATAAATAAGCATAACTGAACTTGAAGTCTTTCAACGCTTCATCACACTATACTTGAACAATAAGCCAGTTAAACACTGATATGATTCGCACATCAGACATTTTTAATTGCTGAAATGAGTCAACAAGGCCCACAACAGCCAGATACCAACATTTGGCTAATATAATCAATCGGTGCATCCCTAATTTGTGCTCAACAACTTGTAATCATCAAAGTTCGGCATTTTGCAGTAGTTTTATGACTGAAGACAAAACGGGGCTACTTTTGCTCTACATTGTCTCCAAATGTCCTAGTGTCTGACCGTCTTTAAACGCAAACATTACCATTCAAATGCAGTTTGGCACATAAGCCTTCCTTTAATTAATATTTTTTAATCTAAAAGAAAAAAAAAAAGAGGTCACTTGAAACTGCCCTCAGGCATCTTGGTTCCAAGAAGGCTCAAATCTCAAACTACTTGACGCATTCGACCCTTACGCTAAGCTGATCTTCATTTTCCATTTGGGACATTCTGCTCAATCCAATTGGTTGTAGTGATAATGAGACAATTAGGTCTCTACTGCTTGGCTAAATACTGACTTCAGGATCAGACCACATGGAACAGCAGCAATGCTAAGTCCGGCAGTAGCCATACTCCCACATAAGAGACAAAAAAAAAGTCTAAATATAGCTGTTCTAGTCAGGTTGCACTGCCTCAGGCAGCAGTACTCGCTGATAAAAATCACAGATTTGGCTGAACATACTACATCCACATTTGGTTCTTACAAAAAGATGTGCACACATTTTCATCTTTTATATGAATCAGGAAATGTATATTTTTTAAGCCACTAAACAAATATCAATCTTAAAATTCACCTTAAATAATTAGCAGTACCTATAAAGAACTCTGGTTTCATGACTTTGACTCTTACGATGTATACAAAACAAACTAAAACTGACCTACTAGACTCTTCGATGTGTCTAACTAGAAAGATATATGAAAGATCATTTCACTGTATGGAAAGTTTTTTTGAGCTGATAGGAAAACACACACACACACATACACACACAAAATATCTTCTTTTTTTAGTCTCACTGTATCCATTATTTTTTTTCAGATCATAATGAATCATAAATAAGTTAATAATATAGCTTATCATAAATAAATTTCAGTCTGCAAAATTCACATATAAATAAGCTGCTCCGTATAGCAGAGACGTAAGATTATCCTCCGGCATGTGGCCTTTTGTTTCTCTCTCCTTTTGACAGAAATTACAAAGCATCCGTGGTGTAAACACTGACTTTCCCTTTAAATCTCTAAAAACTCGGACAAAGACAGAAAAGGAGAGGACAGATGTTGTGATTTAATGACGAGACTGAAGATGTCTCTCCATTCTCTGGACCGGGGGCAGTAGGGCAGCCCTTTTCTTTTAGGACACTGGTGACACTTCTTCCTGGTCCAGTCCCTGATTGATAGTCTGTGTGAGAAAGTCAGAGCAAAAGATACGATAGGATAGGCTATTGCTAGTGATGATTGATTGATTGATTGATTGATTGATTGATATAGAGGTGACAGTGCTGCTCCTGCTGCATGCTTGGTTTTAGAGACGTGCTGACATCCATGCAATTGAGCCAGAGACAGAGAGAAAGAAGAAGGATGTCTCTATACTAGTCCAAGCCAAACTTCTTCTTCTTTTTTTTTTTCAGACCCAACTGTCTGAATCTGGATTCTCCTCAGGCTGTCTTACTGTCCTTCTGAGAAGGGAAAGGCTGGAGGTGCTGGCTGGTGCCCAGAATCTGTTCCAGAGGGCACCGGTGTGTTGACAGGGGTGATGACAGGAGTGATGTTAGAGTGCTGTCGATTTGGGTCTCCTTCTTGAAAAGTTTTCTCCTGTGACTGGGAGGAGGAGGAGGACGAATGGGTACTCTCGCTGGAACTGCTGCGGGTCTCTGTGCTGGTACTTGTTTTTTTCATCTTCCTCCTCTTGGCTAGAGGCGCCTTGTCCACCGTCTGGAGGCGGAACCCTTCCCGCTTACATTTGTTAAATGCCTGCGAGTACAAAACAGATGTTTGGTTAGACTTTTACATTTTAGTTTCAATGAAATGCACTGCTCTCATCTTTTTTCAAGGGATCTTACGTTTCAGATCCCATCAATATTTGGCCAAAACCCAGGTCACATAATTATATCATTAGTCGCATTAATATCCATTCAGCATTTTGATGAATCGCAATAACAACACAAATCCAACCTCAAGTAAGACAAAAACTAGCATCTGCGCTTTGTTGCAGTATCAAAGTGCCTTTTGATGCATTTTAAATTACTAATATCTTTAGCATTTGTTTGAATTAATCTTCCCACAATACGGTTAATATAATGTGGTCTCCATCTCTATTAATAACAGCCGGTTGACACTTAGCAGAAGCTACACAATCCAAATTTTACACTAGGTTGGAACGTTCTGACCTACTATCTAACATTAGCACCCTTCTGAACATTTCATACATTAAAAGTAGCTTTGACACAAGTGTGGACAGAGGCAGTGGAGGATCCGAGAATGTCTGGGGTCATAAGTGGGTTGGAGGACAACTGGCTGTCGTCCTGGAGCCAGGCGTTGTAACGGAGGCCACACATCTTAATCCTCTTGTTAGGGTCGACCGTCAGCAGCTCTACAGGAACAAGACGCAGATAATTACCTTTAACGCTCTTAATCCAGGTGGGAAAAGGTGAGACACAGGCAGGAAGTTATTTCCTCTTTAGGAAACCTGATCTCTGAAAGCTGCTTTGTGAGTAGAAAGTTCATCCAAAACACGTCATCACTTACTGACATTGCACTAACGGAGCACTACTTGTCCATTTCTTCTTCCAGACTCTACCAGCACCACCAAAATCTGCCCTAAACACGACTCAAAGCTTTTGCATAAACCTCATTTTATTTATTTAACTAATTTACAATTTCACAAAAACAGTTCATACTACTTTATTTTGAAAGTCGATATTTTATTCTGAAAAAATGAGCCTGGAACAAAGAATCTACCGATAACAGAAGTCTTGGAGCTGCAAGCTAACACTACTCACTTTCATAACCATACCCTAAAATTTGTAGTACTATTTAAGTGGAATTTTATAAATTTAGTGCACTATGTTTCTATGTTTTTAATGGGAAAAAAAGAAACCGAAGCTCAAGTTATTCAAAAGAAAATGAGCCAGTTTTTTCCCCTCACCTTGTATGAGGTCCTTAGCTTGCTGGGACACGTTTCTCCAGGCCTCTCCTTGAAAAGAGAAATCTCCCTGTTTGATTTTACGCATAATCTCTTCAGCACTGGTGTGGGTCAGGCTCTTCTCCTGGCACTGAAAAGGCACCTGGCCGGACAGCATGGTGTACTGCAAACAAAGGAAGACCATGCAATCTGCTATGAACATAAACATATTAAAATAAAGATGATTTAGAGATCTCAATGCAATTTTTACAATACAGTCACATTTAGACTGGCTTACCAGTTTATAATAGCTCTCGCTTAGCTTTTCAGTTATAGACTTTAAAGAGAGAACAACGTTTATTTAGGTTTTTGTTACATTGTTGAGAAAAGTCTTGGAGTGAGGCCAACTGTTGGTCACCTAGAATTAATAATTATTAAATTATTAGTTTTTTAATTTTTCTCAGCTCTTCTCTGTCTCTGAGCTAACAATAGCTGCCACATCATCAAACTGTGGCGACTCAACCATAGCTCGCCACAAAGTGTAGACGCACCTCTGACACCTACTTCCTGTTAAAAGAGAGGTTTTGCTTCCCACTGTCACCAAGTGCTTTCTTAAAAGGGGTCTGATTGCTGGAATTTTCTCTGTATTATTGTAGGGTCTTTACCTTACAATATAAAGTGCCTTGAGGTGACTGTTGATGTGATTTGGTGCTATATAAATAAAATAGAATTAAATGTGAAAGATGCTAGTTTGACAAAATTGGGTAGCACAAATAGAACAACTGTGTCAAAACTTGAACAGTGTTTTTGTGAAAAGCTTTACTACAAAGTTAATAACGACTCCATTATTTTCCGTTTTCAGTACAACACACTCTGCAACTTTGATTTCCAGGAACTGGAATGCTGTGTAAAATGTATATCACCAAAATATCACAATAATCCAATGATTTTGAAGAATTTATAAGGCCTAAATAAAACAAAGAACAATATAATCTTGAAAGAGACATTGCACTGTTACTAAACTCATTTTTTCACAGTAAATATGAAAAATCTGAACATCTCTTTGAGACTCATGGATGCTGCGTTCTGCAAACTACACAACACACTATTTAAAACCAGCATCTGTGATAATTGGGAGCAATAGTGCATATAGAATTAGCTACATAGACATGTGTAAAGGCACCATTAATGCAGATTATGTATACAGGTTTGGTAGCGACAAATGCTCTCATCAGGAAAACCTCTTTTTCAGGGAAGATCTTGGCTATTCTAGCAACACAACATCAAACCCCATTCTGCACAGATCAGTGTGGCTCTGTAGTAAAACATTCAAGGATCCTAACTGGCCTTTTAAACATGCTGTCATTAAATTTGAAATGAACAGATATTTTAAGCGGTTTGACATTTTTCTTTTATCTTTATATGTGCTTTTGATGGTGAATAACTGCATTGCATTTTTTTTTTAATTTACATCTTCTAAAACATCCCAACTATCTTTTTTCTCCATTTAAATCTCTAATGCCTTTGTCCTCAGAAATCAGGTATCTCTAGTGAAAATCTAATTTATACACTTTATACAACAGCTGCGGACGAAAAAACACTATGTGCTCATTTTTGTCAGTGCCACACTACCTTCAATAAGCTGGTTAAGTAACTAGACGTAAGTGTTTAAACACATTTACTGTTAAAATAACATGTTTTAAAAGCGCCCTTGACCGATCACGACTGTCCACATTTTTCCATTGTTATGCTGCAAGTTGTTGACCATGGCTGAACTAGCACTCAAGAGAAGAGCGGTTTGTGCTCAGCTGAAAGAACAGGATTCTCTCACCTTGGCCTGAATGCATCTGCCCTCATATTTCTTATTAAAATGACAGTAGTTGGGAACAACCCTTTTGGCAGCAAAGGCTCTGTTGTGCTGTGATCTCTCTCTCCCTCTATATCTCAACTCAGTTGGCTTCCAGGGCATTGTGCACAAAGCATGTCAGTAGCCATTTCATCAAACCTCCAAGAGGCACAGTACACCCATATCCCCCCAGGGGGCGACGGTGGGAAGCAGCACTTAAACATAGAGCCATGGCTCTGTACGGATGACTGGCCAACTACAGAAATCTTTCTCTCAACTATGTGTCCTTTCCTTATCCTGTCTACCTCTCCTTTTAATTCTTCTCTTCCATGCAAAAAAAAAAAAAAGTTGAATGAGGATGACATATCCGCATAGCCTTTACCAGGTCTAAGAGTGGGGCAGGTTTTGCTTCTTTTTGTGGTGAGCGTAAACTGTGTCAGCTCACCACAGGATGCTGAAGTTTGTACCGCTGAACAAGAGGAGATGAATATCATCCAACACAGATTAGCCTAAACTACTACCAAAATCAGTTAAAATAACAGCTGATTGCTTAATCAGAGTGGCCTGTGTCAAATGTTTAATCCTCAAACTGGATAAGATGTGCAAATCAAGAGTATATGAAGCTTCTGATTAAACATTTATTTGGTTATAGAAGCACTTCAGTCAAAAGCATTTTTAGACAAGCTTTAAAGTGGGAATCTGGGTTCTGAAAAGATTTGTGTAAATTATACATTTATATAATCAGGTCACTTTCCTGGAGCATTGTGGAAAGTGATGGCGTTAAGTCACAAAGAAGGATGCTCCTGAATAGGGCTAATCAATGATCAGTTATTTAGTTCTATTACAACCTGTGAGAGCCATGAGTTTCATCAAAAATCTACCTTTCATGTACAGAGCAATACTTTCATAATGTCTTTGAGCTACATGAAATTTTACTTACCAAGAATATTGCATTTCAACAAGCAAAATAACTTAACGCACTAATATACCCTGGAATTTATATTCTGCCTTTTTTTTTACGAAAAAGCACCACACCTATGAACAGCCAACCATTCTTTGGATAACAGATACTACTAAGGATGACAGGTTTGGTATGGATCTTCTTAAGTGGAGCTGCATGAGGGAACGTCTAGCAGAGGCCCCAGTCCGCGAGATCTTCAACGCACACCTCCGGCAGAGCTTCGACAGCATTCCGAGGGAGACTGGGGACATTGAGTCCGAATGGACCATGTTCAGAGTCTCCATTGCCGAAGCTGCTGCATTGAGCTGCGGCCGCAAGGTGGTGGGTGCCTGCCGTGGTGGTAATCCCCGAACCAAATGGTGGACACCAGAGGTGAAGGGAGCCACCAGGCTGAAGAAGGAGTCCTATCGGGCTTGGTTAGCCTGTGGGACTCCGGAGGCAGCCGACAGGTATCGACAGGCCAAGCGGAATGCGGCTCGGGCAGTGGCTGAAGCAAAAACTCGGGTGTGGGAGGAGTTCGGAGAGGCCATGGAAAAAGACTTTCGGACTGCCTCGAAGAGATTCTGGCAAACCGTCAGACGTCTCAGGAGGGGAAAGCGGTGCTCTACCTGCACTGTGTATAGTGCTGGCGGAGCGCTGCTGACGTCGACTGAGAAAATTGTCAGGCGGTGGAAGGAATACTTCGAGGACCTCCTTAATCCCACTGACACGTCTTCCGAGGAGGAAGCAGAGTCTGGGGATGAGGGGAATGACCCGCCAATTTCCGGGGGCGAGGTCACTGAGGCAGTTAAACAACTCCTTGGTGGCAGAGCCCCTGGTGTTGATGAGGTCCGCCCCGAGTTCCTGAAGGCTCTGGACGTTGTAGGGCTGTCCTGGTTGACACGCCTCTGCAATGTTGCGTGGAGATCAGGGGCAGTACCTGTGGACTGGCAGACCGGGGTGGTGGTCCCCATCTTTAAGAAAGGGGACCGGAGGGTGTGTTCCAACTACAGGGGGATCACACTCCTCAGCCTCCCTGGGAAAGTCTATGCCAGGGTGCTGGAAAGGAGAGTTCGTCCGTTAGTCGAACCTCGGATACAGGAGGAACAATGCGGTTTTCGTCCTGGTCGCGGAACACTGGACCAGCTCTTTATCCTCTCCAGGATACTTGAGGGTGCATGGGAGTTTGCCCAACCAGTCTACATGTGTTTTGTGGACTTGGAGAAGGCATTCGACCGTGTCCCTCGGGGTGTCCTGTGGGAGGTGTTGCGGGAATATGGGGTGTCTGGCCCATTGCTACGGGCCATTCGATCCCTATACAACCGTTGCAAGAGCTTGGTTCGCATTGCCGGCAATAAGTCGGACTCGTTCCCGGTGGGTGATGGGCTCCGCCAGGGCTGCCCTTTGTCTCCGGTTCTGTTCATAATTTTTATGGACAGGATTTCTAGGCGCAGCCAAGTGGCGGAGGGCTTTTGCTTTGGTGGCCTCAGAATCTCATCTCTGATTTTTGCAGATGATGTGGTTCTGTTGGCTTCATCGGGTGAAGGCCTCCAGCTCGCACTGGAACGGTTCGCAGCCGAGTGTGAAGCAGCGGGAATGAGGATCAGCACCTCCAAATCTGAGGCCATGGTTCTCAGCCGGAAAAGGGTGGAGTGCCCACTCCGGGTCGGGGATGAGTTCCTGCCACAAGTGGAGGAGTTCAAGTATCTCGGGGTCTTGTTCGCGAGTGATGGGAGAAGGGAGCCGGAGATCGACAGACGGATTGGGGCTGCAGCTGCAGTAATGCGGACGCTGCACCGGTCCGTCGTGGTGAAGAGGGAGCTGAGTGTAAAAGCGAAGCTCTCAATTTACCGGTCGATCTACGTCCCTACCCTCACCTATGGCCACGAGCTGTGGGTAGTGACCGAAAGAACGAGATCGCGGATACAAGCGGCAGAAATGAGCTTCCTCCGAAGGGTGGCTGGCCTCTCCCTTAGAGATAGGGTGAGAAGTTCGGCCATCCGGGAGGGGCTCAGAGTAGAGCAGCTGCTGCTCCACATTGAAAGGAGCCAGCTGAGGTGGTTCGGGCATCTGACAAGGATGCCCCCTGGGCGCCTCCTGGGTGAGGTGTTCCAGGCATGTCCCACCGGGAGGAGGCCCCGGGGCAGACCCAGGACACGCCGGAGAGATTATATCTCTCGGCTGGCCTGGGAACGCCTTGGTATTCCCCCGGACAAGCTGGAGGAGGTGGCTGGGGAGAGGGAGGTCTGGGCCTCTTTGCTTAGGCTGCTGCCCCCGCGACCCGGCCCCGGACAAAGCGGATGAAGATGGATGGATGGATGGATGGATGGATATAAAAAAAAAAAAAGAAGGCCTACTAATCTATTAATTATATAACCATAAAAAAGATCAGCTATAACTGTAATCAACAATTGTACCTAAAAATATTAATAATAGAACAGGTTAATGGAATTCAAATTAAAGCCTTAAGTCAGGATTTAAAGTAAGTTAAAGATCCAATACCCTTCCATTTCCAGCCAACTCAACCCTACCAACAATGCAACAGTCCTAGGCTCACCACATGAACATCAATAAATGCACTACAATCTATGATTCATATAGTGTAAATGGTAACGTTAGCATAAACAGCTTGTTCACCATTCAAAAACTCAGATAACGGTTTGCTCGTTGTTCTCTCCCCAATTGCTGAACAATCAATGATCCTCGGTCAAATTAATAGTGCTTTGATTTAACCTGAGCGTGGCTGCTCCACTCACCAGGATGACCCCTAGACTCCACAGGTCACAGGACTCATCATAGCCATCATATTTGAGTATCTCTGGTGCAGCATACTGTAGGGTGAAGCAGGGAGTCTTTAGGAGCTGATTGTCTGGTGGTTTCAGTCGAGCGAAGCCAAAGTCTATGATTTTTATCTCAGAGTTCTCACTCTCATCTGTGAAGAGCAGGTTCTACAAAGCAATTTGAGACACGCACAGCAATCATTTTTCTCAGCTCAGCAGAACTGGTTCACTCAAGTAGTAAATTGTACATCATGACTGACCAGGTACTTGTGACCCACGTTGGGGTCAAACAATTTTACTCTTGTTTTGTAAAAAAATAGCAGAGTGAGAACGAGAGAAGGACAGATCATACAAAGTTCAGAAAAACACAGTAATTCTTTTTCAGAAACGTACGATCCAGCCAGCCTGCATTCATCACAAAGACACAAACTGTGCTTGGACAGAAAGAAATCTCTGGCAATAGCTCAGCTGAGAAGCTCTCCAATACCTCCGGTTTAAGATCCCTGTGCACAACTCCTACATCATGCATGTGACTGACAGCAGACACCAGTTTGCGCATGATCCGGCTGGCTTCCGTTTCGCTGAAATGTTGTTTCCGGCGGATTCTCTCCAGCAACTCCCCTCCACCAAGCAGCTCCAGAACCAGGTATGTGTGAAGCTACAGCAAACACATACAGGATAAGGTTACATCTGTTACACCCACTCTTAACCTATATTCTTTAACAACCCTTGAATTAGCTCGGCATGCACAAACACTCTTAAATGTTTGGCAATTAAATAAATATTGGAAAGTTTGTCTTTCCTAAAATATCATCAATGTTGCTTTCAAAGCTTGAACACCACATTGAAAACAACTGAAAAGTGATGGGTGAAACATTAAACTGTAATTTTTCTATTGCGTAACAAACAGAAACAAACACACACAAAAAACCATCCTTGATCTCATGATGGTGACATTAAACCACATTGGTATTAAGTAAAAATGAAAGGGGCCAGACAAAGTGGCAGGAGAATGATGTGCCAGAGCAGCGGGGTTGAGCTTCTCATTAGTGCAGGATCTAGGGAACAAAGACAGGACTCAGCTGAGGCGGGTGAGGCAGCGCTGCTTTGATCTGGGTCACAGACCTGTGAGGTACAGTAATAACCCCACTGAGCTCATCAGGACTAAAGTGGTGCTCCTGGGCATGAAGGACCGAGGCTAATGAAGCTGTACACAGTCACACACACGGTCACACCTTCCATATACCGGGGGTAAGCTACATTTAGAACATATGCGCGCTTAGTTTGGGTTAAGTGTGCGGCTCGATTAGCAAAACAAGTGAATCTAGGTTGTTACTATTCAGTGGCGAAAAATGGATGTTTGTGCAGCTGCAGTTTAGAAATAAATCAGAGGCGAAATATTGAGCACAGTGTGAGATGTTCATGAAACAATATGCAAAGAGATAAAGAAACACCCAGAGGGCTACCAGCATCCCCATTAATCTGCCTTGTTCCATTTCCTCGACTTAATAAGGCTGCAGTCCCCACAGACTAGGCAGAGAGCTATGGAAAACAGAATTTATGGAGGCAAATGTAACGGACGCGATTATCTTTACCTGATCGTGGTAAATTTCATGTAACTTGACAATGTTGGGGTGACCGTCGCAGAGCTTCAGGGCTGCTATTTCCCGCTGAGTCTGGGCCTCCATCCTACAGCAAAGCCAGTCACATATACACACACAGGACAAGTGGAACATTTTCCTACTTTTGCATTACGTGTTTAGGAGCACAATATGCTAAGATTTTCTTTTTTTTTAAAGAAGACAAAACATTTACACACATTACAACACTATTAGTTGTACCACGTTAACGTTTTCTTATAACATGCTCAATACAGTATAAAAAAAAAAAAAATCCTTTTATAACCCAGAACACACTGGAAAATATTAGGTTTTAGGAATTAGGTTTCTTTTATTTATTTTGTTTACTTTAGGGGAATTTCCAAAATACTTTAGGGCAGTTTTGCTCTAACCAACGAAGAGCTAGAAAATACTGGACATGGGTTTGCCTTGCATCAGTCCTAATGTCAACTATAATCAAAACTATAATACTGGGTGCCAAACTGTGGAGGAGTGTACTATAAGCATACATGGGATTTTACAGGACGTGGCAGTAAAAACAACCAAGTTATCTACTTATATAACCTGGATTTTTCATAGGGAAAAAAAAAAAATCAGGAAAATATGTAATCAGGTCGAATTATGACATTATTTGGCCTTTGTTAGTTTAACATTTATTAGTCTTCTCAGACTGGCTTCAGACTTGGCTGAGCAGGGGATGGAGGAGGGTGGCGGTCCAACTGATCCAGTAAATCTATAAACAAAAGACAGAGCCAAAAGCATCTGAGTTGACAAACACATGTGTGCACCCAGTGAACTCGTACCTCTTGCTGACAATCTTGACTGCATATTTCTGCCCAGTCTTCTTGTGTGTGCACCGTCTGCAGATCGAGAAGCTACCCTCCCCCAGAGCACTTTCCTTCAGGTCCATTTCATAACTCATATAGAAAGGCGAGTCCTGCAAATACGCATAAAAATAATCACAAAAAGTAAGAATTATGTGTATATTTTATTATCACGCAAATAAAATTCACATTAAATATTATAGCCTGATATAGGATGTTTGTTTGTAGAATTAAAGTAGAGATTTTGCAAGTTCCTACATTACTTATGACCAAATTAATTTGCCAATTATCTGAGTATTATCTCAGGGCCTTAGTTGCTTTCAGTTTTCTACAGAGAATACTTGGTACACTTGACATTCTTCATTCTTTCTATTCCCTTTCTTTTAGTCAAGTCTTTTCTGGAGGTTGTATGCAGAATTTATATTAAAAATCCTGATTCAATTACAGCTAGAATCCCCAAAGCTATCCCTCTTCTCACCCATAATAATGTTCATAATAATTCTTCTCTCATTCTAGTTTTATGCTACACAAAGGGTTGTTTTTAAGTATATCACCACACCAACCCTGTACACTTCACATGCAAAATCGAAAAGAAGAAATACAAATGTGACGAGGACTTTAAAAAAAATAGCACTGAAAGTCTCGACTTTAGATCTGAACTAAAAGAGTTAAGATCGTCACATGATAAGACAGAAATACCGTTAAAAAGCTTCCTGTTTGCTAACCAGAATCTGGTTTAAAACCTATAATGTGCACCCAGTGGAAACTTTAGAAAAGAAAAGCCAGCTACTGTAGTTAAACCACTAATTTCCTTCATTGTTTAGATACAATTTAAAAGCCCAATTTCTTGTTTTTCCCTCCGTTTTCTTGGATTATTGAAGCAGCAAACTGAAAAGGACTAAGATAAATAATTACAATACCTTTCAGCATTATGACTAATCTCATAATAAATAGAAAATGCTAAGGTTTGCAAAACAGCTCAGTTTCCCAGGATGTTGTTGAGAAAGCTTTAAGCTAACTGAGCGCACAAAAAGCACTGCTACCTTTTCAAAAAGCATTATGCTGCAAAGACACGCAAGTGTATTCACGAACAAACGCTATTAAATAAACAGGATTAAGCCTGAAACGGAACGTGAGTGCAGTAAAACTAGCACAGAAGAAAAATAAAGTTCAAGTGGAATGGAAAGGAAAGGAAGGAAAAGTTCTCATCTGTCTGTGACAGCATCCATTAGCTTAAGTGTGTTTGTGCTCGGAGAACCAAGTCCATTCATTTTACCTTCATCATGGCGCTGTGGGCCACCGCAGCTGAGCCTGGCTTTTCAGAACCCCCACACAGCTGGACAGGGTCATCCATCACCACATTCCTTTTGAACAGGATGGAGGGGGCCATAAAAGAGTAACCCTGCAAATAAAAACACAAGAGCCCTAGGTGTTTACATTTTACTAAGACATAAAGCGAGAGATGGACTAGGGCAGGAGAAAAGGAAACTTCCTCCACTGCCACAGAAAAATAGAGTCCCTTAAAATAAAACAAAATTGCGTAGTTTTCTTTAAATCTATCAAAACCAGCCTGTCAGCTCAACAATAAGCCCAATTCTCTTCATGTGTGACTGACAGTGGCTGTCCAGCTGTTCCTATTGTTAGGCCTGTCATTGTGGAGCGCTGCCTGCTTAATTCCAGCTGTGGGGAGCACAGAGCTTTGAGCTGGCATTAATCTCTCCCTCTCTCTTTTACACCGGCACACACACAGCTGTGTGATATGTAGTGACAGCAATGGATGGACGGAAGGATGGGTGTTGAATGAATGAGATGCCCTAAATTGCCGGGCTTGAATATTTGATTGCTCTGCTGTGAAATTACATCTTGGCGCTCTTAATGCAATTTTAATTTTGTTTTGTGCGACACGGCGGGGGAGCAAGTGCACGGTTTAAAACTGGGATTGCTGTCGTTATCGCAGAGATTGCTAGGCTTGCAAATTATAAAGACCACAAAATTTCAGACTACATGAATGGCAGCTGAGAGTGAAAAAAGCCAAGATGAAGTTGGCAATCAAAGACTGAAGGCGTAACCGAGACAGACGTGGTGATGCTCTCAAAGTGTAACCTTTTATTCCATGAGAGAAGCCCGTTAATGGATCTATTGATCTAGCATGCTCAAGGATCCAGAAGGCAATCAGAGTTGAAATTTCATGCAATACATCAGACAGCCATCAGCTGGCATGGAGTTGTGGGCCATATTATGGTTCAAAGCTACATCAAAAATAGTCATTCACATCTGTTACTTCAATAAGAGCTGCATATGGCAGCAATTACTTCAATAAAAGACCCTTTAGTCAATTTGAATACCAATGCACACAGACAGACTCATGTTGACTTACAGCAACCTTTTGAGGACATTCAAAACTTCACTTGATTACTTCAATTGCTGTGAAGTATGTCAAATATAGTCACAGACAAAAAGCGGATAATGTATAATGCGATTTTTCATCCGTGTCAACATTTCACACTGCCTGCTACCAAAGCCCAGACAAACACGGGCTCTAAACAAATGCCGATAAACGGTGTCCTGTGCGATGACCTCCAAGGAGCACAAAGAAATATTCCTGTCTGCAAACAGCAGCAGCATGAGTCACAACAAAACACAGTCTGCTTGTCTAAGATGTCTTCCTTCCCTCCCACCTGGAAGATGCGGTCACAGTTCTGAGGCAGAGCTGCGGGAGAGTAGGTGGGGTCCATCTCTGTGAACTCGTCTGCAAAGTTGCTGACGTCCAGCTCATCCCGAATCACTGGCTTGAATGGCGCAGGCACCTTTTTGGCTGCCAAGTCCTCCCAGTTAATTTTCTAATGTGAAAACCATGTAGAAATACTCAGTACAAAACAATGACATCTCAGTCCATTAGTTATATTAAATATCGTGACCATTACAAGACAGGCAATGAAATCCACCTGGTAAAATGGGTGTTTCTTTACATTCTCCGCTCCATTAGGCCCCGACCCTAATCTCTTCTTTGGATCTTTAATGAGGAGTCGCTGGATTAGGTCTTTGGCCAGTGGTCCCATGTCTTTAGGGAAAGGGGGATCTTTTTTGGCAATCCTCCTGTGATGTGCGAGAGATATACAGCAGCATTATAGACTGATTATAACTGAAATATAGCTGCAAGCTGAGGCTGATGATCAAGGAGAATTCATACTTGGCAATGTCCGTGTGCGAGTTCTCATCTCCATCAACAGTGAAGGGCGACCCACCAGTCAAAAGCTCATACATCAGCACGCCGAGGCTCCACCAGTCCACCGCCTGGAATGCATGAAAGCACCTAACCGTGACTTCTCACTGGAGAGTGTGCAACATGATTTGATCAAACAGGCAATGACATGAAACTAGAATTTACCTTGTCATGTCCAGACTCTCCTCCTTCCACAATTTCTGGAGCCATATATTCAATGGTGCCACAGACAGAGAAAGCTCTTTCAGCCTATTTTTTAAAAACAAAACCAAACATTTCGTAAGACAAATATGACACAGAATAGAGATAAAATACTCTATCCTAACAGACGCTGCATCCTAATATTTCTCTGCATTTGTAATGAGGAAGTGAGAAGTGGTTATATCTCTATACTGATGAAAAAATATCTCTAATGTGAAATACCCAAACCCACACTATTTAAAGTAAAAATCTGGCTTCACAGTTGGGTTTTTGAGGGCATTAAAGAAAAAGCAAAATGTCCTTTTTGGGGTTTTATTAGCTAAAACGTATTTTGAGAATAGAAAAGGTTTGAGAGGTTTAAACACATAAAGGCAAACTGTACCTGATCAAATTCTTTACTAAGGCCGAAATCTGTGAGAACTATGTGACCGTTTGAATCTAGTAGAATATTCTCAAGTTTAAGGTCCCGATAGACAATCCCAAGCTGGAACAAGAAAATAAAACACAGGTTAATCATCAAGGACGGAAGAAGCGCTACTGTTTACTGTTGAGCTAAATCTGAAGGTCACCTCGTGTAGATGTTCTAGTGCCAAGACAATCTCTCCACTATACAGGGCTACTTCTTGCTCCTTAAACCGCACCCTTTGCACTAAGTGCGTGAAGAGCTCCCCACCATTTACATAATCTATAAAGGAAAACATCATGTTTGTTATGTAAGTTAGTTAATGTCCCTACAAGGAAAGACAATTTTTATTCTCTGCGTACATTAATATATTTAGCTGTTAAAAATGTGGGGGTTTTCCACTGGGTTCAGACAGTTGCCATAGGCCTTAAATCTTTGATATAACAATTTAAAATCTGAATTTATCTTAAAATTTAAAAAATTATTATCAAATATCCTCACCAAGAATGAGGTGCAGCTTGGTTTCTGTTTGGAAGGCATAGTGAAGTGTGACAAGGAATGGAGACTGGCGAATGTGCTCCAACACCTGCCGCTCGGTCCGCGTGTGTTCTGCAGTCTTGGCCTTCTGTACAATAGTGGCCTTCTTCAAAACCTTCATGGCATAAAGCTTTCCTGCATCATGGCCACTGACTTTTCTCACGAGGAACACCTTTCCATATGCTGGCAGGAAAATAATCACAGACAGGGCAAAGTTCAATGAAGGTGGGTAAACAGAAAAGACTCGTTCGACAAGCTTAGCATTCCAAAAACACTCTTTTGTTGGATGACAGAATGGCGTGCAAACAAATTTCTGAATGTTCAAGTTTACATTAAGGGAAAGTAACACTGCACTTACCTCCGGTACCCAGCACCTTTAATAGCTCAAAGTTTTCTATCCCCACCCTCTCTACATGGCCCGTCAGGTTGGCTGAAGTCAAAGTAAAAATAACAATATTAATATATTTGTAGTGAATACTTGAAATAATAAAGATGGCTTGATTGTCAATATACACAGACACTTGAAAATATATTCATACTGTATTTTTGGCATGAAAAGTAATTGTCAGTGAAATTATATTTTTAAGATTTCTCCAAAGCAATTAAATCACATAAGGTAAAGTTTATTAGCACTGAAAGATCACTTAATGCTTACTACAAGAAAAACTTTATATTTAGGGATGCTCTGAAATTCTGGATATGACTATTTTTCATTTTTCATTTGGTTTTTGTTGTTTTTTATTCCCCCTTTTGCTCTAGGGAAACAGGCAGGCCAGTGCAAAACGGATATAACACATAAATATTGGCCACTGATATTTGCAAATGCGATTTTGTTTAGCAATATCCCAGTACCAGTTAATAAGGCTAATATAGGCTAATACCAATGTTCAGCAAATGTCTCAGTGCTTCCCATAGTGCATCCTTGTTTATACTCACAGCCTGACTGTATGCAGTTGCACTATGAAGCTCCCACCTGGCATTTTTCAGTACCTGGAAATAACTATTAATGGCTAAAGATTAGATAGTAAAGTCAAGATACCTAAGGTTCAAAGAAGCACAAACTGTGGATACACATTGTAATAGAAAACTGAAGGGTTTAATTTCTGGTCCGATCTTTACCCCACAGCTCTATAATATATCTGTTTCCAGTCTTAAATAATAAGGATTAAAGATGGTTTGTTAACTACCATGCTCGTGTGCTCTATTGGGGATGAAATAAAGGACTATGAGTAAAAAATTCTCCTCTTATCTATTATTAATCAACAAAACAAATCTTAATTTGTTTTTAACTACTGTTGAGTTATCAACACTGCATGTCTACCAGTAGACATTTTTTGGTACACTTGTTTTGTAGATTGGGGTCAAGTTTGAATTCTGATGCACTTTACTATGTGACTTAACTGAGACTTAATGAAAAGGTTTAAAAGCTGGAGAATTGGGCTTTCAAATGAAGAACCATCAAATTAAAACAAGAGACAACAAAACACCAACAACAGCAGACTGGTAGCATTGTTATGGTGATTTCACTTCACCATTACGTTAAAAAAAAAAAAAAATGACCGCAAATAACACATGCATGATTACCAAACTTCCTCCATGTAAACAAGTGTTACAAAAACACATTTGCTCTTCCTGTCTCCTAAATATGCAGCACTACAAAATAATCCTCCCTTCCACTGCAAGCAAACTCGCTAAATTAACCAGCAAAAGGTCATTATCTTCCATTAAAGATCTTCACTGAATTCAGCACACACTGTCTGTGACTCCCTGTGTCTCACTAAATCATGGTCTCCCAGTACAGCTGACTGAGCACGGCACACTCTTAGACATGCATGTCCATTGTAGTGAACACATTCCTTCTGTCTCGCACTCTGGAAATAGGGTACTGAGCAATTAAAGCGGCTGATTTAATCTTTTCCTCTGCTTCTCCAGTTACACACAAGACAAAATGCTGCAACTGTTAGGCAATTTGAGCGCACACTGTATCATTTCAGAACAACAAAGCTGTCCTTCAAATTTAAGGTCAGAGATTCAGGTTGCATAACACCCTTGTCAAGCTTACCCTGCCAAGGCCCAGTTTGATTTTGGTGTTTATTAATAGCCTAACAGAGGAGTCCTAGGAATCCCTTTGCTTTATTGGAGGGAAATTATGCTTCCTTTAAAAAAAATAAATGAATTAAAAACTTTAAAAAAAAAACCAGATCTGTTAAACTTTGTGCTTGGTTGGTTTCCTGAGCAATTGTTGTTAAAGACCCAACATCTAATACAAGCCCCGGACAAGCAAGAATATTCTTTTATTGTGCAACTGCCAGCACAAGCATGATTACTTATTTTATGATAACATAGCCACATTTAGTACAGCTCTGCCTTGATCTCCAACAGGAAGACAGGGAGGTGCAATGACAACTGATATTGACATATTTTTATATTGACATATGAGCTTGGAGAACTGTGTGGTTGTTCTGGACTAAGACATCTCCACAGACAAAATGGTACAGCTGGATGCAAAGTAGCCATAAGTTTCACTGTGTTAAATGAAACACACAGGGAAAAAAGTGACAACTAGACAGACTGCATTTTTAGGGCAGGGCAATAATCGGGGTGCAGCATAGTCATGTTGGAGCCTGAACAGGAGCCCTGTATCATTATAACCTAGTTGTCCACTGTACAACTTCACTAAGCAGTCTTCTTCACTTCTTCACAGAAACCCTCTTTCGAACAATAGAAATAAAATTGAATTGAATTGAATTGAACACTAACATTAAAATCTCTGTTTATTTGTGAATCCTGCCTAGATTTACTGTAAATTCTTAGTGAACTCACACTATACTGTCCTTCAGTAGATTACCCTTTTAGGGATGAGGCTTAGTAGTATAAAGTTAACCAGGCTGCTCAGGAGATTAATATGTCATTGCATGCACTGTTAGAAGCAACAGCTGTAGCTAAGGTTACAGGTGATCTTAACTATTGTGTAATATGCAGAATGAAACTATAGGCTAACATTAGCGTGTTGGACTTGACATCACTGCAGCTGGCTCTGCCTTTTTTGACTGAGGAGAAGTTAGCTGTGACAGCAAAAACAGTCACACACAGGCAACAGCAGGAAAACCCAGCAAAATAAGTTAAGGCGTTGACAATGGCATTAACTTAGTGAAATCTTCATCGATGCTCTGTTTTTAACCTGGTTACACGCTGACAACTAGCTTAAGCTAATGTTATTTCCCTGGTTGAGTTCGGTTTATAACAAACGCTAGCCGCTAGCTCGCCGTAATAATATGGTCAGATAACGTTAGTTTGTGTGAGTTCGCGGTAACGTTATAAGTAGTAATGACAGTCGGATGTTAGCTTTCCTCTGCCATGTTTGAACTTGTGTAACGTTGATGTTAGTGCTTACTACAAACGATCACTGACAGTGACAGTTGCCTCCCCTAAGCTAGCCCAGCTAACATTTTTCTCGCTCCGACACGTGTCTCCAAAACATAAATATCGAATGAAATTCACAGCATTGAGTTTTACCGGCTCCCAGCTAACTTACCATTTTTCAGCTCGTGTTTCACAGTAAACAGGTCACCTTCTCTGGAAGATCCCTCCATCGGGGATGGCATCGTAATTTCGTGTCCCTATTATATTCAAATATGCTTTCAGACAGATTTAGATTCACCTGCCAAGCTAGATTGCAAAATTAGCATGCAGAAACCATATAATGCATAACAAAGGGATCAAACGCCGATAAATTCGGCGCCTAACCTGACAGATACTCGAGTAAAAGGTTGTTACTAAACCTTGCAGCTAACAAGCCCAGAGGAAACACTTGCTTCTTCCAGTACACCACCACGACCACTACCTTCGCAACCAGCCAGTCCCTATTCGCTGATTGGGGTTACTATGTGAAAAGCTGGCCTCTGATTGGATTCTTTCGTCGTAACGACACATAATCCCGCCTTCTCCAATATATTGGTGCTGCCTTCAAATGTCCGTGTTAACACGCTGTGCCAAAGGTCAGAATGTAAGTATAATAAATACTTCTTATCAGTTTAGACAGCATATACATATGAATACAAACTACACGCATGTCCTAATGTAATAAATTAATGCAGGCCTACAGTGTTAGGTGCAGATCTCACTTTAGATTTTCCACTTCAGTTTTCTGATGAAACCTCTTCAGTCCTATCCTACTTACTGTCAATAAGATAATAAAGTTAGAATGAAGAAAAATGTATCAGATTTAACATATAACCATAATACGGAATATGGTGCAATAGGTTCAAGAGATAATCCAACAATACAGAGCTGGTATGACTTTTGCCTAAGGATAGTAATATTTTATTGTTTCACTATTATGCACATGTCTAAAAGGAATTATAGTTACTTTTCTTTTAGATTTTCTTTTATCCCCTCATCTGGTCTTGCCACAAACAGCATATCATGAAAGTGATCAGTTCCTGTTAGTTGAGGTAGAGCAGTTCCTCAGAAATACAAACCACCTTATCCAAAACGATCGCACTTCTGAAAGGAAATCTCTCAAAAACGGATTCAACACAAATGTGAACATTATAACATTAATAAATATTGAATTAACTGCAAAACTGTTAGGCTAGTATGTTAACTTCAAGTGGATGGTTGTAACGTAAACTGTCAATCTAATGCAATTCAGTTAACTGCCCACGGGGTGTCGCCCTTGTGCTGTTACTGTGGAGAACAAACACGTAGACAGTAATTGTAAATATTTTTTCCTTTTTTTTTGTTCAATAAATTGTATTTGTAATATCTCCTGTGTGAATATTTCTTAATGTAAAAAGCAAATTTTCTTAGAGCAAATCTGCACTGATCATTCATGCAGTCTACCACAAAATTGTTGGCTACCTGAAGAAATGTGCTTCCTTTATCTATGCAGAAGACTGTAGCTTTAGGCAAATAAATTTAAAAAAAAGACGCAGTTCTTCCTGCGTGCCTTTATTAAAAGGCGCCACTTCTCTGAAATCTGTAGCTAAAGGACATTTTAGTCATAAATACATATACATGGGTAAATATCTCTGCTATTTAAAGAACTCAGTGCAAATATTCTGGTTATGTTTGTATTCACTGATTTCTGCCTCTACCTTGTGGTAGCATGCTGCGATTGCATCATGAATACGGTGTGATTGTTAACTTTAAAATTGAACATTTTCGCTATACACAAAATAGTAATAACAATAGTAGTAATTGCTTGAATTTTTTATTTTAAAAAATGTATAAGGACAGTGTGGATGAAACCCAGCCGGCAGTACTTACGTTTGGTTCATTTTTAACAGTTTGGTTAAGAGGCGTTTTGTAGTCTTTGGGCGTCCAATTACGTGCGAGTTCCTGAGATTTGACCAATGCTGTGGGGGTTTGTTGAAAGACAGCCAATAAGTACCTTGTCCGATTGACCGCTTTCAGGAAGTAGTACAAGTCTTGTTCTTCTCTTCTAAAGCACCTCCTAGTTAGCTAGCTTCCCTTCACGCCACCGCAGACTGACCTACGCTCCCAAGATGGCCGGTGTACGAGCTGTTGGTGTTCTCTCCAGACTCACATTAAGGAGATATAACGTTTTTACAGGTAGACTATACACTTGTTTCATGCAGACATTTTAAGTCGGAAGAGAGAATGGCAGAGAGTCCAAATGTATTTAAGTGTCGTAAATGTATTAAATGTATAATTAGCTTGCGACTAGCTCTTATCGCCAATGAATGCCCTGCATAAACGTGTGGTAGTGCAGGTTAAATAACGCTAATTTTGAGTCAGTAAACGTATATCTCAATTAAAGTTTAACCAGAATTTCAAAGTGCGCGACACTCCTAAACTTTTATCTGTGCAGCGAGAACACTTTTAAGCGCTAGCTAGCCTACTGCTACGGAATCCCATAAGTTAAAGTGGGAGTGGATCAAAGCTGTAAATCGATTTGCTTCACTTTTAAGCCTTACATTGTATTGATTAAGACCGTTCAGACTGAGATTTAAAGGCTTGTGTACAGTATTCTCAATTGTGATGACCGCGGTTTCTGTCCTACTGGTGAGGGGAGAATGTAGGTGAAAGGTCGCTGTGCACTGAGGTCACGGAAATGTTGTGTGAACGTCTCATATACATCAGATGTATTTAATGCACGAGGACATTCGGTTTAAGTTCCTTTTAAATATGACATTGACTCTTAAATCTGTACGCAAAAGATATTGTTTAAAATATTTCAAAATGTTTTAAAAACTGGTTATTCCATCTCGGATCATGACATTTTTTTCTGTTAGATCATTTCTTATTTGTCTTTTATGCCCCAAGATTTGAACATACATAATGCTTGTTGTGAAAGTTTAGCTTCACGTACGTATGTGTATATGTAGAAAGAGAGATTTTTGTTATAGAAGGCCTGCCCATCCAGTTTCAGGCTTTTTTTCCCGCACATTGAAATCTGACGCCATTGAACATTAATATCTCAAAAACTATTAAAGGTAAAACCCTGAAATTCTTTCTTACTATAACATTGAAACAGAAGCTGTAACATGGGACAGATATATCTGCATTTTTAGTTCAAATATGAAAAAATAAATTTAAGCAGTCTTAGAAAGTGTTACATTTGAGCTCACACTAATATAAACCTTTATATAAAAAAGACAACGTGACTGTTTCTAAATAATATACACTTGTATTTCACGATTATGCAAAACAAAACTCCTATAATACTTTTGAATGTGAAATGAATAATCAACTTACTTAACTTTGGTGCAGGATTGAGCTAATATGACAAGTTATACAATAACAATTAACAATTAACAAATTTCCCACGTGTGGGACTAATAAAGGTTATCTTATCTTATCTTAAAAAAGAAATATCTGTAGCTATTCCGGAAAAACAAAACTTGTGATTTTTCCAGATTTTACTCTAATTATAACTAAGAAAATGATTTTGTGAAATACATGCATATTTCATATCCTTTTCAATACATCCTATACCAACCATTTTGACATCTGCTACCCTGAAGGATTGTGTTAATTCAGGTTAAGTTTAACATATACCAAGAGATTTCAAGGGCTCAGAAAGTATAATGTAAATATTTTTCTACATAAAAAAATAAATGTATATTCGAGTAATTAACAGTAATAAAAGGGGGATTAGTAGCTTCTTTCGGGTAAGTAGTATTCCAAGGCCAAGACCCCTGGCTCTGATTGAACTTTATGGTAATATTTATATTCATGTACAAATACTACCTGAGAATTAACTTTGTGGGGAAAAAATGTTGGAAAAGGATTGGACCATTTTTCAAAAAAGTGCATCTTAAATGGATTTCCTATATAAAGCTAAAATTGAACAGCAATTAGTGTATTTATCCTAACTTTAGATCATAAAATTTTCAGGCAGATGGGACATGGATCAGCAGAAGTCATACAGAGATTTGTGATGGAAAAACCCAATAGTAAACTAACTTGGCACATAAACTAATAATGCACTGTCTTTTCCCTTGGTTTTTACAGGCCCATCTTATCGCTCCTTCTCAGTATCTCCTGCCATGCTAGGTAATTTCAGAACAATCATACTGTCAATCATCTGTATAAAAATATGTCAGACACTCGCTGAACCTAATTACACTCTCTTCTTTCTGTATTTGCAGCCCGAACACATGTGAACTATGAAGTCAAGGGAGACGTCGCTGTTGTACGGATTAATGACCCAAACTCAAAGGTGTGAGCTCAGTAACAGACAGTTAGTTTATTTTACAGTCTTGCATCGTGCAGGTTAAATGTAACTATAATTATGTTTCCCTCTAGGTCAACACACTGTCTATTCAAATGCAAAAAGAGATGACAGAGGTCATGAATGAAGTGTGGGAAAACAATGCCATTAACAGTGCTGTTCTTATCTCATCAAAGCCGGGATGTTTCATTGCAGGAGCTGATATCAAGTAAGCACAAACTCCTTAAGGGTGGTAGTGCAGACACAAAGCGTGACCCTAAAATGAGTGACGTCTCTGAATAATGAGTCCAAGTGGCTTGTCATTTTATTTAAAATATTCTACATCTGATTCAGTATGATCCAGGGCTGCAAAACCCCAGAAGAGGTTACCAAACTTTCTCAGGAAGGACAGAAAATGTTTGAGCAGATTGAAAAATCTCCAAAGCCCATTGTCGCTGCCATCAATGGTTCTTGCTTAGGAGGCGGCTTAGAGGTAAATAAGTGTTATTTTTAGCAGCTTGCTGTGTTTAACAGGGATCGATGATGATAATGTGTTCTCTAACCTGCTCTTTGTGTTGCATTTCAGTTTGCTATTGCCTGCCAGTACAGAGTTGCAACAAAGAGCAACAAAACAGTTCTCGGGACTCCAGAGGTGATGCTGGGTCTTCTACCTGGAGCTGGTGGTACGCAAAGACTCCCCAAAATGGTTAGTACTGGAATTTATTCCCCAAATTGTCTTTGATTTTGTTGAACTTTATTCACTTAAAAAAGTGGCATTCAGGGAGATACTTGTGAAATGGTAGCAACGATGTTCTATATTGGCAAAGCTCTAATACAGAGCAGTCAGGTAATGCTCGTAATTGGTTTAAGCTGTTGGAGACTTTGCAGACTGATTATCACTCCAGTTCATCATGTGCTGTTTTCTAGTGTGGACCACATTATAACCTCTATAAAAATTAAAAAAATATATTAGTGTATTTTTCTTTCTCCACACATTAAATAGTGATGATTATTCAGTGCATTATTGATCTGCTTTCTTTACCTGTAGGTTGGCCTCCCCTCTGCTTTTGACATGATGCTGACAGGACGAAATATCCGAGCAGATAAAGCCAAAAAGATGAGGCTTGTTGACCAACTTGTAGATCCTCTAGGTAAAACTCTAATGCTACCCAAGTAAAATTAAAAAATGGTGAACATGTGGGTAATTTGAAGTATTATAATTTGCTGTAATCTGTGCAGTTTGGTAAGTACCGTATTTTTACGACCATAAGGCGCACTTAAAAGTCTTAGATTTTCTTCAAAAAGTACGCCGCGCCCTATAGCGCAGTGCGCCCTGTGTGTTGTAAGGAGGACGTAGTAGAGAACACCATGAGAAGGCTAAAGGGTGAAGTGTGGGCATTGATCGTATATACTGGACAATCACACATACCTGTATAAAAGGACAGGTATGTGCATTATGTGGAACATCGTTGTTTTAACAACCCTGAAAATGGCAAAGAGACACGCTTATGAAGCACAGTTTAAACTGAAGGCCATCAGCTATGCGGAGGAACATGGAAATCGAGCAGCGGCGAGAGAATTTAAGATTAACGAATCGATGGTTTGCAAATGGAGGAAGCTAGAAAACAAGCTCCGGCAGGTCAAGAAAACGCAGCAGAGTTTCCGCGGACATAAGGCGAGGTGGCCCGAGTTGGAGGAAAGACTCGAGCGGTGGATCATCGAGCAAAGAACGAGCGGGAGAAGCGTTTCGACGGTCACCATTCGGCTAAAAGCAGTTTCACTAGCTGAAGAGATGAACATTGAACATTTCCAAGGAGGTCCGTCTTGGTGCTTTCGTTTCATGAAACGGTGCCATTTTTCCATCCGGACCAGGACTACGGTAGCGCAGCAACTTCCAGCGGATTATAAGGAAAAGCTGGCCATCTTCCGCTCCTACTGCAGCAAACACATCGGCGACAAAAACATCCAGCCACATCACAAACATGGACGAGGTCCCGCTCACTTTTGACATCCCGGTGAGTCACACTGTGGAGAAGAAGGGGACCAGCACGGTAGCGATACGCACAACGGGGTATGAAAAGTCTTCTTTTACTGTTGTGCTTGGCTGCCATGCTAATGGACAGAAACTGCCGCCTATGGTGATTTTTAAGCGAAAGACTTTGCCTAAAGAGAAGTTTCCAGCAGGAATCATCATTAAGGCAAATGAAAAGGGCTGGATGGATGAGGAAATGATGAAAGAGTGGCTGAGGGAGGTGTATGTAAGGAGACCAGGTGGTTTTTTCCACGCATCACCATCGCTGTTGATCTGTGACTCTATGCGTGCCCATCTCACAGCCGATGTGAAAAAACTAGTGAAACAAATGAACTGTGAGCTTGCTGTCATTCCGGGAGGCCTGACAAAGGAACTCCAACCGCTGGACATCGGTGTGAACCGCCCGTTCAAAGTAAGGCTGCGAGCGGCGTGGGAGCGATGGATGACCGGTGGAGACCACAGTTTCACTAAGAGTGGAAGGCAGCGCCGGGCGAGTTACGCCACAATTTGCCAATGGATTGTAGATGCTTGGGCTAACATGTCTGCTGGCACTGTTGTTCGAGCTTTCGCAAAAGCCGGCATCATTTCCGAGGAGCCGCACGGCACGGAAAGTGACTCTGACAGTGAAGAAAGTGAACTTGGCATGTTTGATGGAGATTTAGCGCAGCTGTTCAATTCAGATACAGAGGATGAGGACTTCGATGGGTTTGATTGATGATAAAAATGTGAGTACCAAACTTTGTTTTGCTCCTGCTTTATTTTTAAATACGCACACTTGTATGCTTGTGTGTTGTTGATGATGACGATTACTGGTAATAAAAATGTGAGTACCAAACTCAGTTTTGCTCCTGCTTTATTTTTAAATATGCACTCTTGTATGCTTGTGTGTTGTTGATGATGACAATTACTGGTAATAAAAATGTGAGTAAGGTACCGAACTCAGGTTTGCTCCCGCTTTATTTTTAAATACGCATACGGTACTTGTATGCGCCCTATAATCCAGTGCGCCTTATGTGTGTGTTAAATACAGTAATGGCACACATAACTGAGACTGCGCCTTTTAGTACAGTGCGTCTTATGGTCGTGAAAATACGGTATTTGAGTGTACGTTGTTCAGTCTGAGGATGAGATTATTTCTGTTTGTATTAAAGGACCAGGACTGAAGAGTCCAGAGGAAAGAACAATAGAATACCTTGAGGAAGTTGCCATTGAGTGTGCCAAAGGGATTGCCAACAAAAAGATTTCTCTTCGCAAAGAAAAGGGTACAATGCAGAGTAAGTTGTATTGGATTTGTTTATCATTTGATTCTGTAGTCACTCTTGCTTGTTTTATCGTAATAACATTTCTGTTCTTATCTCCATAGAGATTCAAGACTATGTTATGAGCTTCCCCTTTGTCCGGAATCAGATTTACAAAACGGTCCAAGGCAAAGTTATGAAGCAAAGCAAAGGACTTTATCCAGCACCCCTGAAAATCATCGAAGTAAGTAAAAGCGCCTTCTAATGAATATGTTTTAGGAAATACAGTGAAAGATATGAATAGTACAGAGAAGTCAAAGTCATGGCATTGCTTTTGGGTAAACCTTTCTCATGCAATCTGCACCTTTGGCTTCTATGACGAGATTTTTTAAGAAAATAATATAACATTTTTATTATATATTTTTTCCTCCTCTTAGTGTGTGAAAACTGGAGTTGAACAAGGACCTGTTGCTGGATACTTAGCGGAGTCTCAGGTGAGGTTGTTTTCCTAAATTATTGGCACCCTAAATATTTACATTAATAAAATGTGTTTATAAACGGCATCAATATCCATGTTCATCACAGAATTTTGGTCAGTTGGCTAAAACTTCAGAATCGGCAGCCCTGATTGGTCTGTACCATGGTCAGGTTGCATGCAAGAAGAATCGCTTTGGAACCCCTGAAAGAGAAGTGAAGTAAGTGTAATGCAGATGGGAAGGGAGTTAGCATATTTGCATCCAGCAATTTAAAAACAAAACAACTTAAAGAATTTTAACACAACTGGTAATTTGCCAGAAGTCAAAACAGAACTATAAACAAGCCAAAAGCTTTCAAAAAAGTACAACCCACATGAACATTCCCAAGCAAGTCTTCCTCTTTTAATAATTAAAGTTGCTAATGTCCTGCCCTTGATATTTTTTTAATGAGTTTTAGTCCTGCGTGAATTCTTGCTGCTGATTTTATTTTATTTTTTTATTTTTATTTTTTTTAAATAATATGACATATTGACCCTCATGACAGTAAGTTAACATCTAGGTTGTCTTTCTTTACCACTAGCACTCTTGCCATCTTGGGAGCAGGTCTTATGGGAGCAGGTATTGCTCAAGTGAGCGTGGACAAAGGTGTGCATACAATCCTGAAAGACACCACAGTGGAAGGACTGGCAAGAGGCGAACAGCAGGTTTACAAAGGGTGAGCTCATTTCTATATCACCCAGCACCGAACCCACCTCCTGATGGGAAATGCAGTGACACAGCCATGATAAAATAACGGTCAGGTCACCTCTGGTAATGTTATAGCTTTTTTTGCTGACTCGTATGACTTCTTTCTTTTAAAACAAGGCTCAATGATAAGACTAAAAAGAAGAGCATTACATCGTTTGAGAGAGACTCTATACTGTCTGACCTGACTGGCCAGTTGGAGTACAAGGGTTTTGAAAAGGCCGACATGGTTATTGAAGCTGTGTTTGAAGACATAAACATCAAGCATAAAGTTATAAAGGAGGTGGAAGCTGTGAGTATAATTTTTTTTTTTAAACCATGTGATTTATACTTGGTTTGTAAGCATTTGTAGCACTAACTGTAACTTTGAGCTGTGATCTTGCTTTTGTCCTCAGGTGATCCCCCCTCACTGCATATTTGCCAGCAACACATCTGCTCTGCCCATAAAGGACATCGCAGCTGCCAGCAAAAGACCAGAAAAGGTCTGTACTTGAGTTTAACTTCCTAAGATCCACCTTTCAAATAATGCTATATATAAAAATCCATAAAAATGGTGCTGATGTTGACCTAACCTGAAATCAGAAAGTTTTGATTTGTTTTATTTCTCCATTCTTAGGTGATTGGAATGCACTACTTCTCTCCAGTGGACAAGATGCAGCTCCTTGAGATTATAACCACTGATAAGACATCAAAGGACACCACTGCCTCCGCTGTGGCAGTTGGCCTGAAGCAAGGAAAAGTCATCATAGTTGTTGGGGTGAGATTTGGCGCCATGTGTGTTCTTTCCCCTCTTAGTTTAAACTAAAACTAACAATGGTTTAACTTAAAATGTAACATGTTTTTGCAGGATGGACCCGGATTCTACACAACAAGATGCCTGGCTCCCATGTTGGCTGAGGCAGTGCGATTACTTCAGGTTAGTGTTGTTCCAGTAACAAATTCCAGCTCGGAGTTCAGTGCTGACTGCTGTAAATGATGTAACAGCATCAATATTTAATAGAGAATATGTTAATTTATCTTTCCGCATTTACAGGAAGGTGTTGACCCCAAGAAACTGGATGCACTCACCACAGGTTTTGGGTTCCCCGTGGGTTTGGCCACACTGGCTGATGAAGTTGGCATTGACGTTGCAGCCCATGTGGCAGAGGACCTTGGGAAAGCTTTTGGCTCCCGCTTTGGTGGTGGAAATGTGGAGGTTTTGAAGACTATGGTGGACCTTGGATTCAAGGGTATGTACTTCACTTCTTACTGAAATATGGTGAGTGACTTAAGGGCTTAAGTTTTAATTTTACTTGATTCTCAATTGTGTTAATGTTTTCTTTATTATTCTCAAGGCCGCAAATCAGGAAAGGGTTGCTACGTCTACCAGCCAGGAACTAAAGTCAAAGATGTGAACCCGGATATTGGAGACATTCTTGAGAAATATAAGTTGACACCAAACCCCTCTGTGTAAGTTGACAGTTATAGAGGTAGTAGTAGTAGTAAAAGGACATTCAGTTCAGACTTTTCTTATTAAAAAAAAAAAAAGGGGGGGGGGGGGGGAGAGAGAAAGTGCTATCATTGCAGGTCTAAATCTAAAAGTTCATGCAGTGTTCTACTTGCTTCTTGAGGTTGGGATGTTTAACCACTCGTGTTTCTCACAGTTCATCAGACTCTGAAGTGCAGTACAGACTTGTCTCTCGATTTGTCAACGAAGCTGTGATGTGTTTGCAAGAAGGTATTTTGAACAACCCCTTGGAAGGAGACATCGGAGCAGTGTTTGGTCTTGGATTCCCCCCCTGCCTTGGAGGTCAGATTTGATTGCAAAGACATTTCACAACTGAATACTCATCTTGCAGTTACTCCTGTTTAATGTATGTAATACTAATATTTCTCATACATCTTGCTGCTTCCAGGACCTTTCCGTTTCGTGGACAGCTTTGGTGCTGACAAACTGGTGAACAAGATGAGGCAATACGAGGCCGTCTACGGGAATCACTTTGCACCATGCCAGCTTCTACTGGACCATGCAAAAGATTCCAGCAAGAAATTTCACAAGTGACCGAATCACCATGCTGTGCCAGTAGCTAATAGTAAAAACTCCAGCCTGCCATTTGAATGTGCCTAACATTTATATCGGTATAGGGTGGGGAAACGCACTGAGTCTAAACCTTGACCTAACCTTAAGTAATGCTGTTTAATGTAATAGTCCTACAGTAAATTCTGCCTTCATGAAATTTGTAATGTTCTGTTTTTTAATGTGTTTTAAAGTGGTGTAGATCTAATTTTGTGATTATTTGACAGGATGCAATCTGAGGTGTGTTGAATTCTTTCCCACGGTGTGTGTGCACAAAAGCATCCCAAATTATCATAAAACGCAATCAATACCTCTTTAAAACTGTCAGAAAAACTGGAACATTTCCATCTTCATGGAGATCAGACTGCATTGGTTTTTGTTAGGTCTATCTAATAAACTGGCAACGGATGATCTAAAATTGAAGTTGTTTTTTTATCATTAACAAAAAAAATTGCATAGGTGTGTTAGGGGCTAATTATTTACACATTGCATACACTGTAGATGTAAAATAAACGGCTCCAAATGGTAACAATGAAATTCCTCTATAATGAATGTCTACAAGTATGTTTTAGCGAATGCCTTTTCATTCTTTTTTCTACGTGGAAGATTTTCTGGTTTGGTCTGGACAATGTGATGTGAAATAAAAGCTTGAATGAAATAAACCTGCGTTGTCTTTTGCAAGGTGCGTTCACGTCCTGCTCAGATGGGAAACGAGCCGCGTCTGTGGGCCACAAGGTTTGCTGAAATCTAATTCGTTGCGCAAGTCACATGTCTTATTTCCATTGTCCGCAGAGCAGGGTGTGTACCGGGGACGTGTGGGCTGGGTCTGGATGGATGGATATTCTGTGGGGGGGTTTTTTCCCCTCTTCATCAGCCTCCTCTACAAGCTTGTGACATCGCCTCTTTTCTGAGAGATGCTCGGGGCGGAGGAGACGCTGCGGTCATCGGTGGGTGATGAAAGCGGCTCACATGAGGCGTGTCTGACTTGTTTGCCTTTCTTCACTAAATAAAATGGGAGTTGCTGCACCTGTACGGAGAAGAGAAATTATGTGGACTCAGCGCGAGATAATTGCTTTTTTAACGTGGTGAGGTGATGTTAGCCTTTTTTTAAGATAAAATGTCCAAAACCAAACATTGTGAGGCGGTCAGGGTAGTGGTCCGCTGCCGGCCGTTCAGCAGGAGAGAAGAGATAGCGGGGTCTGAAAACATTTTAGAGATTGATGACAAACTGGGGCAGATCACCATCAGGAACCCGAAGGCACCACCCGATGAGCCAATGAAAGTATTCACGTTTGATTCTGTTTACGGATGGAATTCAAAGCAAAGCGACATTTATGACGATGCGGTGAGACCTTTGGTGGAGTCCGTCCTCCAAGGCTTCAACGGGACTATATTTGCTTACGGACAAACTGGGACAGGTAAAACCCACACCATGCAAGGGGTTTCAAACGACCCAGAGAGGAGAGGTGTCATACCTAATTCATTTCAGCACATTTTCACACAAATATCCAGAACCCAGAATCAGAAATACCTGGTGAGGTCATCCTATCTCGAGATCTACCAGGAGGAAATCCGAGACCTGCTGTGCAAAGATAACAACAGGAAACTGGAACTTAAAGAAAGCCCAGACTTTGGCGTGTATGTTAAAGACCTGTCTTCAGTGGTGACCAAGAATGCCACAGAGATTGAACATGTGATGAACATAGGCAACCAGTCCAGGTCTGTGGGATTCACCAACATGAATGAACGCAGCTCTAGGTCTCATGCAATTTTTGTCATCACTGTGGAGTGCAGCGAAGTAGGGCCAGACGGTGAGGACCACATCCGAGTTGGGAAGCTGAACATGGTTGACCTGGCTGGCAGCGAGCGCCAGAGCAAGACAGGCGCCAAGGGGAAGCGTCTGAAGGAAGCTGCCAAAATCAACCTGTCCCTTTCTGCGCTGGGGAATGTCATTTCAGCTCTGGTGGATGGGAAGAGCACCCATGTCCCGTACAGAGACTCCAAACTGACCCGCTTGCTCCAGGACTCCCTGGGTGGCAATGCAAAGACTGTCATGATAGCAACAGTGGGGCCTTCGCACAAGAATTTTGATGAATCCCAGGCCACGCTGAGATACGCCAGCAGAGCCAAGAAAATAAAGAACAAACCACGGATTAATGAGGACCCCAAAGATGCCCTGCTGAGGGAGTTTCAGGAGGAGATCGCACGCTTGAAAGCTCAGCTAGAGGAGCGGGGAATGCTCGCGAAAGAGAGAAGAAGGAGGAGGAATAGCAAAAGATTGAGTAAAGGTTTGGCTGGCATGGAGGAGGACGTCCTTAGAGAGAGGGATGCTGATGTGTGGAAGACTGTGGAAGAGGAACCAGATGGGAACTTGAAAGATGCAGGTGACATCCCAATAGTCCTGGCTTGCCAGGGAAGCAGTGAAAAGCTAAAGCACCTGAATGAAAACAGAAGAAGCGTGGAGGACATGCAGTGGGATCAAGATTCTGTGGAGAAGATCATAGAGAAATATAAGGTATTGTAAGTGTGAAACCAGTGAATTAATCAGTAAAATTTCAGATTAACGAGACACTGGTGGAACAAAAGAAATCTGCATAAATAATTAATTGCATCTTTGTTCACAGGCCATGGAGAGCAAACTGTTAGTTGGGGGAAAGACTATAATCGATCACACCAATGAACAACAAAAAATGCTTGAGCAGAAGAGACAAGAAATTGCAGAACAGGTTATTAATTGCGTCTAAAATCAAATCAATAATAAAGAAACTTTTTTGTTGCTTTTATTCAGCTTGGAATGTTTAATTTGCAGATAAGACAAGAGCGAGAGATCCAACAGCAGATGATGCTGCAGGATGAGGAGACCGTGGAAATGAAAGAAACATACTCCTCCCTGCAGCAGGAGATCGAACTTAAGACAAAGAAGCTGAAAAGAGTAAGATGACTCACCCACTAATGCGTCCCAATGGCATTATTGGAAAATCAATTAACTATTAGTCTTATTTACTATAAACAATCCTTTTTACACAGACAATGTCAGTAAAATACTTAGATTAGCCATTGTTATTGTGAGCTTAAATTTGAGGTTTTAATGACTTTTCTTGTGCGGGGGTATTTTACATTTGCATAAACCATCACTGTTTTCATGCAAACATTTTGCTACTCCAGGTTTCGTGATGCAGACCTCTGTTCTGTCCTTTCTGTACAGTTGTGTACCAAACTACAGGTACTGAAGAGAGAGATGAAAGAAATCATTGACGAACACATCACAACAAGACAGGAACTTGAACAGACGCAGAATGAGCTCACCCGAGAGCTCAAGTACAAGTAAGTAGTACATAAAACATACATGATGGAATTTTTCTTTTTAGAAAGAAAGAAGAAAGAAATCCACCCAATTTTGGCTATAATGCATTTTTATTTGATAAACTAATAAACTTTTTCATGAGTTGGGGTCTTTAGCGTTGTTCTTTCTTAGTCATCAGGAATGCAAATTATTCATGCATGCTTGTAACCAAGATAATATTTTTTGTTGTTCATTGGTGCAACTTGTTTTAGACCTCACCTGGAGATATACAATCTAAGCTTTTAAATTTTACGCCATCATTGAGGTGTCTTCCTGTTATACTGTATCACTATAATATCATTAATATATATCAAGTTAAACAGATGTCTCACCTTCATTCAAAACAACAATTATCTAAAGGTACTCTAAGACTATCCTAATGAAACACACATATGCCCAAGTTTTTGTTTCCATTTTACACCATTTTATACAGGAATTTAATTTGTATTATTTTGGCTGATTTCAATTTGCACCCGCTTGTCTTCTGTATTACAGATATCTCTTGATTGAGAATTTTATACCTCCCGAGGAAAAGAACAAAATTATAAATAGGCTGTACTTTGACAGCGAGGAGGACCAGTGGAGACTCCGACCAGTTATTCCATCAGAGAGGTCAGTAAATTAAATATCTGTATCTGTAAATGGTACATTAAAGAAAGAACATTCTCATAAAGAAATTGTGAGCACGCAAGAAATCCATCACTGAAACAGAAAAACACCAGCCGCTGTGTACCTGGAATGTGTAAGGTTTTAAATAAGGGATACACATGTGCTTTTTCTACTGTAGCTATTAGAGTTCTTTTGATCTGCATGCTTTACACTTAAATGCACCTGCACATTTCTTTTCTATGGGCTCTCAATCAACCCCCTGGAAAATATAGGAATTAAGTAACAGAAGCACATAACCAGAAAAGTGGATCTGGCCAAAAGATATTTTAGCACTTCATATACTGACTATATTGATAGAATTTGTGTCTAAATTATAACATCTAACAGCATATCTGGTATTTTTCAGCCACAATAATTTTAGCTACCACTGGGAGTCACTAAAGTAAAAAAAAAAAAATCCTTCACATGAAAATGGCTCTGGTCTTAAGGATTACAGATAATGATATATTATGAATTCTCATGAATCTGGTGTATTTTTATTTCCTAACCTGGGACATTTGCCATGTTGAGAAATATTGCTACAAGCTAATTAGCTGGCTATCTATGGGGAACATGGGTCTCAAAAAGGTTTACATCTCAGGTGACATCCACCCTAAGTGTATTTAACTGCAGAAATTCATCCTTTCCTATGTTTTTTTTTTTTTTCCAGTACACCCACTCAGGTCAGGAGAAGGCCTCTCTCAGCTTTGGGTTACAAGAGGCCAGTCAGCCAATATGCACAGATGGCTGTTGCCACAGCTACCGGGGCCCCATCTCGATACCAGGTCAGTGTTTGGAAATTCACAAGGCCAGTTGGCAGAAACAGCAGCGAAACAGGGAAGTTGTGATCTAATTTCCATTTTCATGTTCACAACCACGAACCTTTGCTGAAGGATGCGGAGACCATTGTAGCCATGGAAACTATTCACAGATTTAACTTTCGCATGCATCTTTAGCCAGTGAGCCATTATTGTAAGAAAGCATACAGTTTACATTTCAGAAGAATCACTCATCACTCTATGGCTGTTTAATGTTTCATGTTTTATCAGTGTTAAGATACTGTTAATAAGACATTAAAGAGCAGAAGCTTTACAACAGAAGCCTTTACTGGAAAGGGAGAAAACTATTTGCATAAAATGATGGAAGGTTTTTGGTGTGCAACAGTTGCAGACCATTTTTGAATCGCAAAGAATTTGGCTGGGTCCAAACTTTTAACTCTGCATCTAGGCATCACTTCAGCTAATTCATGTCACTGGATTGGATCTATGTCTGTGGCGTTGGTGTTTTATGGAGTCTTTTTAATGCAGTTGTCTGGTAAATATTATAGCTGTCTGATTAAGTGTACTAACAGACTGTTAGAAATATCTGATTACCTGATAGCCATCTTGTTTAAATATAGACAGGTATTTTACAGCAGTGGTCTTTAACACCGGGTTCTCAGTTCAAATACACTCACGGCAGGGAAGACCAGTCAGCACCATGGAAGAGTCTAACACTGATTTCAGGCTGTGCAGCACAACCAAGGAGTAATAACCACCATAGGGATCATATTGATATCCTTATATCCAGCAAAACGAATATTTTTATAAGGATTGCATCAGTGTCAGTGTAACCCAACATTAGACTGAGCTGGGATATCTTGGTCTCTTGTGACTGTTCAGATTAAATCTAATGTGCTTCTCCATGGAAACTGGCTTAGAGTGGAGGCTGGATTTTTTTGTGCAAGTAAATGTGTTTTTTAACTACATTTTTATTGTTGTATATCCTTACAGGCTGAGAACATCATGCTTTTGGAGTTAGACATGTCTCCCCCAACCATGTTCATGTTAAATCTTGATGGTACTCACCTGGAGAGAGCCTTTACACCGAGGCTAATACACGATCCCCTGGCAAATGTTTTCTTTAGAGAAAGGACTGCATCACCAATGGTCAGGAAATCTAAGTCCTGGTAAGAGAACAGCAAGTAGATAATTTCTTTATTTATGGCTCTAACTGAATTTTGCAGCAAAATTTTAGAAGAATAATTTTGTAATTTTGTCTTCAGTTTTCCTCTTTAATAAATTGGATTTCCTGAAAACATGTCCATGCACTTTACCATACATTGCACCATTCTGCTTTAAATACAATTCACATATTTTGTTTTGTTTTTTTATATCTCACCTATTAAATCTTGTGCATCATTCTGTGATATTAAAGATTAAAATATAGTCAGTGGTTTTTGCAATGGTTTGCAGGTATCAGGCACCACAAGCAGCATCTGTCACATCATCTTCTTCGTCCACCACTCTGACATCAGAACTTCAGAACTTCTCTCCGTCTCAGCGACAAAGACCTTCCTCAGCTGCCTATCTTCCACTGGGAAGTCCAACTCAGACAAGCCCCTGATTTATGTCGATTACACCTGCACTGTAGGGCCGGCCTTAATTAATGGTGGCACCAGTAATGTCTGGGAGAGATGGGGGGGGTGGCTATATGTCTTGACTTTAGATTGCTTTAAGTTCTCTTATGCAAAACGGTGAAGTAAGCATGTGTTCAGCTTAACCCAGAAGTTAACCTTTATTGATTTTTTTCAAATGCCTGACTCTTAAAAGCGATAGTTTGCTGTTTGGCTTAATAAGATTTGGCTTTTTTCTTTGTTCCCTAAGCCATGCAATTTTCTTGGCTTACACTGCCCTATCAAAATAGCACAGACGAGGCTTCCAGGCTTTTTTCAGCTAATAGGGGTGTATTTTAGTCCAGTTTGTATTTACTGAATCTGTCCCCCACCCCCAATAAGAACACTTAAATACTTATTTTTTTTCTGTTTAGCCATATATCAGTCTTTGCCAAAACACTGAAGGGTAATGGAGGTGGGGGGAGTGTCTGCAAGACCACTTTGGTTTAGCCTGTATGCTTGATGAATTGTTGCTTCAGTTTTTAGCCAGTGTAATTGTAAGCCAAAAATGTGAAGAAAGCTTGCAGTGCTCTCTATATCAGCTGCCTTATTTTTTCATAGTTGTGAAATTGTGCAAAGTCCATTTGCTTACACATGAAAATAAAGAGACTTAAACAGTCTTAAACTCATTATTATTATATATATATATATATATATATATATATATATATATATATATATATATATATATATATATATATATATATATATATATATATCCTCCTTTCTCGTCATAGTTGCAGCTGGCAAATGTGTAAATACATGTGGGAAAGTTGAGGACTTGGAATGACAGCTACATACAGTAAGATGACGTTTCTTTTAGAGTCACATGACTCTTTTACAGTAAGTCCAACATGGCAGACGGAGTGGATCTTACGCGGTAACTAAAGCAACATTTTAACTGAAACAGAAATTGAAGACTACTCTGCAACAGGACATTCGCAATGAGGGAGAGACAGAAGAAGAAGAAGGGGAGGACGTGGGCGGAAGCAGCGAAAACGGTATTCTTGGTGTTTTATGTAGCGTTTGTTGTGGTTGTTTTCCTTGAACGCTCCCACTTGTACAACTGTGTTTATGAGTTCACGACCTGCTGGTGAAGATGAAATGTTGCGTGCACCGCGCAAGGCCTGTGTTGACGGTTCGACATTTGGAAAGACCGCTGTCACTACTAGCCTTGTAGCTTTCATCAAGTGGCACCTCAAAGCATAAATACAGCGAAATAAATATAAGTCATGTGCACCCAAGCATGCCTCTGAACCCACTGTATGTGTTTTGTGGGGATAGTAAGGCTGACAGGTCTCGTAGGATATTAAGTCCAATGAAGTAACCGTGAAGTAATCACGCCAATGTTGCGCGCTAGCGCGACTAGCATGGGCTAACGCAACTCTGTTCGTCAACAAGTTTGATTTGTATTATTTGGAAATAAACCACTACAAAACCTCCTGTTTCCGTAGTTAAAGCAACCCAAGAGCAAACTACTTAACTACAAAATCGATGACAAAGTCCGTCTAGTCATGCTAGCGTTTTGCAAGAGTACAATATATGTTGTTAGCATTGAGCTAGCTGACAGCATAGCATGCTAACGAGTATAAAATTATCAAAACGTCCAATAGTAATTTATAATTTAAGCACATTGCAATCGGCTGTAACGCCTTGCGTTAGCTTCATACAGGTATTTACACTTTATAGTTTGCGCACAGCGTGTAGTATGCTAACTGCATAGAAAATAAATAGCGATAACGTTTGTAGGACTCAAAGTTATGTTTCATTGCAGTGCTCAAAACACTAGCTAAAGTAATTCAAGGCTTTTCGAGAGGGTTTGGGAAAAGTGTAAGCGCTACATCTTAAGGTCAGCCATAGTAGTTTTTTTAAATTACCGATTTAAAGTTGCTGATATGTTGTTGTTGTTGTTATTATTATTATTATTATTATTATTATTATTATTATTATACTGTTATGAGAAGCTTTTATTGTCATGTTTTTTTTTTCAGCCAACACTCAGAGAAGTGAGATGTTACAGCATAAGGTGGTGCATCCACCTCAAACCCAAATGAAACTTTAATTTACCACCCCTTATTTATTACTAGACGGATTCTGTGCATTTTCTCCAGAGATTGCAAAATATTCATGCCAAATATATTTCTAATAGTGGAAAAAAGGAAGAAATACAAAACACAACTGTGCTGTGCTTGTTGACTGGATCATTTTAACCATAGTACAAACTAGTTGAGTTTTTGCATAAATTGCTCAGGCTTTAAGCTAAGATTGAGGAAATCGTCCTGGATCAGGCAAGTCTTGCATCGAAAATCAATAAAAATCAAGACAAAAACCCTAAAAAGGCACACAGTCATTAGAACAAATAACAATTAGTAGATTAAAAAAAAGCTTCAAAACCTTTGCCACTTCTCTGTCAGTCAGTCATGAGCACTTTGCAGTTTAACTGACAGAGAAACAAATGGATATTTACAGTGGTTATACTTACATAAGGGGAGCCTGTACCTCCTACTACAGATAAAATCCTGTTAGCTTGCCGAACAGTACAGAAATATCTTGGTGAGTGAGGAGTGTTGTTCCTGTGGTTATTTATTTTAATTTAATTTTACTGATGTGTAAAAAATGTGATATCTTTAATGAAGTAACCTTTGGGCTGCCTCTTAATTTCTGAATATTTTTCCTTTAAATAATCTCTCAGCAAAATATAATCATCTGCATTTTTATTTTCTAGGTTCTGGAGAAGTACCCTAATACACCTATGAGCCATAAAGAGATCTTGCAAGTGATCCAAAGAGAAAGACTTAAGGAAATAAGGTACACAGGTCCTTGTTGTCATAGCTTTGGAGCTGCAGATACACTTCATATATGAGACATTTTCATGAGAGCACAACAGGTGTCATCTGTCATTTCTCAGCTGCTCATATCATGTGCCTTTTTGTTATTCACATAGTCACAGTTACTTTACTCAATTAATAATTGTTTTATTTCTTTTTGTTTCACTTTCACTATTCTCATCCAGAAGGTAAGAAAAGGTAGCCCCCCCGCTTATCTTAACAAACTCACAGCAATGCAGGTTTGTTTGGAGTTGCCTTTTTGCATGTTAATAGGAATAACATGTTCTAGGTGAGGTTGCATAAAAATGCAATGCTACGTTCATAGTTTGAGCTTCCACAGCCACCTGTTGCATAAAAATTACATTTTCTTTTTTTTTCCGAGTAATTAACAAAATAAAAATTAGAAATATTTAAGCATAACTAGAGTAATTTCCCAAAAATTAAAAATAGACTTTTGTTTTTTCTAGTAATTATATTGTTCAAAGCCTTATGTGTTATACTGTGTAAAGCAGCACAAATGCAATTTGACCAAAAAAAAAAAGTAAGGTTCAATTTGTCAGTCTAGATTTGTGCATGACTTAAGCAAAGCTTGACAGATTAATTTTTTTGCAACAGGCATTTTTATGTCAGACCCCTTTATTCTGTGAATATCGGTCCATCACTTTAATTAGATGAGCATTGGATCAGTTTTCTGCAGCTGATTTCTCATAAAGCACAGAGCAAATTTCCCCTCTAACTGCACTGATGCAAATCTGACCTAAACTCACACATGTTTTCCTGATGCATGATAGCAGCTTCTCCCAAGTTACCAGACCAACCTCTCCCCTTCCTTCGTCTTTTCCCAGCCATCTGATTTATGGGGGAACAGATGTGTAAACTGTGTTTTTCCTCTTGTGATCCAGCGGAACGTCGCCGCTGGCGTGTCTGAATGCAATGCTGCACACGAACTCTCGTGGTGAGGAGGGAATCTTCTACAAAGTTCCGGGCAGAATGGGAGTCTACACATTAAAGGTTTGTGAGACACAAGGCACTGTTTATTACTCAGCCAATACAGGAAAAAAGAACTAGCACATGTTTTTCTTTGCTAATTGCAGCTTTTCGGGTACCTGGACACAAATTAAGTTATGAATGTACATGCCGTAGCTGGTCATTTTCTTATTTACTTCTGCTTAACTGTTCCTCCGCTCTGTTTCCTGCATAAAAATAACATGGAGTCTTTTGCTCTGTTTTTCATATAGAAGGACATCTCAGATGTGGTGAAGGAACTGTCGGAAGAGGGCTCTGAAGAGAGCAGTGACAATCTTTCTGACTCTCGAAGCTCAGAAAACAACAGTAGTGCTATCAGTCAAGAGGGCAGGAGAGGAAGGTGGATGCGAAGAGGTATTGTGCCCTTGCATACAGGTTCTTTAATTAACTTACACATGACCATAAATTTTAAAGTCACTTGTTTGCAATGAGTTTCCAGACATTTCTTTGTTGCAAGATAATTTGGTCCTACCTTTACTGCTACAACATTAATATGTGCTGTCTGTTTGTAATCTAATTTGTAATTATGGCTTTAAAAAAAAAAAAAAAAGTACTCATTGTAATTATCATAACTCACCATTGCATTGAAATACTTCATAACACAAAAATGTGTGCTTTATATGAAGTATTTTTTTATTTAGCTAAGAATGATGAAGATTTTAGCTGTAACTGTGAATTAACATAATTGATGCAAAGCAGTAAATTCCGTTAAAGTAAATATTTGATAAGCAGGCTACTCAGCATCACATTTCAGACATGCCAAAAATTTAGTTGTACCTGATGTCTCAAATACAGTTTTGGTAGGTCTTTTAGTTTAAAGTGTTCACCAGGAATTCTCAGAGGGTAAGAAAATCATATTCTATCAATATGTAATGAGTATTTGTTTTTTAACTTGTGACAGCAGACTGCTCAAACATTATGGTCCAAGTCAGTGTATGAACTGTACCAGTGTATACTTGTAGTGGATGAAATTTGCAGCTGTAATTTTGAAATGCACTGCAGGATGGCTGATTTACTCTACTGAAAAGTAGACTACAGAGTGAATAAATGGGCAGTTTGAACAGTCAGATTGTCTGCCATGAAGAAAGGGTCTCATTCTTAATAGCTCGATTACATGTTTAGCTTATATTTCCTGCAGATTTCAAACAAAATTATCCATCCATCTTCCTCTGCTTATCCAATTTCGGGTTGCAGTGGGGCTGGAACCTAATCCAGCTATTACAGATGAAAGGTTGGGTACACCCTAAACAGGTTGCCAGTCTATCGCAGAGCTAGTTGATGGAGCCACACAACCATTTGTGCTCACATTCAACATTACACCTTAGATTTCCAGTATAACTAACTCAAACTAGCTAACCTGGTTAAACTAGTTTTAGTTGCATGTCTTTGGACTATGGAAGGAAGCTGGAGTTTGCAGTGAGAAGCTGATTTTAGATATGAAATCTAATTAACTTTTGCGCATAAGATTTTGGAAGTACCCATCATATTCTTTTAACACTTGAATATCATTATAATGTATCAGTGCAATCTCTGGAATGTTAACTATTTCCCATTAAAACAGTTTTAATGTGTTTTTTTTTCCTGAAAATAAACAAGAAGGTGATATGAGAGACACAATAAAGCACATTTTCAGCGCACTTAAAAATGTTCGAGGCACTTGGTTTTTTGCTTCTATATCTGTCTCTCCTTGCAAGAATTAACAGTAATCACCCTTCATCCTCGGATTAAATTTTTCCTGATATCAGTTTTCCATCACTTTAATATCTTGATTAAATTTTTCACCATGCTCATCACTGACATCGCTCAGATTTGATGGAAAGAACGTTGACAAAACAATAACATCATATCATTAACTGATATGATTTCAGCATGTTAAACACAAGTTCTCTGCTCTGAGATTGCCAAGAAAATTCTGGCTACTTGCACAAATGTTTCCCATGCTGCTGATCCAGCTGGCTACAATTTCCTTTCAAAGTCATCGTCAAGCATCAGTTCACGGATTTCAGGACTAACAAAAACATCTTTGTTGATTTTGGCTTCACTTTTCTCGAGACCAAACTTACATCTTAAATGTTGAAACGCATTGCTGTGTGTGTTCAGTCATCCCAGTTGTCCAGTACTTGGAATGGCTTAACCAGATGAAAATGGTTTTCAGATTTGGGGTCAAAAAGTAAATTTTGAAAAACAAAACACTTGTTGATCAGTGTTATAGATTTGAAATATGTCACCATTATCTAACTTCCAGACCACCTATATAGATTAACAGTGAATACTACTTAATAAAGCACTGAAATATGTCTTTACTAACTCCTTAAACACCTTTAGATGCAACCCCTGTTGACGTTTATTAAAGAGTGAGCGTGTGTTTTTTGCTGAAGTGTCATCACTGTTCATCAGTCAACAGAGAAGGAAAAAACCCCATCAACAGATCATAATGCAATAATGTTTGGCTTTTTTTTTTTTTAGGTGATTGTAGCTGATTGGTTATGCCAGTTAGAGTTAACACCCCCCTGTCAGCTGATGATGTAGGTTATTGTGGAAACACCGGAAACTAGCTCAAGTCGCATTAGACATGCCAAGTTGGAAAGTGGCTTTACCACAAACATAAAATACACCACCTCATCAAAAACATTTCCTGGAATACACGCAGCACTGAACATGATGATAGCGAAAGGTGGGTTTTATCTTTGAGCTTTACTTTGTCCTTAATGCTGTCTGATAATTGTTCACCAAGAGCCTGCTGGCAGCGCACAACAGCCACATTACAACGGTTTCTGATCTTTTGTGATTCTGTGGGGTTAAGATATTGCTTTATTGTGAAATGAACACCTGATTGTGCCTGATTGCAATGCGGTTTGAGAGAGGGAGCTTTTCATCAAGTGCCAATTATTTTGTTTTCCTCAGGTTGTGGTCTTACCGATTCTTATTATTTCTCACTGCCACTTGAATAACTTAAGTGACGGTTAAAACAGGAAACTGATTTTTCTCAGTATGACCCGTGACCACTTCCTCATTATGCACAACTTAAAAGTACCAAGCAAATAACCTTGGTTTACAGCTGAGTAGGAGGGCTCTGATATTGCTTTATTTTTGAAATAATCGATGCAAAGGACTGCAAAGTCAAATGCAAATTAGGCAGCACTGGGAAGGAACTGCTGCAGAATGTAGAAAGATGTTCTGTAAGAAACAGAAGGCAGATAGTAGGAGGGGGATTGTTCTGAAGTTGAGCTCATTTTTAACAATATGATATTTTAGTAAGGTAATTTAATCTGCTTCTTTGTCTACAGAATTGGTTTCAGTTTCGCCAAAACAAAAGCACAATGTTATAAAGTCTGCACACCGCCCTCAGGAAATGTATTTGGTAACATCTGTTTTGTGCTTCTGTATTTCATAGTTCCCTCCAAGCTGCAGTCACAGCCGTCGTCTCCACAGCCTCGATGCTCGTCGCCGTCTGTCCCCACCAGTAAGCTCATCTCTCCCTCGCAGAAACACAGCAAGAAAGCTTTGAAACAGGTACAGCAAACAACATATATTTCTTGTTGTTTTTCTTTTTTAAACATACATTTAAGTTGTTAACTTATCCTCCCTACTCAGATGAGTAACATGAGTTCCTGCCACACCCCACTCCCATATAAATCACTCCCTCTGTGTTCTGCACTATGCAAATCCACCCTTTTGTTTTTACATCGGTATACAGAGTGTGGAGTCTTAGACTTGGGCTCTTTTTGGGCTACAATGAGCAATTAAATTTGTATGATTATGTTCATTACTTTGTTTTAATTGGCAGCATATAACTCAATGGTAGTGTTTCAGCTGGTGTTCTTTGTTTTTTTTGTTCTCTATCTGACATCTTGCTGATTATTTCAAACATCAGGGAGAAATGCCTGTAGCTGTTTTTTTGTTGTTTTTACAGTGTTAATGTTTTCAAAGAACCCATTTCCCATTGGCTGTCTTTTGCCTTTTGTGTTCCATTTAATTAGATTTAATTTGATTGCACACATTGTAATTCACTCCATCTGTGCTGGTGTGAATTTGTATTCATTATTTGGGCGTAGGTAACACTACAAGATGGCGACTTGGCTGAAACATTACTGGACGGATCTGTTTATTGTTTCCTATTTTATATCTTATTGTGGTGGACCTCCTTTCTTTGCTTCTTTAAACGTGTAGAGAAATTTGTGACAAATTTGATCTGACTTGTTCTCAGATTTACAGCAAGGCGAGGATTTATGCCTCTGTTATGCAACCTATGTTCCATTGCTCTGCTGTTATTTAGCTGTTATTTAACCAGGCAAGTGGCCCTTGGGGAGCAATTGCAGGGAAACAGAGGGTTACACATATTCACACTCTGTTTTTCTCATACTGCTGGCTATTTGCGTCTTTCTGTGTTGTTCATTTTAAGGCCCTAAAGCAGCAGCAGCAGAGAAACCAGCGTAGACAGGGGGGAATGCCAACCTCCTCCAGTCCAAGACTGCTTCTGAAAACCCTTAAAGACATGGCAGATAACATTACAACAAAAACTGGTAGGTGGTAACTCTTACATTGCCAAATTGTTGGATAGTTTACTGATGTTAATTGCATGATATTACTCACAGTTTTGTAGATAGATGATGGATAGTGATGTAGTTCTGGGAATTATCCTGTTTATTATTGCAGGTTTTTATAGCTAGACTACAAAAGGTTATGTATCATCATCATCCAAACATGACTCATATAATTGGCAGCTTTAATGTGGAAACTGAAGCAGTCGGATCTCTGGCTTTCATTTCTCAGAGCATTTCCTTTAGCTCCTCTTCTTCTTTCCAAACAGATTTATGCCACCCAGTCGTACCCAGAAAGGTTCCCCAAAGGTCCAGTCGCCTCAGTGCAGGTAATTCAGACAACTGCTTTTATTTAAATCAGTTGTGTGGAAATTTTTATGATTTAATTATAATATTTAACAGAAAAAAGTTAGCAATTAGTAGTTTCCCTGTAGTCCTGCTTTGTTTTTAAGAAGCAAATAAAAATACTCTTTAGGACAGTTAGGAGCACAATGGCACACAATAACAACCTCTTAGTGTATTTTAAATCACTCCCACATTAATCAGCCTGATAGCACAAATATCCATTAGTATGCCACAAACAGTCACACACGCACTATTAATTCATATGTGAGTGAAATTTTCTAACATCGGGTTAACCAAATTATTTACAGTAAGAATTTTTGTTTCGAGTGTTAAGAATAATCTGACAGTTGGGTTTAACTTTATATGTTCAGCTTTTCTGTGTCTGCTTGTAATCTAGAATTAATTGTCTGCATAGTTATTTCTTAGGTGTAAGTAAAATTATTCTACTTTGACAGAAAACAGTTAAGTAAAACAAATTATTTTACTACATTTAAAAGTGAACTACATAATTCACAGTTGTTTCTTTGCATTATTGAATCTCCCTTGGTTTACATCTGTTTCCTGTTTTGTTTGTATCGCAGGGCAGATAAAACGTGCCAAGTATAAAATAGACGTGGAGACGCCAGACTCTATTTTGGTTAACACCAACCTGCGAGCAATCATCAACAAGCACACTTTCTCTGTCTTGCCTCCAGACTGTCAGCAAAGGCTGGTCAAACTTCTGCCAGAAGTAGACCGCCAGGTAGCCCTAAAATTATACATATGTTATAACGTTTGCTATTTATATTACATTAAATGTAAATGTGTAAGTAAAATTGTTGCTGTGTGCAGTATCTGTCAGTCATTATTTGATATATGCCTCATAAAATATCTTTTTAATCTCTGTAAAACATTTGTATGATTCTTGATGCAAATTCTAGATCATAGGCAGAATCCAAATAAGGTCAATGTACCGATGCAGTGATGTTGATCGTCATGCTGTTAGTCATAACATTGTGCCTTCTCTCCTCAGGCTTGCATGGACGGCCTTCTGAAGGTCACTAGCTCTGCCTTAAACAATGAGTTTTTCACATCAGCAGCTCAGTCTTGGAAAGACAGGCTGGCTGAGGGTTAGTTCAAAAGCTTTCAGTTCATAACTGCAAAATTCAATTCACATTAAAAAAAAAAAAGCACAACACCAAGGTTTACATTTGCTCTTTTGTGACTCTTCCATTTTTAGGGGAATTCACTCCTGAATTGCAGCTCCGAATGCGCCAAGAAATTGAGAAGGAAAAGAAAGTTGAGCACTGGAAGGAAGCCTTCTTTGAAAACTATTATGGGGAGAAGTAGGTTCTCTGTTTCATTTATAATTTCTTGATCCACTAATCCTACCTAGTTCTCATGAACTTGGACATCATACAGTATCTTGCTAATCTGTCAGTCCAGCTGTTCGGTCTCCACTTGGCAGGTGAAGATCTTTAGCCCCGAATAAGTGTGTCGTAGGTTTGGGGTTGTTTAGATGACCAATTCTAATATTTTAGCTAAAATTTTAGAATCTCTGTGTTCAGGGAGAATGAGTATGAGGCATGTTTGCTTGGCTTTTCTTGTGAGGACATGTATTGGTGTTATTGCTTTCCCAAGACTCTAACCCCACCTAATCCCAAGTTTAACCGTCACAAATAAGTGTGACATCTTTATCCAAACCTTAACCTAAACCAACTTCTTACTTTAACTGTAAAAAACCCCATGTCTTCACTCTCAGAAAGCCCTTTGAAGGCTTTCAAAGAAAATGAGAGCCAAAAAGAGTTCTCAGTCTTACCAAAGGTCATCTAATCCTGACCTGGCAGAGTTTTTAATAAGATATCAGGACAGGTTTTATTTAATTTTCTTTATATACTGTCCTTGGTGTCCTGTATCAAATGACATCAGTCACTCATGCCTGGTCTAAACAGCCATGGCACAGTCACACACACCTTCAGTTAGTTCACTTTTACAGCTGTCATCTTTTCCATCATCCTCTAGGGGAACTTTAGGGGACATCAGGAAATTATATCTACAAAAACTGGCCTAGGTTACACCCTCCCTTATCTTGCAGTGTAGTATTTTTTTCTTAAATATCAAAAAAGACTAAAATCTTAGTACTTGTAGTATTTACAAAAGGAAAATGGAACAGTCACTTTTCTTAAGAATATTGATTGAATATCTGTTTCTAAAGGATATTTACTTTCTGTATAACATATTGGAACAGATTAACCAAACAGGGCAAAATAGTATGTCAGTGCAATGCCCAGATAGCGCTCATAAATGTCATTCGTTTTATGGATGTATGAATTTTTTCCAACAGTTTCACTTTTAATGCACAACTTCAGATTAGATTCTGTGATTCAAAGATTTGTCATTTGTTGTCAAGTTTGTTGTTAAAAATTAAGCAATTCATAAGAAAAAGAACAGATTGAAAAGTAAAATACTACAATGAATAAAACAATACTAGCTGATTAATAGTTTTTAGTTTGTTTGGGCTATTGTCATTTTCAAAGCTCTTCTTGTGTATTTTTTAAAAAAAATAATTTAAAAGATAAGTGTTTAATGACTTTTTCCTCATTCAAGAAAGACTTAATTCGTAGATTTATGTTTTTTTTTCTCTCTTTTTCTTTGTCTCCCTTTCTATTGTACAGTTCTGGGCTCAGCTATGAGGAATCCAAAGAGCTGACAAAGGCTGATTTGAATCAGGAGTCTGCCAGGCCTCAGTCCCCCTCTCATCAGACAGGACCTGTCGCTCAAGCACTAGAGGAATCTAAGTGCACCAAGGACAGCAGCCTGACTGATGCTCCTGCAAAAGACGTAAAGCCAGCGCAGACATCGTCACAGGAGCCTCTGAAAGCACTGCCTGCTCAAAAAGAGCCTGTCTTTACTGCAGAACCCATGAAGACGCGACGCTCACAGTATGCTGAGGATCGGAAGATGAATACAACTGCAAATACTGGACTGGCAGCTGCAGTGAGAGCACCAGAGGTTGAGAAACGTGGTGAATGGAGTGCAGCATGTACAGTGCCAGAAAAGGAGCACAAGGAAGACATGAAGGAGGAGAAAACTGAACGCTCCCAGTTGTCTGTGGACAGCAGCCCTCCACCAAAGGCTAGTTCAGAGTTGAAAGAAGTTCAGTCGGTGTCTATGGTTAAGCCTGCTGCAGAGAGCGAAGAGATCATCTCTGAGCCCAGTGGCTCCTCAGAGCCACTGAAAAGGAAGTCTCTCAGTGAGATAGAGGGTGAATTAACACCAGAGAAAAGACCCCGCATGTCGTCAGTTTCTTCAGTGTCTTCATTCTCATCTGCGTCTCCCTCAGCATCATCCATATCCAGCCCTGCTACACCAACTTCAACAACAAGTCAGAGGGTTCCACCACTAAAGGTAGGAATAAATGTGGCAGCTCAAAGTCTGCTCAGATCACTCTATTTTCTGAGCGGACCTGACAGGTCTGTAGCTTTATCTTTTCAGAGTTGGGAAACTATACTTGCTGAGTATATTGTTAGTCTCACTATGCTCCAAAGACTTAGAGTTTTCCCAGTAAATCCCAGAGTTTGTTGTTTTGTACGTGTGGGAAAATAAAATAGGATACAGCTTGAAGCCTATTTATATTGTTATATGTTTTTTTTTTATTTATATTTTTTAGATATACAAATGGGAATTCATCTCCGTTTTGTTTTTTTTCCCATTTTGCAGATCCCAGTATCACGAATTCTTCCCTTGCCTGTGTCACCTAGCCAGATCTCACCGAGGACTCCCCTCCCAAGCCCACTTAGTAGCCCATGCCGTACTGGTGCTCGCACTTTGGCAGATATCAAAGCCAAAGCTCAGCTTGCCCGAGCACAACGTGCAGCAGCAGCATCATCTGCTTCAAAGGGGGCAGTGCCAGGCCCAGGGCCAGGTGGAGGCAGTAGTGAGCAGACACACCACTTATCCAGCCCGACATCCCCACAGGGATCTGCTAGGTTAGCAGCCACACAGTTTAGTATATCTTCTCCTTGCCAAGTGGACTCTTTTGGTCCATGTAGCCCAAACCAGTCTCAGAAGTACTTAAGCAAAACTGAAGAAAAACATACAAGTCTTTCTGCTGGTACAGTCAGTACAGGAATCCATAGCGTCCAAAAGAGTTCAAGTGTATCAGCACAACCATCATTGGTGCATGCTTCAAAGGAACAGGAAATCCCATTAACTGCTGGATCAACAACCAGAATCAGCTCCTGCATCCCTGCAAACAACCCGCTGGTCACTCAGCTTCTGCAGGGCAAAGAAGTTCCACTGGAGCAGATCCTCCCAAAACCGCTATCCAAGGTGGAAGTAAAGATGTCAAACTTCTCCTCTGGTACTATGGCAAAGGCGTCACATTCTGCTGAGCACAGGGCTGAGAAGTTCAATACATCAGGCCGAGCTGGTGTTTTCTCAGAAAACACAAAACATCACAGGGAACTTCCTGACAAGGAGACTCAGGAGCAGATCCTACAGGCTCTAATGCAGAGGAAAGTCCAACAAAGTCAGCCTTATGGAGGGGGTGTAGGGCCTCAGTCACCTCAGTACAAAGTTCAGCAACTGATGCACGCAGAAGAGCGACAGGATCGATCCAGGATTTCTGTTGGTTTTTTGGGTCGAAGGAGGATGCCAAGGCCTGCCATGACAGGACATTACCTGCTCAATGTCTCCACGTATGGCAGAGGATCAGAGAGCAGGAGACTTCACCTGTCTGCCATTCCAAACACAACTGTAACCAGCACAAAAAGGGAAACCACAGAAGCAGAGGACGCAGCCAAGGAGGACCAACCAGCCAGGAAGGTTTTTCTGTTTCCTTCTGGGGTCAAAACAGAGCAGCAAAGATGCTCAGTAGGCAAGTCTAATGAACCAGCGGGCTTTCAGCATCACTATAACATAAAGACTGAGCCTGGATCAGAGTATTTTGAAGCTGGTGGTGATAACAACAACACCAGCGCAACCACCAAAGACACCAGCCCCTTTTCTCAATCACACCGAAGGCACCTCGAACTCTGCAATAGTAATCAAGGAAACTCCGAGCCATATCTTACCCACGTGGATCCCAGTCACCAGCGGCCGACTGCCTTTCAATCCCAGAGAACACTCGATAATCAGGAACCCCCGGTAGCGTCACGCTACGGTGGCACTATCAGCATGTCCGTACCTCACACTTTGAACCGCAGCACTGCAGGCACCGGCTCTTCCACATCCTCATCAGAAGCTGATGGTGGTGGCATCCACGGGAGCGTTATGTCCTTCTCAGTGACTGTTACCACCATACCTGCTGGTCACTCATTAGACCACGGCCACCAGGGCGAGCCCTCACCTGAACAGTCATTCATTGAGGGCTCCAACATGGAGGACGTCCAGTCTAAATGCTACTGCCGACTGAAGGCAATGATCATGTGCAAGGGGTGTGGAGCTTTTTGCCATGATGACTGCATAGGCCCCTCAAAACTATGTGTCTCGTGTTTAGTGGTACGATGATATTAAATTAACAGTAACAAAAAATTGGTTAGAGTTGTATTGTCACAGCACAAAGCAGAAGCAAGTGTTTTAGAATCAGTGCATAATAGGCTGAAACATGTTAAGTCACACTCTGGAGAAAACGGCTCTAGGATCGGTTCGTTGTGGGAAAGGCAAGGATTTACACTGGATGGTCTTGTTTTTCCACTAACATCTAAGAAAAGTCGTTTTGTGCAATTGTGTCATAGAAATGCCAATCCATTTTCAATCAAATGTTGTCAGATATGTGAGAAATGAAAACTGGCAGTGTTTGCACTTGGCTAGATTAGTGTGATATATTTTTTTAAATATATATATGCGTCTAGTTTTTTTTGTTTTTTTTTCTTTTTTTTTCTTTTTGAGGAGGGAAAATGAATGTTGCTATTTTTTTTTTTAGAACATAATGACTGTTGTGCTTTAGACTGACACTTTTTATTATTGGTCCTAATCAGTTATGGTTTAACGGCAAAAAAAAAGAAGAAAAAGGGCGCTAATGATAATCATTTGATGTAGAGTACCTCCTATTTGGCATTTATGCACGTGTGGCAGGGAAATGCAACTTACAGTAACTATTTTATATGAAACTGTACTTTTATTACTGAACACACTCAGATTTAAGAACTAGAAATGAACATGTATAGTTTTAGTAAGAAGATATAGAGTGATTTTTGAATTATACTTTATATAAATCAACCTGACTTGTTTCCAAGGCAAAGAACTCGAAAACCACCTGGATATAAAGTAATAACAGTGTACAGCACTTAAAATCAAACCTAAAGAAAAGAGAATCATATATAATTCCTCTATAATCCTTGTTGGTAAATTAAGATCTTTTCACTTCCAATGAAGGTCTGAAGTCACTTCCTACTGCGTGAATCAGCATTTCCTCCCCAAAAATCAGGTTTGTGGATATGATCTCCCTTGGTGTGGGATTTCTAATGCTTGTGCGTCTGTATAGATAAATCAGCAGTGGCAAACTTAATTTAAACACTCAAGGCGGGTGGAGAAAATGCTGACAATTTTGTTAGTTTGCTGTATATACTTGCTCATGTATGGTATTTGCCTAGATGTAGAAATATTGTTATTTTATTCGTGCTGCACACCTTGCTTGAGCATAACTGGCTCTTTATTTCAAAATGTTTTTCTTTTTTTGTTTTTGTTTTTTTTACTGTGGAATGAAAATAGAGAAGAACAGTGAAATATGCTAAAAACAGGTACAATATGTCACCAATACATCAATAAGTGAGTGTAACACTTCACTTTAACGTGGCCTTTTTCCAGGAAATTAAGAGAGTGATCCTCTATAATACTGTGGTTGGAAGTATTGTAAAAATGATATTTGTCACATATGTATTTAATCAACAGTAATTTGTCTTTGTGATGCACAACACATTAGTGGTGTCAGCACTTGTTATAACCTTTGCAGGCCCGTTATGATGATTTTAACATTAGTGCTTAGTGCGTACTGACTTGTAAAAAGGCCACTGTGTTTGAAGTGTTATCTCCAAAAGTTTTGTGTTTTTGCTGGTTACAAATATTGACACATCTACTATATTTTAGAATCTCCTGGAGGTACAAAACATGACCTCTTTTATAGCAATTATTTCCAAGGTAGTATGCCAAAGTCACCTTAAAGAAAACAAAAAATAATCAGAAGTTGTTTTTAAATGTCTGACTAGTTAATCAAAGTAATATATTTTAATTAATATATTTTAATATAAAAGATCTATTTGCTAATTGTTTTTGACAAATCAACAGGGTATTTACTATATTAATATATTGGCTGTCCCGTTCTTTCCTATAGTGTTTTTTTTTCTAGGCTGGACAGACCACCGTGCAGAATAATCACTTTTCAAATAGTCCAGGTATCTGATATTCTGTATGGTCCAGGTTTTTTAGTGAATCCATTGGTCTATATTTTTCAATGAAGATGTTGTCTAAAGTGTAGCTTTTACTTGTCTATTTGCATCATCACTTTATGAAAAGATAATGTTTTAATGCACCATTTAAAAGTCATTCATTTAATATAGTTTTATTTTTTAGTTGGTGGGTGTGTCTTGTGGAAAGTTGTTTTTGAGGGCTAGAATCTAGTAGGAGTTTCACAAGGCATAGAAATTTCACTTATTAAGGACATAATGATGTTTTAATTAGTGATACAGATGTCTCTTTTATTCTCATTTTTGATCCCCATTAAACATTTACGTCATATTTGGTTGAAAGTGATGTTAGAGTCCTGCTGGACTGGATTGCACTGCAAAAAATATTAACAACAATCATTCTCAATCCTAAAGGCAGCTGACATTTTGGTTAATGATGACTGAAACAAGAGTCCAACAGCAGTCCCAATCAATACTAAGGCTAACTGTGTGTGTGCATTTGGATGTGTAGAGCACATCATATAGAAAATGGCTGGAAGAAGGGAAGGGGGGGGTCTCCACTTTTTTTCCCTTCTTCTTTTAATGTCATGTTTGACACTAGGTGAATTTCTTAAATGTCAGTGTCATTTTGTCTCCATTTAAAACTCCAGGTGAATGTAATATAGTAATCAGAACTTGTAAACAAAGTGTATTTTATCAAAGTAATAGAATATTATGAATAAATAATAATGGAAAAAGTTTCTTCTTTGACTTCATCTTCATTTTATTGTATTTTTTGTCTTTGGTACTATTTATAATTATATATATATATCTATATATATATATATATATATATATATATATATATATATATATATATATATATATATATATAATTTTTTTTTAAAGCACAATAATGTTACGACCCCTGTATGGGCCAGTCTGACAAAAAAAATTCTGTTGCTCCAAAGTTTGACATAATAACCCTGATTGCTGTAGCTGAGTTATCCCTGACTGTCTTAGAAAAATGTAAAAAAGAAATGTGGTGGGGTGTCTCCTAAAGATCCTAAAGATCTCTGCCCTTAGGAGGGATACATGTTTTTATATGAGGTCACCACACTGTCACAGTTGGGGAGGGGGTATTATTTTCATTAAATAGCTTCAAAAAATAAACTATATTTAATTTAATATTTAAAAACATTTGGGGTCAGTATATTATCCACAAGAGTCCAGTTGTTGAATAAAGAACAGGAACACTCTATGACGCTGTTGAACTGCATTATGAGAAATGTAGAGCCCAGGAGTTATGGAGCTTGGTTCTCCAGACAACTAGAAAGTCATGATACTTTTCCGGTCTTTTAGAAAGTATTTGCGCCGGCCACATCTCTTTCTTTCCCCTCTTTATGAAAGTCCCAAACTGCTGCAGTATCCCTTTAAATGAGTCTAAATGAATTCTGTGCTTCTTCCTATTCAGTGTATAATATTGGGGATTATATTTCAGAGTAACAGCGGTATTAATAATAGTAGTGCGCCTTTAACCAGTGTGCGTGCGCACATGCGTAAAGTGTACTAGTAGTTGGTCGCGCATGGCATCTTCGTGCCTGCTTGTATCTACTGTCCTCTGCCGCTGGGTCGCTGACGATGCCGAGCGGAGCAGGGCGCCTCTACATTTCTATGTGCGGCTACAACCGCAGTTGCGAAGACTGAAGTCGGATGAGACGGGAGAGGGGCTTGAAAAACGACGATGGATGGTCCGAGCTGTTTCTCATCGCCCGGACAGCTTTAACATCAGGGGAAACGCGTGGATTTATTAAAGGTGAGAAGTGGGGCTGTCCAGCACGGAGGAAATATCCCCCTTATTCGCCCATAGCCACTTACATCCTCCCTATCTGATGCTGCTGCTGCTGCCACCGATGATGATGATGCTCTAAACGCAACCTGCGCGATTTTCCTCCGGTAAAGGCCAATTCCCCGCCATGTATCTTACTTGGCTGTGGAGACACCAGTAGGATTTGAAGAAATGCAGAATTGTCATTGTTTGTTAACCAAAAAAATACAAATTAAAAAAATAAAAAATAAATGTATGGACATCACGACACACATTCCCCACTGCGGAAATAAGGTAAATAGGCGGTTAAATCAGCAACATGGCTGCGTTGATGCTCTGCCGTCGCTTTAGAAGTGATTTTTAAGTGTTGCGGTGCTGCTCAGCGTTAGAATTAAGGCTCGTAGAAAGGGAGAAGTGAATGATATCAGCGGCGGAGAGATACTGCAGTAACCGAGTCCTTATGTTGACTCGCGTCAAAGGATGTTGTCATTACCTTGGAGCTGAAGGTGCGGTTACAGTAAAATGCACCTTTCCATGCCTGTGATGATTACTACACAGTCTGACTTCACTGCAAGCATCTGACATCCAAATTATTACGAGCTTGTGATTGTTTATGGGGAGATGAATAAATGGCACTAGCCAGAAATCCCATTGATCGGGACCGGTGAAACAGTGATCACACCGACTGTGATCTGAATGTGCTGAATTTATTTTGGCATGAATTATTAAAAACTTCCATCAAATAATCAACTTAACCGTTAAACTGTCATCTGCTTACAGGCTCTGATTACACGTCTGTGAACACGAACTGCCAGTGTGCAACCCTTGTTGCATACTCATGAATTTCAGCAGTTACCTCATAGAGGGAATTTATTTACAATGAACCATTGTGATATTTTGCTGACATGTCTCTGCTGGGTCTTCCACTGCATAACCAATGTTTTTTAACCATTTCGCCAAAGGGCAGCCGTGCCCCTTTGACATATCTGCTCTAAAAATGCCCCCAAAGCTCTTTTTTTTCTCTATTTAGAATCACAATTATGATATATAATTGGTCTGACTTTATCCAAACTACCATGCTTTGCCAGCTCCAAAGGCATGTGATGGTGTTTAGAAGCACTGAAGCAGATTTTTGACTATTGCACAGAGTGGTTTTGCTGCTTGTGAAACGAGTGGTTGTTGTCAAAGAGCTGAAGATGAGTCATTCAGTTGCTCAAAAAAATTAATTATTTGGAAAAAATCTGACATTTCGTTTGGTTTTTCAAGCAAACATCAGATTCCCACAACTGGATTTTCTGCTTTACTCAACCCGCTGTTTAGGAAGTGGGAGGTTTTGCTTGTTAGAAAGCCAGGCTGTAGTTAAAGAAATCACCCAAAGCTGTCGTATGGCAAAAATATTGATTGAACATTTGAGAAAAATATCAGCAGATTGTTTGATGTTGAAAATAGTCTTTAGATGTGGCTCTTATTATATTAATATCTATTATTTAAAACTTAATTTCAATGAAGCGTCCCCTTTAAAAATCTTTGCTGGCTCTTGTAAGCAGCACAGAGAAATGTTCAAGACAAGGGAGAGGTGCGAGTTTGTGACTGGAAATAGGCTCTGTCATAACATTAGAGATCAGTCTGTCTAAAACAAGGTTGGATAGAAGTGAAAGCAAAATAAAAAAGGGGGGGGGGGCTTCTTGTCTACACACTTCGAACCTTGGCTTCTATGGTTTGCTGATCAGCTGAATGCCCTCAATTCACCATGAGAATAAGCAAGTAATCTAAACATGTTTGGGATACTCTTGAGTCCTTGGTCCCAGGGACACCCAGTGCTAATGGCTTATTGGCTATCCCTAATGTGCTCTGTGTCCGTCATCATTAAGTGGTTCCTTTGCAGCTCAGTCGGTGTCATTAGCCCACAGGATGCAGTCACTGCTGAGCGGGATGTCATAGAGAATTATCATTTGCACAGACCACAGGCACTGGAGTGCTCCCTTGCTGGCTCACCAGTATCTCTACAGGAGGCGATGGAGGGGAGGTTAAGAAAAGCACAAAGTGAGAGTTAATAAGTCCTTGAAGGAGGTAAACAAGGGAGGTGTTAATTACTTATTTAAAAGTCTACTACATTTTGTCAGCGTGAAATAGCTCATCTCTCGTAGTAATGGTGGTGTCGAGTCAATATCAAGACACCCTCGCTGACCTTTTTCAATTTGTTTTTTTTTCACAGGGTCAACGTTTAAGGCTTCACTTTGTTGACATACAGTGTGCGGCAGGTAAGTACTTTTAAAATCAGTGTGACATAATATGTCACATGTAAAGCATGTCATATAAGCGCTTGGTAAGCAGGAAAGGATACGGTGTCCATGTGCAAATTGTCTTCACGGTAAATTATTTTTGTCAGATAAGAAAACAAGTCCAAAAGAATTGGTGGTAACGGTAAATTAAATTGTCCTGTGTTTGAGAGAAGTGACACTGTAAAGAAGTGACTGGAATCACAATAATAAAAGCCATGGAGATGCTTTTGAAAAATAGTACAGAGAAAGAAGTGAATGAAGTAATGAAACCTGTGTTGTTTCAAAGGGGGCTTTTCTTTCCCTGCTGAGCTGAGAAGAAAACATACACCAGCAGTGAATCCTGTTTGAAAATGCACAACAGAGTCAACAGTGAAGTTCAATCAGGCAGCAACAGTTAAAGCTGTTCAATAGGCATCTCTTCTTTGGTATCAGATAATTATTTGGGGGCACTGAGAAATATTTACATGCTCGTGAGTTTAGAGCTAAATAGATTTTGTCATCATATTTTAAAAGATTTGTAGAGATTGCAATTTCCTTGGCTTCTTGAGATTTTCTTTCTAAGAACTGCAATAGACAGCATACTTTTCTTTAATGCAAAATTTATTTTCACTAGTAAAGAATTGATAAGATTGAATAATTTTTCCAAACTGCAGTAAGTTACACTTACTCTTTCATTGCTCATACCGAGGCTGATACTGATAGCTTTAGCCATTTTGCCTTTGCTACCTTTTTAAAATATCCATGTTCAGCTTGGTGAGGGGGATTTAAGTGTCTTATTAAATTTGTTGTTCCATTTTGTGGCGATTTATTTTGCCAAGGTTTGTGTCTTCACCCAATAAGATGCTAGTATATGACTGTTTGCCTATGCCATTGTGGTCTGGCCCATAATAAGCCATATATGTACATGAGGCTGACTGGCTGGTCACCTGTCTGGGCAAAGAACACTGGAAATCAGCTGATTCTGGTCTCTTGTTGGTCAGTTGGCGCATCTCTAGTTATTTCCACTTCCCCCAAGAGTTAGATCGCGTAATTGATCTAAAACATTCTCACATTGGTAAGCTAGTATAGCCAGAAACTGGTAAAACTGTCTATGCAGAAATACTGGAATACTATATATAAATATCCCTTATGTAACCCACCCTAAACTACAACCTATTCTGGTCATTATGTGAGTTTTAGAAGCTGGAGAGCAAACAATTTCCACATTTTCAAATCTTTATACTAAGCTAAGCTATTTGGCACCTGATTGTAGCTTCATATTAAACCTACAAATGTGAAAGGATATATTTTTTTATTTTTCCTTATATACCTAATGAAGGAAGTAACATCATCCGGACAGTGTTAAACTCTTCTTTTTAATAAAAGTCACAGTTCTGACACGGCTATTCTTTTACCAAGCACACTCTCAGTATAATGTATATATAATTTCTTTTCAGTTCTCTGTCCCTTCTCGGTAATAGGGAATGGACTAGTAATAAACAAGTGAAATTTCAAAGCAAAATCATCTACATAGTTGACCAAGGTTATATTGATGACTAACGCTGTCCTTTGTGCAGAGGGTAAATTGCAAACTTCCTGCTGGTACAGCCGTATTCAAGGGTTCATCTGAGTGTTTCAATAATTCATTATAGCCACATAATGGATCACTTACTGTGTGCCCTCCACTGGTAAATGTAATTTAGACTTGAACACCAGATCCTTTTCTATTCTGTTTTATCCACAAAAATCATCTGTTCTGTATATATCTGCATTTTCTTTAGTTTTATGCAAGAAGTGTAGTTCATTCAAATCCTTCTTAGTCCTATCTCTATGACTTCTGACACTGAAATGAGTTGTGTGTTGCATTTATTACTATGCTGCTGTGCAGTAAGCACAGTAAGAGTAAGTGCTGCATGCACTGGTGTTTGATGTGCCACAGAATGATCGAGGAAGGCAGTAAACGAGGCAAGGCCATGGTGGAGAAGAGACAGCTCTTCATGGAAATGAGTGAGTGGAGTCGACTGCGAGAGATGTCTTTTCACTATCTCATGTAATGCACAAACATGCATGGTCCCTCGCGTGTAATTCCTCCCACACAGAGCGTATCACTGATTAAATAAACATTCAAAAAGCTTTAAGTGATATTTTTACTTTGATATCAGATTACATTTGTCAGGTATAGATGATTTTTTGAGACTGCGTTTCTCTTATTTTTCAGGAGCTCAAAACTTTGATGTCATCAGACTGTCAACTTATAGGACTGCCTGCAAACTTCGGTTTGTGCAGAAGAGATGTAACCGTAAGAAAAAAATGTCACCTCTTTTCAGCCGTTATAACACCAGCAGAAACATTTGTTTGAACATGAATGCAGACTTGATTGATTGTATTCTGTCTGTTTGCCAATCCCCCCTCACAGTTCATCTGGTGGATGTCTGGAACATGATCGAAGCCTTTCGTGACAACGGGCTCAACACATTGGACCACAATGCTGAAATCAATGTGTCACGACTGGAGACTATTCTGTCTTCCATTTACTACCAGCTCAACAAGCGGCTGCCCACCACCCACCAGATCAATGTGGAACAGTCCATTGGGCTCCTGCTCAACTTCATGGTGGCCACATATGATAGGTATGGAATAGGTGCACAACACAGAGAAGTACTATACTGTAGTCTAGTCTGTAGGTGGTGTTGTTTGGATAGAAACAACAAACAACAAAAGAGTAAAGGCACAGCTCTTATTTAGGATCTTTTAAAGATAATATTTACCAAAGGAGGGTGGCACATTGGAGCAGTGGTTAGCACTGTTGCTTCACAGCGAGATGGTTCATGGTTTGAATCTGCTGGCTAATAGCAAATTCAAGATAAGTGTAACTGCAGGACTGCAAGAAAATTTACTGTATGCAGTAAAAAAAAAATTCAACAGAACAACAAGCAAAGATGAATCCAACATGAGTTTTGCAATAAACTGTAAATAGTTTTTATAAATAGGTTAAAAAGACAAAAAGTGGCTACAGATTACTGGATCAAGTCCACTAATATAAAACATGTGGAAACCTCACATTGTCACAAAAGAGGAGCTGAAGCCATCAACTATTTGACATTGTTGCTTCAAATCAGTTTTTAGGTAATAATCAATTCTTAATCGCTTATAAAATGCATTGCTTAAAAAAAAGCTTTTTCTTATTTGAAATAAGATACACAAATCACACAGATATCACAAAGATACAGACTTGGCACTGACTGAGGAGACACAGGAAACACGGAGCACAGGAGGAGCACAGGAACAGAAACCAAGAAACCAGAAATGATAAATTATGAAATCAAAGACTATATAATAACTGAAAATACAAAACACTGCGTCACTGACCCAGGACCGTGACATAAACTTTGTCACCTGCTATCATTCTGTTGTCAGTCTGCTATTGAATGGGTCAAGCTGGCAATTATGTACTTTATCAAGCTAAGTGTTTTTCCAGTGTTGGATTTAGTGTAAACTTGTTCAGCTAACATTATCTCAGGATGGTCATGCAGTTGAGTCGTATTCCCAGGGTATTTTCATTTATTATTTTCTATTTATTTTCATTCTTTTAACAAAAAATATTGATATTTCATGTCCCTGGGTTAATACAGTATCACCATGCAAAAAATCACAATACTGTGCTGGTTCGATTTTTTTTCCCGCCACCCCAAATATCTCAGCAATTGAAGTTCAAGAGAAGAAGTGACAGTTCTAAAAATGATCTACAGCAGATCAATGGTGTCGAAAGTCATCCCCTTAATAGAAGAAAAAACTAGTAAAAAAATCCATCAAAAACCTTACACAGGATCCGAGAGATACACTGGAGCCTGCAGATAATCCACTGTTTGCTAAAGCCTCAAAAGAAATGGTAGGTTGGCTGTCAAGGAAGGGAAACTAGGATAAAAGACTGAGGTGTGCCAAATTACACAAGAACCGGAATGAAAATCAGTGGCAACAGGTCTTGGATTCATATGATTAGTATATATGGAGGAGATCAGGTACAAAAGTATCTGCAGCTATCTGTAAAACACAGTACAGACTCTGTCATGGTTTGACTTTGCATTTCAGTCAGTGGTTTTGGGGGATCTTATCAAAATTGATGGAATTATGAACGTAGAAAAGTGCCATCAGATTTTGATTCGCCATGCAATACCATCTAATATAATCTGATTAGCAACAACTTCATTTTTCAGCATGACAATGATCCCAACCTTGCCACTGCAGTAAAAGCATACCTGGATAGAAAAACAGTAGAAAACTATCAGTCATTTGGAGTGGCCTCCCCAGAGCCCAAACCTCAACAGAATTAAACAAAAGGGAGCCAACATCCAAAGAAGAACTTAACTTTGAATGTCCTTCGGGAAGTGGGAAGAGAACTATTCCTGACGACTACTTAAAGAAATGGCAAGTAAGAGAGTTCAGGTTGTGTTGACGAATGTAGGTGGTTAAATTAAATACTGACTTTCAAGCTCACTAATAAATCAGTAATTTCGGGAGCCTTTTCTCATCTTCCTAGCAAAATATATAGAAATCTGAGGTGGCTCTGGACTTTTGCATAATGCTCTTTTTGAACCTTTTTTAAATCAAGTGCAGTTTTAAAATTTCAACCCATAAATCTTCACAAATCCACATTTCTGACTCTGTGATTTGTCACACTAACAGAAAGACTGCCACCTCCCAAAGATTTGCTTGGGCACTTCCAAGTGTTCTCCTTCTGGTTTGTGTTGTGTTATATGTGATTAAAAAGACCAGGGGAGAACATTTCCTGTAGCTGCTTAACTTTCAGGATGTTAAATAGACACTTATACATGGCTGAGTTATTTCCAAACATAATCAAAATACAGTAAAACCATTACTGGCACTTAGATGGTCCATGGATCTTGTTTTCAGAAATCCCAGAAATACAGATTGGTGCAGAGGACAGAGTATCAATGACCCAGCAATCGATGAAGAATGTAAAATGTTATTAACTTCTAGTAGGTTCAAAATCAGGATTTTAGGTGGGTATGGATCAGGCTAACAAATAGACTCTAAGCTAGCTAATAATTAAGATTATACAAGCATATTTACTTTTATTAAAGGACCCTGTCTATGTACATTTAACTAACTGAAATATTAAACCGCTCATCAATCAAAAATGTTAACATATAAGCTACCCTGTACCGGTCGACAAAGTCTGGTAACCCTGGAGATGTTTTACGGTACGTCCCTCCTCTTAATATCCACTTCCTGAATCAGGGAGGTTTATTATTGACCATAAAGCACTCTCTCATTATTGTACCTCGTGTACTCAAATTGATTGGCTGCTTGCCCTCTCCATTCAGGGATCCATTCAATTGGTTTACTTTTATCTGTAAAGCCATTCTGGTCCCACTCTGTTATTATTCATGCTCCCGTATCTCTGTGAAACTTTTGGAAACGACTTGCTGCAGTCACAGGAAGCAGTTTTGCTATCTGTCCCTCAGGTCCAAACTGAATTAGGCAGGAGAGCTTTCATCCACTCTGTTACTTCTGCTCGGAAGCAAGAGCTAAATGAATCTCAGACGAAACAAGCTGGTCTCGCTAGGCAAGTTAAAACGATTTATAAGAAGAATACAGGGAGTGCAGAATTATTAGGCAAGTTGTATTTTTGAGGAATAATTTTATTATTGAACAACAACCATGTTCTCAATGTATTAGTATTTTTTAGTATTTATTTATTTATTTATTGTCATTGTCAAGAACAATGAAATTGCATTTGGGGCTTCCATACAACCCAAAAAAAAGAAGAAAATAATAAATACCCCTTAAAACCCAAGTGTACATATTTAACCCAGTGTGACTCCAATGCAATAAGACAATCCTTAGCAATAATGTTCGTAGAAATTCAGACAAAGACCTGAGAAACATGACAAAATACAACAATGCAACCCATTCAATATTATTGTACTGTGAGATATGATATCAGACATGATAGTTATCTATTTAAGAAAGAGGGGGGGGGGCAGGAGGGGGAAGAGAATAAAGATATGATGCACCAATGCAGACCAGTTCATTGCTATTAAGAAGTTGGATATGGTTATTGTCCGTGAGAGGGGGGCAGAGAGTTCAGGAGCCTCACAGCCTGTGGATACAGGCTGTTGGCCAGTCTGGATGTTCTGGCCTGTATAGACCTGTACCTTCTCCCTGAGGGCAGCAGATGGAAAAGGTGGCGCGCAGGGTGATGTTGGTCCCGCAGGATACTGTGCACCCTCCTCAGACAGCGAGTGGGGAAGATATTACTGATCTCTGGCAGACTTGTTCCAATAATTCTGCCAGCTTCTTTCACCACCCGCTGGAGTGCTTGCTGATCGGCCTTGGTGCAGCTGGGGAACCACACTAGAAATCCATACGTCAGAACGCTGCATGAACCCAAAAAACTCATTAATATCAAAGCTGAATGTTTTTGGAAGTAGTTTTTAGTTTTAGCTATTTTAGGGGGATATCTGTGTGTGCAGGTGACTATTACTGTGCATAATTATTAGGCAACTTAACAAAAAACAAATATATACCCATTTCAATTATTTATTTTTACCAGTGAAACCAATATAACATCTCCACATTCACAAATATACATTTCTGACATTCAAAAACAAAACAAAAACAAATCAGCGACCAATATAGCCACCTTTCTTTGCAAGGACACTCAAAAGCCTGCCATCCATGGATTCTGTCAGTGTTTTGATCTGTTCACCATCAACATTGCGTGCAGCAGCAACCACAGCCTCCCAGACACTGTTCAGAGAGGTGTACTGTTTTCCCTCCTTGTAAATCTCACATTTGATGATGGACCACAGGTTCTCAATGGGGTTCAGATCAGGTGAACAAGGAGGCCATGTCATTAGTTTTTCTTCTTTTATACCCTTTCTTGCCAGCCACGCTGTGGAGTACTTGGACGCGTGTGATGGAGCATTGTCCTGCATGAAAATCACGTTTTTCTTGAAGGATGCAGACTTCTTCCTGTACCACTGCTTGAAGAAGGTGTCTTCCAGAAACTGGCAGTAGGACTGGGAGTTGAGCTTGACTCCATCCTCAACCCGAAAAGGCCCCACAAGCTCATCTTTGATGATACCAGCCCAAACCAGTACTCCACCTCCATCTTGCTGGCGTCTGAGTCGGACTGGAGCTCTCTGCCCTTTACCAATCCAGCCACGGGCCCATCCATCTGGCCCATCAAGACTCACTCTCATTTCATCAGTCCATAAAACCTTAGAAAAACCAGTCTTGAGATATTTCTTGGCCCAGTCTTGACGTTTCAGCTTGTGTGTCTTGTTCAGTGGTGGTCGTCTTTCAGCCTTTCTTACCTTGGCCATGTCTCTGAGTATTGCACACCTTGTGCTTTTGGGCACTCCAGTGATGTTGCAGCTCTGAAATATGGCCAAACTGGTGGCAAGTGGCATCTTGGCAGCTGCACGCTTGACTTTTCTCAGTTCATGGGCAGTTATTTTGCGCCTTGGTTTTTCCACACGCTTCTTGCGACCCTGTTGACTATTTTGAATGAAACGCTTGATTGTTCGATGATCACGCTTCAGAAGCTTTGCAATTTTGAGACTGCTGCATCCCTCTGCAAGATATCTCACTATTTTTGACTTTTCTGAGCCTGTCAAGTCCTTCTTTTGACCCATTTTGCCAAAGGAAAGGACGTTGCCTAATAATTATGCACACCTGATATAGGGTGTTGATGTCATTAGACCACACCCCTTCTCATTACAGAGATGCACATCACCTAATATGCTTAATTGGTAGTAGGCTTTCGAGCCTATACAGCTTGGAGTAAGACAACATGCATGAAGAGGATGATGTGGACAAAATACTCATTTGCCTAATAATTCTGCACTCCCTGTAGAAACCTAATAAAGCAGGTGAATAATCATTTGTACGTCCACGGTCAACCGTAGTTTAAGGTTTAGTTAAAGATTCTTCACATTTTGTATGCTAAAGGATGCAAAATCAACACTGCAGTCATATTTTTCAATTTTATTTTTGTTCGTACTCCTGAATGTTAGTTTTTCCTCTTAAATGACAAAACTTCAGGTTAAATTAAAAAAAGAAGCATGAAAAGCATAAAAACCATAAATTCCTAGTACTATAGGAGCAGAATTAATAAACAAATGTATATTTTATTCATTTTGAATTCAACTTTCTGCTTCTTGGAATGCTTTCCACTTGCAGTGAAAGCCATGGGAAGTTGACAGTTTTCTCAATGAAAGCCATGCTGGCAACAATGTGTGGAGGGAAGATTGTTGACAAACTACGCTGTAAGTACAATTTTGACTGCTTTTTTTAAAAGCTGATGTTTTGGTTAATTACATATGCCAGGGTCTGCATGTAGTTACTCGAGTTAAACACACAGGGGCACTGCTGCAACATATATACAGTATTCATTTATTTTAAATGCATTAAGTTAATGCTGAGTCTGTGTACCTAGGATCAATAGTTTCCATTCACATAAATGTCAAGTGCCGGTTTGCATCCTGTTTTTGCTCAAAAGTAAAATGTGACATTTGCTTTCTCAGATATTTTCTCGCAGATCTCCGACTCCAGTGGCGTCATGGTGTTTGCAAAGTTTGATCAGTTCCTTCGGGAGGTGCTGAAACTCCCCACAGCCGTGTTCGAGGGCCCATCATTCGGCTACACGGAGCACTCAGTGCGGACGTGCTTCCCTCAGCAGGTAGGAAGAGAATATTGAATCAGCTTTCTCCTTTACTTTTTTCAAAGTCTTCAGTGCTTTACACTTGTTCAACGCATGCATGTGTGTGTTTGTATCTAGAAGAAGATCATGCTGAACACATTTTTGGATGTGTTGATGGCAGATCCTCCCCCGCAGTGTCTTGTGTGGCTGCCGCTCATGCACCGACTTGCTAATGTTGAAAATGGTAAGTTTTCCCAAACCAAATTTAATACTGAGAAGAGATGCTTGAGAAAGGAATAATAATTCACTATTTTTAGACATTTTCTCTCATGGTAACATTTTATAAAGTGAGTGAAATATCATAAAAAACCAACAAGGAAATCCTGTTATACGAAAAGCCAGAAGAAATCATGAAACCAGTCTTGGCTTGGCTCCAAGACCAAAATCAAGACGATGACAACAAATTGTGTAAATAAATTATAAATGTACTTTCCCGTCGCTTATTTCTCCAAATGAATAAAAATATTTTCTCTCTACATTTCATATGCTAATGAGGGGGCGGGGTGGGGGGACGTGGGCTGTCTTAAAGATGTGTCATAGTGTCAACTTTCTAGCTATTGGTTGTTACAGAAGTGGTGGAGTCAACTCAGAAGATCATTTTTAATTGTCCTTTATCTGTAAAGCATTGACTAATTTCTCAAGTAAATATAGTGGAGTATAAGGTAACATAAAATTGACATACGTAAAGTATCTGAATTTTTTTATTATTTAAAACAAACCAAATACAGAAGTAGCTCTGAGATTAGTGACATCACCACTCTGACAGGAAAGTGTCTTTGTTTTTGTGTTTATCCACTCAGTCTTCCATCCGGTGGAATGTTCTTATTGCCGGAGTGAGAGCATGATGGGTTTCCGGTATCGGTGCCAACAGTGCCATGGCTACCAGCTCTGTCAAAGCTGCTTCTGGCGTGGCCATGCTAATGGTCCCCATAGCAACCAGCACCAGATGAAGGAGCACTCGTCTTGGGTAAGGGGAAAAGGCTCTGATTATTTCTCAGTCTTACATTATGCTTTTCCCATTTCCATACAATTGAAAAGTCAATATCTCTTCGGTCTCATCTCGACTGATTTTATGACATAGCAACCATGTGCCCACATTTCTCGTCCTTTCAGACAAATTCAGCAGGGATTTAATGGGGTTTTACTCATCTTGGCAAATAAAATTGTATTGACTGAATTTACTGTGTTGCTGCCCCCAAAGCTCAATCATTGTGTGGATGCTTTAAGCATCCACACTATTGAGTTCCTCTTGGGACTTCCGTACACTTTTTGGCACTTAACTACTTCCGCAATTTTCAGCCGATTTTCACCGTTCAAATTTTAAACTATTCTGCTATTTCTGCTAATGTGTGCTATGTCTTTTGGTATTTTTCACTATTATACTTTTTAAAATATTAAGCTTAATTTGTCCCATTGAAATGAATGGGAAACTTCTGCAATTCTGCTAAAATTTGCTTGTTTCTGAAACTTAACTACTTCCTCATATTTTCACGTAGAACAAGCATTCAAACTTTAAAATGTTCACAAATTATTGGGCTATTCATGTGTGATTCAGCTTTTTCAAATCTTTTACCGTTTTACTTTTATGCCTCTTAAAGTTTTGAGTTGCACAATTGTGATTTTTCACAAAATACATGCGTTGTTATGGTTGCTATGCTCTTGGCTTCCAGTGTGCCACTGAAGCTTTTGCAGTCTTCTCTTCATGTCCGAACAACTGTTTGCTACTTGCTCAATTTTCACTCAACTTCCACAAATTATACATCAAAACGTAGGTATTTTTGCTGGCTTTCAGGAAATGTCACTATCATTGTTGTGGGATTTATAGAATTTTGGCAAATCTCCTCAGACCAACACAAACTCTCAAAACTCTGCATAGAAAGTCAATGGAGAGCTTGTTCAAAATCATCGCTGGATTTCTGTAATGAGAGGCATATTTGAATCGTCATATCTCCTTAACGAAGCGACTTTAAGACATGAGGCTTGTCCCGGTATATCTTCAGACACTCCTGACGCTCACAATTCAAGAATTTCTTTCTCACCTATTACCGTTCTGAAATGAGTTGGACTTGTTTGAGGGTAGGAAATTCGTCCGTCGCACAGATTTCTTCAGATTTCAAACTCTGGAAATGAACCACTTTTTTCTCTCGTCATAACTTTTTGTTGGATTTCCACAGAGACCTGAAAATTTCCATGACTGTTCACCAAAGCCTGCTGTCTCTTACGGTGAAAGAATGATATCAATGCTCCAAATAGATTTCGAGTTACAAAGCGTTGTTTGAGGGCAAGTCAAGGCAGTTTTTGCTTCACTCTACTCAGTTATGGTGCATTACAAGTCAAATATCTTTAATAATTCATATTTTAATGATAAATTGTTAACACTGGAAGATTCCCCCATCTCTTCTGAACAAAACGGTGTAAGAATGACCGCTCTAGCCCCTACGGTTAGGAAATTATGGTCATTTGTTTGAGGGGAGTCGTCACTATGAGAAATAGACTGCAATAATCCTGTGCCTCTCTGTGCTGCCTGTGTAAACAGATGCACCTGTTTTGGCGGGAAAACGTAAACAGCCACTCTGATTGGTGGATTCAAATTCAGCAGCTCCCAGGCTGACCTAGAAACTTACTTCTCTCTCCCTGTGTGTGTGTGTGTGTGTGTGTGTGTGTGTGTGTGTGTGTGTGTGTGTGTGTGTGTGTGTGAGAGAGAGAGAGAGAGAAAGGCTTTTAATGGGATGATCTCATTCTAAGATTCAAATTCAATATATTTAGACTGGTTGACTGAATTGGATCTTGTGTGTGTGTCTCTCTGTGCATGTGTGTTTCCTTCTGTGTACATATTTCTGATTGTGTGGCTGTTATATATTTTTTTTGCTGATTTTTTTCATTTAACAAGTATATTTGAGGGACTCTCAGCATGTTCAGCATTTTTTCAGCTGTCCATTTTGCTTTTCCAATTTTTCTGTTTAACTTATTACTATTGTGCTAAATCAAACTATTTCTGCTATTTTATAAGATTTGTGCTTAATATACTATTTCTGCTTTTAATAGGATTTGTGCTTAATATAGTATTTCTGCTTTTTATAGGATTTGTGCTTAATATACTATTTCTGCTTTTTATAGGATTTGTGCTTAATATAGTATTTCTGCTAAATGTAGTATTTATGCTTAATCATACTATTTCTATATATTTCTGCCAGGCAGCCAATCCTCTGTGAGGACTCAGACACATATCACATATCAGGGCCTGCACGGCTTCCCAGCCAGCCAATCATGTCTGAGGTCTTCCGTTTCCTCTCTCGTCATATCTCAGCGACGGTTGTACAAAGAGCAATGAAAATCGCAGTCAAAGTACACCAAAGTCCGCTGATTCACCCAGCACAAGAAATATGCCTCTAGTCCACCTAGTTTTTGAGTTACACAACGTTTTGTAACTCCAAAAAACTGCGTTTTTCGCCTCTCACCGCGATCTAATTCTGACTCCTCATCACCCTGTTTTTCAAGATGGCTCCTCTCTTTCCCAGTGGCGCAGTTGGTAATGACACGGGTCTGCAAGCCAAAGATCGTGGGTTCGATTCCACCTTGGTCAACATGTTTTTTTCCCTACAAATTAATACACTGTCACAGACCAGTAATTCATATTCATCATTTATTACAATTCTGCAAACTGTTATGATTTTACCAGCTTTTCTAATATGGACCTCACATTCTTAACACTCCATGGCACAAATACTCTTCCCTTTAGGCTCTGTGTATGTGTGTGTGTATCAATATTTCTCCCATTTTAAAGTATTACTCCTCTATAATTGTATTTCTGTTAAATCAAAGTACTTTTACTACATCTTAGTACTTCTGCTCAATCATAGTATTTCTGCTAAATCATAGTATTTCTGCTACTTTTTGGTACTTGTGCTAAATACAGTATTTCTGCTAAATCATACTATTTCTACTATATTATATTTTTCTTTCTAAATATAGCATTTCTGCTATATAATTGTATTTATGCTATGTTATAATATTTGTGCTAAACCAGAGTATTTGTGCTGAAACATAGTATTTCTGCCAAATGATAGTATTTCTGTCAAATTATAGTATTTGTGCTAAAACATAGTATTAATTTAAAATTACAATATTCATAGTTCATCACAGTGTCTCTGGTAAATCACAATATTTCTGCTAAGTTCTGCTATGCTATTGTATTTCTGCCAAGTATTATGTTTCCTCTAAGATATTGCAGTTCTGCTAAGTTATTACATTTTAGCAAACTTCTTTTGCTTCTGCAAAGTTTTTACAATTTCTGCAACTTTTCAGCTTTTTCAGCTAGTTTTTGCAGACAGCTTCAGCTTAAAGCATCCACACTGCATTTTCGCAGGAAATGCAAATTTTTCTAGTTATGTTATAAATTGAAACATGGGAAGTCTGAACCCATTTCACATACCACTTGGATTTTACACAGAGAAGAATGACTGCTCTTGTAGCCTGAGGACTGGAATGACATGCCGGAGAAAAACAAAACGCTTTTTCTCTGATATAAAAAAAGAAAGAAAATTATAACATGGGGTAGGTGCATGCATCTGTTTGGGATGTTGTCCTGCTTCCCTGATAAATTGGTATGATGTACGCACACCAGTGAAATTATTTGCTGTTGCCATTTGGATGCTTTTTCTGTTAACCTCGGTCCTGATTACCTGGCAGTATTACTGGCTATGTGACAGAAAAAAATGGATGCTTATCCATTTTTCAATTGCTCTCTATCTGCCTCCAAGTGCAGTACATTTATTTTTCCTACTTTTATTTGTTAGTTAAATCTCAAGTGTGAGATTATACAGGCAAGGACATGCATTTTTATTCCTACACCACATCTCACTACGTTGTGCTAACATTAAGGTTCGTAGCAAGAAAGAGGAGTGCTGTTTACTACAGCTCTGCACGTCGCCCCGATTTTCAAGAACAAGGTTGATGTGCAGAGCTGTAGTAGCTACAGACGGATGTGTTTAATCAGTCACACTATGAAGATATGGGAAAGAACTTGAACTGTATCATTTTTATGTGCATAAAAACTAAATACCATTTCTGCTTGCCCTAGGGAAAATAAACATTTAGCTCAACATATGAGGACCATAATAAACAATAATAAATAAAATAAACATTGGTACTTAAAAATATCTGGATCATATAAAACATGGTTAAGAAGCATTTAGAATAAAATCATTATAGCAGAATAAAATGCTTCTTTACCTTCTTCCTGACTGCAGGTGAGAAAACAGGCTGCGAGATAGATGGCAGGGATCATTTATGATGCTGTCACCTGCTGTTTTCACAATCCTGTTCAGTTTGTGTCTTTCCTCAGACCTGCTGTTTCCAAACCAGCAAGTGATGCAGGACATGATTATGCTCTCGGTGGTGCCTCTGTAATAGACTGTCAGGGGTGGAGTGGCGAGGTCCCGCTTCAGGTTCAATGTCTTCATGTTACAGAGGAGATGGAGACAATGTTTTACCTCCTTAATGAGGGCTGTGGTGTTGTCACTGGAGTTCAAACCTTCCTTCAGATACACTTCCTAATACTTGGTGCACTTTGCCTGCTCTACTATAGATCCACTGATGGTCAGTGGTGGGACACAACTGGAGGTTGTCCTCCTGACATCCATGATCATGTCCTTAGTTTTGTCTGTGTTCAGAGTGCTGAGTGTTATCTGGTAGAGTGGGGTCATTAAGACCTGATTGCACAGTGGGTTTATAGCCTTCTGCTGTCTGGAACGCAGCCACAAGCGCTGCGTGTCCTTGTTGTTTGTAAAATGATTTGACAGTTTTTCACATAATGCTTGTTTTCAGTTGCTTCTTCGTATGCTATAGGCTGAGCTGTTTCCAGATGATAACTCTGATCCTCGGTGGTGAATAGACTCAGTTGTCAGCTGTGGCTTGTCACCAAGTGTCTTGACAGTTCTGATGACAGTCACATCGTCTGTGCATTTGTTTACAAATTCAGTGACAGCATCTGTGTATTCCTAGAGGTTTATACAACTCCCTTGATGTAGCTGTGTCTCTAAAGGTCCACCGTGCGCACTCAAAGCTGTCCTGCAAGGATGTATTAGCCTCATGAGGCCGCTTTCTGATATCTGACTTGCCGGAGGCATTTGGCTCATTCTGGGCCTGCATTCAGGTGTCAACATGACAGTCAAGTGATCAGAGCTACCAGTGAAAGAGTTGGTGAAGGTAGTTTAAGAAGAGAGCTGAAAATTAGTGAGCAGCAGTACAGCTTCATGCCAGGAAAGAGCGCTACAGATGTAGTGTTTGACAGCGCTGATGGAGAAGTACAGAGAAGGTCAGAATGTGTTGCAATGTGTCTTTATGGCTCTAGTAAAATCACATGATAGGATGCCAAGAGAGGAGCTGTAGTACTGCACAAGGAAGTCAGAAGTGACAGAGAAGTATTTGATGGTGGTGCAGAACATGAGGGCAGCAACAATAGCGAGGTGTGCATGAGGAGTGACAAGGTGGGGGTGGGATTACATCATGGATCAGCTCTAAGACCCTTCTTGTTTGCAGTGGTGATGGACAGGCTGACAGATGAGGTCAGGCAGGAATCTCCAAGGACTATGATGCTTGCAATTGACATTGTGATCTGTAGTAAGAGTAGGAAGCAGGTGGAAGAGAGCCTGCAGAGATGGAGTCATGCTTAGAGGGGGAGGTGAAGTTGAAAGAAGCAGTGAAGGTGCATGAATATAAATACCTGTGGTTAACCATCCAAAGCAATGGACAGTGCACAAGAGAGGTGAGTGGAGATGAGCGTCCGGGGTGATTTGTGACAGAAGGATAACAACAAAAGTGAAAAGAAAAGTTTCTAAGTTGAGACATTCGGTCAAACAAAAGAAAGACATGAGGCAGAGTAGAAGGTAGCTTAAGGTGCTAAGATTTTCATTGGGAGTGATCAGGAGGGACAGGATTAGAAATGAGTACATCAGAGGGACAGCTCAGGATAAGCACTTTGAAGGCAAAGTTAGAGAGGCACTGAGATGGTTTGGACATTTGGAGAAGAGTGATAGTGAATATATTGGACAAGGGATGTTGAACACAGAGGTGCCAGCCAGGTGGAAAACAGGAACACCAAAGGATGTAGTGAAGGAGGACATGCAGAGGATTAGTGAGAGCCGAAGAGGATGCTAGGGACAGGATGAGATGAAGGCAAATGATCTGTTGTGGTGACCACCTTGTACCGCACTAAAATATGTTGAAAGATGCTCTAACCTGCCAGTATGAGAAAATATAATTTAAAAAATCATAAGATATGAGTGACTTCAGTTAAGAAGTTAAAGTATCACTCATCAGAAACATTAGGGATAGTACTGTATACTTTTCCCATATAATTCAGAGTTTCCTAAAGAGTGAAATACAAGTGCTGGAAATCATCCTAAACCATTGGTCAGAGTAGCCAAACCTAAATGTGTTTGTTATATTTTGAAGCTTCTTCCCTTATTTCTCCTGAATGAAGCATTGCTGTCAAGCTTCACTGCAGTTTTTCAGCCATTTGGATTAAAGAATCCACCGAACCTGCTCAATAGAAGCTTTTACTGAGTATGCAACAAGTACTTCTCATCCCCACTTTTCCCACAGTAAACAACGTCTTGACCTAGTTATGTAAATGACTTCTAACAGCGTAAAACTGTTTTCACTCCAACACAGTCACAGCAGTCAACAAAATTGCAAAGCTAACCAATGCGTTGTTTGTCTTGCCTAACTCACAGAAGTCTCCGGCTAAAAAGCTGAGCCATGCCATCAGTAAATCGCTAGGCTGCGTCCCCATCGGAGAGCCGCCACATCCCGTATTCCCCGAGCAGGCCGAGAGACCACAGGAGCTCACCCACACTGTGTAAGTACTCTTCCCAATGCATTTGTTCCTGCTCTCTCTGTCATTATTGAGGGAACCCCAGCAGATTTGTTGATTAACAGCATGGCAAGGATCAGTATCCTCATGATCTATAGTCTGCTACCGTCATGTAACTGCCTCCATCTTTCCACTTTGCTGTCACCACATGACTGATAGTGCGCCATCCTGCTCAGACATCTCGTCCCTGATTATTTGCTACCATGGAAATGCTGATATACTACACAGATTCAGCCGCTGCTGCCGTTAAGCGCAGTCATCCTCATCAGTCTGTTGGCAATGAAACAGGGACGATGGTATAAATCTCAGATTCTAGGCTTTGGGAAATCATTATAGAAAATGCATTATATTCTGCTGGTGTCCTAAACCCTGAAGACTCATTTACATTTCAGCTGAAAAATAGTACTATTAACATAATCAATTCCACCACTGAGATACTTTCACGTAGCGTCTTCTTTGTTGCACTGAAACTCCAACGCTTTATGGTCTCCACCAAGACAACATCTAACTGTGTTTTGAGTATAAAAACAGTGGTCCATGGTTGTTCTTGTCTATGGCGTTAACATGATCGCAGGAAATCTCTCAACTTTTGTATTTGAGCTTTCGACAGTTCCCATAGCACGTTTCATAACAAAATCCCGCTTCATATTCCAGTCACGACCATAAATCTAAGCTGTCTGTATATCCTTTTGTTGCTGGCAAGTGTCAGTGAGTAATTGATAGTGCACTGCATCACAGGGGAGAAAGTAGCTTCGTGAATACCAAGAAAATTGACACAACGTAAATACATTCGCATGATTTCCTGTTTTACCCCGATTCGCTTTTATATCCAGACTCTGCCCACTGCCAGGGGGCTTTTTCTGCATTGTGCCCAAACTTATGTGTTTAAGATGGAGTTTACATTTGCATAAATTTACAATTCATCACAACAGGGAGAGCCAACTGTCGACCCGGATGTTTTCCTCCTACTGAGAGATAAGGCGATTGGATTAGCTTGCACACTATAGGCTGCGTAGCATGAAATTACTTCACACAAGTAGATTAATATTGATAAAAAATAAAATTTGTGGCTAAAATATATTTAGAATTATGTATCTCTAGGGGCCACAGGAAGTTGCAATCCATATCTATATCTATCTTTTTTTTATGATGTTGATTATTTCAGACAGTGTAGTCACGGAGAATATGGAGCTCCGTCACAGAGAAACCAGCTGGGGCTTTTGTTTAGAGCTCTAAAACTGGTTTTAATTGCTCAGTATTTTCTGATGTAAACTAAAATTTGCAGTGAGAAAAGGCCCTTGATTAAATAATACTGAATATAATATAGCTTAGAGGAAGTTGTACCACGATTATTTCTACTTTTTATAATTTTACTTTTAAGTTTTAATAGCTTATTGGGCTTTAATAAAAAAAATATGTTTGGCATTCTTTCTTTGAAATTCCAAGAACTTATTGTTATGATCTCCTTTGAGGGTTTTGAACACAAAGTGCATCCTCATGCTCTTGCAGATGGCATTTTCAGGTTGCTGAAACTCTGTATTCGTGTTTGCTGACTTTTAGGATAATGGATGTGACTGTTGACCCCTTCTTTTTATATCTTTTTGTCTCTATTGTTATGTCTGAAAGGGCATTTACAAAAAAAACAAAACATCTATTTTTGGTTCCAGAAATGATTTTATGTTTTGATTTGTGTGGCGATGAAGTAGCGCCTCTCATCAGCTGTGCAATGAAAAGAAGCTTTTAAACCTGACAACCCTTCAAAATATGTATTCATCAGCGACTGTCATTCTCAATTTTGGTTCGGATTAAAAGCTCCCAAATTTAACTGTGCAGGTCTTCAAAATAGCAGGCAGATACATCTGCAAAACAACACACAGGGGGAAATAACAGTGTTGTTTAGTTCTTTGGAATATGATCCTTAGTATGAAATTATACATTAAACATGACACTTAAGTCTGCTTATCTTTAGATGTGAGAAAAGTACTAGCATGGCTCTATCTAACTGTAACAAAATCTAGAACCTCATTAGCATTTTATATGTTACACAATTACTGGACACTTTATTAGGTACACCTTGCTACAACAGGGTTGGATCCACTTTTGTCTTCTCAACTGCCTTAATTCTTTGTGGTATAAATTCAGCAAGGTGCTGCGAGTGTTCCTCTGAGATTTTGGTCCACATTGACGTGATAGCGTAAACGCAGCTACTGTAGATTTGTCGGCTGCACATTCATGAAGGGAATCTCCCATTCCTCCACATCCAACAGGATTTCTATTGGATGTGGCGAGATCTGGTGACTACGCAGATCATATGAGTGCAGTGAACTTGTTGCCATGTTTAAGAAATTAGTTTGAGGTCATTCAGTTCAAATCAGGTTAATTTATATACAGATAAGGACAATATTATTAGCTTCTCTCCCTTTATTTAAAGTATTTTCCAAGCGCTTTTAAACAGAGCAAGGAATTTTTTAACACAGCTTTTCCAAACATCCTGGTTTTATTTTGTATGCTTACTTTATTTTACCTTGCACACAGAAACATAATCATAATTCAGTAATGTTCACTTTGGTCTTCTGGAGGTAGTTCTTCACCAGGAGTGATGTGTGTTTGGGATCATTGTCGTGTTGGAAGACAAAGTGATAACTCAGACCCAGTTTTGGTGCTGACCGTTTGAGGTTTTTCATTCAAAATCTTCACATATCCTTCTTCCACTTTCCACCTTCCACCTCACAGTTCCAGATGCACTGCAGCATCCCCACAGCATAATACTCCCACCACCATGTTTCACTGTGGGGATGTTGTTCTTTGGGTTGTACACGTCTCATGTCTTTCTCCAAGCATAAACAGTTTCAGTATGACCAAAGAGCTCTAGTTTTGTCTCACCTGATTAAAGGGAGTGACTCCAGTATTTCTGTTTCTCAACGTTGTCCTTAGAATACTTCAGGCTTGAAGTTATCTTTTTTGTATTTGTTTTCTTGGTGTACAACCTTGCAGTCTGTTCCTGTGGAGGGTTCGAGTGATTTTCGTCTTTAAGACAACAATTGCCAACTTGGTAAGTCATTCACTAGAGTTTTGGCAGTTGTTCTGGTGTCTTTTGACACATCTCTTTATTTCCAGAGTAGAGCTGGGCGATAGAACGATAACGATATGTATCGCGATATAACTTTTACTCGATAGAGAAATTAAGCTATCGCGATAGACCTCGCCGCTCTTGTCCTCAAAAAAAAAAAAAAAAAAAAAGGTCAGCCAATCCAAATTAAGTAGCGCAGAGCCGAACCAATCACAGCCGCAGCGTCACGTCGCGTGACTTGTTACGTACAGCACAAGTGCCAAGCCGCACGTGTGTTTGTTTGGGAAGCAGCCAGCGGGTAATGGAGCCAGCGCGTAATGGAGGAAATGAGTGTGCCGACTAGAAAAATCAACCGAGCGTGACCGAAGAGAAAACAGATGATGGTTCCAATGCCGGAGAGATTGTCAAACGGAAGAGCCATAGAAGTTCCGTAGTGTGAAGGTATTTCGGCTATTTCAAGTCTGACAAAGAACAGAGTAGCGTGCACTGTAAATTGTGCCGAAAGCAAGTCTGGAAATACAATAAACTGGTGCATGCGTCACACTGTGCGCCACGTTATTGTTTCGGTGAAATGAATTTCTACAATACTGTTTCTGTTAATTCTACTCTCTGCAGTGTTTAAATGCTTACATATATACACAGTTACTGTCCCTCCACACATACGACTCGGTTCTGCTTCTATGCCGCAGCTTTGTTTACTTTTTCCCACCGAGGCTTCTAGACTTCTGATTGGCCAACATTTCTGCACAGTTAGGAATCTAGCGCCACCTGCTGCTTTGGCATGTTCATAGCAGCGTTTGCCTTCATTTCTGCCTTTATGTGTGGACGGGATTATTTTTTAAAACGAAAACGGAAAATCTCCGTTTTCAAAAATACCCGTGTACGTGTGGACGTAGCCTCAGTCTCTGACTGGAAGCGCTAATTCGTCATTCGGCTTTTGTCAGACTAAAGTAACTGTTACAACTGTTTGAAAAGCTAAGCTATACAACAAGGAGAGATTGAGAATTTCCTTTTAGTTCTCAGTTTATTTGATATTGACAAAAGTTAGTCAGTTTTGTCTGTTCTTCTGTAAAACAAACTAAGATTTATTTTTAGAATTAATATTTTGTTTCTAAGTGGAATTGACAATTTAGTCTGTTTTGTTTGTTCTATTTTGAAACTTAAACGCTTTAGCGGCTGCCTTTTGTGTAGTTTGCAATATTTGCCTTTATTTATCTGAAAAACTCATGTTCCTTAAGTACATCTACCCTGTTGAACTTATTATGGGAAATAAATATTTAAATAAAAACAAGCTGCTGATTCTTTCACATTTTACTTGTGAGCAACGGCACATTTAAATCTTACAAATATAGTTATTTGGCTTATATCGTGATAGATATCGTTATCGCCTGAAATGAAAAAAACATATCGTGATATGAAAAAATCTCATATCGCCCAGCTCTATTCCAGAGTCTTTGAAATCTTTCTCTTCCTGCTTCTGCCAAGCTTGTGCCGTACTGTGTGGCTCTCTTTGAATTTCTTGATGATACTTCTCACTCCAGTTCTTGACACTTGGAAACGCTGCTATAGCTTTGCATATCCATCTCCTGCTTTGTGAGTGCCAACAGTTCTTTTTATCTCAAGTCCAAACCGATTTCTTTTGTTTTTGGCGTGATGCTTTCTCAAGTGACAGCTCAAACCCATGCCGAAGTTTTTATACTGTGTGCAAATTTGGAGATAACTCTCAGTTTTAACTTGATTTTACAACCTTTACAAGGTTAAATTTCATCAATACACATCAGTAGTTTGTGCAGTTGCTTAATAAAAAGGTCAGTTCTCCAGAGGGACTAATAATATTGATCATGGTAATTGGTAGATGTTTTTTGTTTTGTTTTTTTCTGAAGTAATGTGTCTAAAAAGAAATTATTTCTGGTTTCTAAAGAAAACTACAATGTATGGAAATTCTATGTTACAAATCCCTTGCTATGTTAAAAAAACACTTTCTTCATCTGTAGTGCCAAATCACAATAACAGCCACCTCAAGGCACTTTATACTGTAAGGTAAAGACCCTACAGAGCAAGCACTATGTGATGGTGGGAAGCAAAAACTCCCTTTCAACAGGAAGAAGCCTCCACCAGAAGCAGCCTCAGGGAGGGGCACTCATCTCCCTCCACCAGAGATGGGCGCGTTACTGTAATCCGATTACTTTTTTCAAGTAACGAGTAAAGTAAGGGATTACTATTGCGAAAACGGTAATTAGATTACCGTTACTTTCCCGTAGGAACGCTGCGTTACTGCGTTACTAAAACTGATGTTTTTGCGAGAATGTCTCATGACAGTGACGTAAGCGAGTGCAACGTTAGTGACAACAGCTGTGTGCAGATCAACAATGGATAATATATCGAGTGCGGAGAGAGTATGAGCATGCAGCGTTTAAAGCGTGGAAGTACTGACCTTACTTTGAGTTTGATTCCATAAAAAGTGACAAAAACATTAGCGTCTGTTGTGCGTGGGAAAAAAAACTTCTTTTTACAGCGAAAAAAACCCCTAAACTTCCGAACAAGCACGAGTGCGCTATGACGTAATGGGAAACTCACAGAGAAGCTCGCGGATTCTTCCACTGACCGCTGCGGCACACCTGCACCAGGGCAAACCTCCGCCTACGCCAGTCCTGCTTTACAGGTGAAAATAGAGCAACAGGACCGCTGAGTCTTTGATTTTATTTATTTTCTGCTGTGTTTTACTTGCATCTATGTGAAAGAGTGAGTGTAAACACAAAAATATTTTATTTTATGTGCTGGAATGTGCAGAAAATAGGTTTAAATGTTAAACAAATTTTTTCCGTCAGAGAATGTTGCATATAATAAAATTTTTGTTTGATGCATAAAGTTAAACGATTAAAACTAATGAAACAAGTTTTAAAAAGAGACTTTTCCATTTGATTGCCTTTTGTATGATGGATTATGCAGAAAAAGTAGAATTGGGCTGAAAGATCTATCGCTTTATCACCTATTCAGGTTGTAAATCATGTTTTTAAAAAGTAACTAAGTAATTAATTACTTTTGAAAATAAGTAATCAATAAAGTAACAGGATTACTTTTTGGGGGAAGTAATCAGTAATTAGTTACTGATTACTTTTTTCAAGTAACTTGACCAACACTGCCCTCCACCAGTTTGGGGTTAAGTGGAAATAGGGAGACAGGACAAAACCAACTAAGAGAGAGAAGACTAAATTGTAATGACATACTGCAGTGGTAAAGAGTGAAAAGAGGTGCTCAGAGTATAAAAATTACAGTTAGTGGCTGTGAATAGAGCGGTGCTTCAACCATGTTTTTTCAGTAATTATGAAGAAGCAGCTTTAAAACTTAGCTTAACTTAGCATAAATACCAGAAATGGGGGAGCTAGCTAATCTGGCTCCAGATGAAAGTTTAAAGTTTAAAAGCCTCCCAGCACCTCTAGAGCTGATTAATTTACATCTGTGATGTTTAATAAAACATAAAAACTGAAAAATAACAACTACGCTTTGATGTTATATGATATTTGTTGTTTGACTGTAAGACAAGGACAAAATTAAATTGAACTGTACCGTTAAATCCAACATCAAATTGTAAATCGTATGCCCTCGTTGTAGCCATGAGCCATGAGTTCTGCTGCTAATGGAATAATTCTGTTTTTTAATGGGCAGTTTAATAAAAAAAATGATGGGGGAACACAGCAATTATCTGCATACCATTCCGAGTTCCCTGCTGGCTATAGAAATGGATCCCTCAGATAATTAGTCACAGGAAAACTGCCAGGCTTCTACTTTTATTCTACATCGACTTCATTTTACTGGTGATGCATAAGAGTGAGAGAGATGCAGTGTTGGAATACTAAAACTATTGCTGCTGCTTGCCAATTCTGATGAATGTTATTTGTGAAGAGATGGTGTTTCATATCGTAAAAGCAGAGGACATACATCAGTGCGATCTCTTAGGTGTGTGTGTGTGTGTGTGTGTCTGTGATGGCTGACGGAGCTTCTGTGAGTGACTAATAATGGCAGAATCAGGCTAGAGAGTCAAGTTTGATCAAAACGCCCAAATCGAACGGACACGAGTCTCCCAGTTGTCCAAACTCTCATATAATCTTCAGACAAAGTGCATCTATTCTGAAACTATTCTGAAATATTTACTGGCATCTGAAAGCAAAGACCAACAGTGAGCTGAGCTGTGAATTTCTTCTCTCCACTCTAACTGTCAGCGAGATTCTTGGGGATTTGTGTTTTAGAGAGGAGTTATAGGTTTGGGATGCACTGTCTGTCTCAGAAACTTTAAATCTAGGATGCGGCTTCTTACCTTCAGACTTAGCACTGCTTCTGCCAAAAGACTTTAAGCACCAAAACAGACTAAGAGTCAAAAAATAGGCATCTTGCCGTACTTTGCATTTAATGTGGAACACACCAAGTCTGTGAGTCTGTAGGCTCAAATTCTCTCTTCCAATGTTTAATATTTAGTAACCAATTTTCCACTCTCTATATAATCCCTAGAAATCCATTAACATTTTAAAATGATTTCCTCTGTTTTATGCCTCTTCTTCTTTTTCTTTTTTTTATTCTCCAGGTCAATGAAAATTCCATCAGTGTCATTAAAATGTAGAGAACAGGCATATAATTCACTTCACTGAGAGCGTGATCCATTGGGTTTTTATGGCCGAGGTACTGTCAGCCTCGCGGGAAATAGGAGCACAGCAGGAGAGGATGCTTCACGCTTGCTTATTATTTTTAGCCGACTGAGGACGATTGAAGGCACCCGTCCTTTTCAGAAATAAGGCGAACGAGTGTGCATGAGGTGCCACTAGACTTAATTTTCCCAGTACCCCCTTCAAAGCCAAGTATAAATAGCACGTGGTACATTGTCATTCGCTGCACGCAGGTAACACAAAGCTTAGCGCATTGCAGACTTTGATCTCTTAGTGCCTAAATGTTGTGTCAATTCACTCCTGGTTGACCTCTGAGGCGCCGCCCAAATGTCTGGCCTGTGTGTCCTTAATCAGCGTTCAGGGAGTCAGTGAATCACAGCGTTGCAGACACTGATGTGAACGAGTCGGGATGCCTGTTAGAGTTCATTCTAACATTTAGAGGAGAATGAAATACTGCTTTACATAAGAGGAAGCTTTTTTATGGCACCCTGCTGTGCCAGAGGAGTTTTATTGGTATGTTCAAAAAGGGCTGATGATTATTTATAGAAGGCTAACTGTGAAGAGCTTTGACTTATGTAACTCACTAAAGGTAAGGGGAAGAGTAAGGATATATAATTGCAATTATAGTAGAAACTGTAGAGTTCATTGTGCGCTTGTCTGCTGAGGAGATGATAAAACATTTGTGCTTTTTTTTTGTTTAGAGGTTGCAGAGGAGGTATTTTGAGCAAAAGGCATTTCCCCCTAATTTCCACTGTGTTAGCGAGAGGTGAAGAGAGGAGAGTGAGCGTGTGCGAGAGAGAGAGGGAGAGAGAGGGAGAGAGCAAATCTACGTCGTCACAAAGTCACATGACCGCTGAGTTTCCTTGGAGACAACAGCAGTGTAATAGTGAGATGCTCGCCTGCTCAGTTGAGGGCAGATTAGGCATCTGGCAACAGCAGCAATTGGATGTATTTTGCCAGCCAGACAGGTGCTTTCTCTCCTCACAGAGGTAAGTGTGGCGCCTCGCTTCCTGTCCTCAGACTGGAGCTCACCTTCAGGGTGGATTCTTTTTTTTTTAATGTGATTAAAAAAAAAAGAGGTAAACATTTTTCACATGCGCTGGGATTTTAGCCGGAGTGTTTGTCAGGGAGACTGGAAGGCAGCGCGTGGCCATTTAGTAGTGACACTTTTGCGTTCCTGTTTATCCTAATGCGTGATCCAGAAATTAGCAGTGCTGTGGTTGTGCAAACGGCCCCAGAAACAAATACTCGGACTTGCGTCTCTTACGACCCCATTAGGCAACTCTTGAGGGGCATAAACGTCTGAATGAATTAATAATTGCAGTGTGTCTTCAAAAAGAACACACTGACCCCCTTGAGCACCCACGTTAATGCGAGGAGCATGCATTTAGAAGTACTGCTGCATTTTTTCATATATTTTGTGCTGATTTCTGTTTTTAGTAGCTGAGTAATATACAGAACTGCCTGTGCTGTTGATGTACTTTGTGGGGGGGTAAAGGTGGCTTTTTTGCACAATGTAGATATAAATAGTTTGATTTGGAAAAAAGAAAAAAGGAAAAGCTGATTGGACAAATAATCTTAATAAGACACAGTGCTCTACATTGCATTTTCTTTTATGTGGTAATGAGTGTTTTAAATAAAACTGTTACAACAGAATCAAAGCTGATAACTACACAAAGATACTGCGGATGCGTCTTCAAGGATTTGAAAATCAAATGCTTTCCTCTGCTGTTTTCTGTGTCGGATGTGAAGCTGAGAGGACCTGAGATGTGCAGAGTGATATTTCGGCGCGTTAATGAGACTCTGTGGTCCGGGGGTTTGGACTCCGATGAGTTTGCCACTGATTCAGCCGCCAGATGGACCCCACTGCTTTGTTTACTCTCACAAAAAATTACCTCCTACAATGTCACCTTTACTAGTTTTTCACAGACTTCCAGTTTAATTAGATCTCTTGTCTGCTGCTCTTGCTCTTGCTCATGTTAATGAGGTTTAAGCTAATAGCCCAAAAACATCTAATTCGCTGTTCCCGGAATAGTCAATTATTTTGCAACAATTTTAAGTTAACTGGAGTACAGCATGTTGCTTTTTTTCCTGCAACACACTCAGTGGTTTATAATGATCCTCCTGCTTCCCTCCTCACCCTCCTGGTACAGTTGGATTAAACTGAAGCCAGGATCGCTGATTCATGATTATTAATAAAATGCAAATGCCCTCTCCTCCATTCCCTGGTGACAAGCACCACAGACCTCTGCAGCGCAGCATTAAAGACCTCTAATCTTGTCTTTTAGTCAGCCGAAACCAGCGGCCAACAACATGAACGACACAATGCTCATGTCCTCTGGGGCACCTACTCCAACTAAAAGGTAAGCGACCCTCAGGCCTGGTGTCATTCTGAAGGTATAACATCTTTAAAAGATGACCAGACGTCACTTGCAGTTGCACACTCTGGCTGTCAGTTCTTCTAATCACAGGATTCAGATGGTTTCGGGTTTCCTCCCATCAGTGGAAATAACAGAGGGCAGTCAGTGAATCAAACTACAGATGTTATTTGTTCCTTCACACTTGACACACATTTCTTTTTTTTCTTTTGTTTTTTTTTTTTTTGCATCCGAACAGCATTGCCTTGTGAGTAATTTTAGAGGAAAATTAGTTCCGCTGTCGTGAAGAATATGCGAGCACTCCTACTTAAAGGGCTGATTTGACAAATAGATTATGATAGAACTGGAGCCTTATCATGTAAGCAGATAGCAGGCGAGGGCCCCGTGAAAGCAGCCTAATTGTCCTCTTATTTCTGCCCCTCTCAGTTAAAGGCAACCTCAATTATTATTTACTCACAGTGCTAATGAACCATTGTGGTTATGAATTCAATAATGGAGAGCACTCCGAGGGAGCTGTAATGTATCTGCACTCTCTCTCGCAGGTCTGTGCTGGTTAAATTTTCCTTTTTGTGTTCACAATCTCTTTATCATATCTTTCCAGCAATTTGTGTTTGCAAGACAGGCACGTTAGCAGACACGCTACAGTCCACTGTAGAGAATGAATAGAGGCATGAATATCAAACCTATTTAGCATGCGGCGTTTGATTGAACTCTAAAGAATTTATTTAAGAATTCAGTGTGCAGTTTAATGAAGTCCTGTGGATGCTTTTTTATTTTTTTTAATCCACTTGTGTTTCTCCAGGCTGAGGTATCATACAATACTATGCCAAGGACCCTCGCAGCTGAAGGGCACCTTGTAAAAAAAGGGTCCAATGATGTGCAACTAGATTTAGCCCTAAACTGTGTTTTTAAAGAGACGTGTTAATATAAGCCTGTTTTTCTGTTTTAAAGATCAGTCACTTCACCTGGTAACAAAGTGTAAGTATTTAACCTTGCTGAAAGCAAAGTAGCAATCAATACCGGATTAGTTTTCTTTGCAAGATCAACATTTTGTGCAGTGCAGTCTTGTCTGTGTGGCCCGACGGTATCGAGATTACAGCTTGCATTGAGGGAAGCCGACAAGATAGGGTCACCCGAGGCTGTAAACAATACCTCACATCCAAACCTGTGGAGGTCAGTGGAAGACATTACGTTTTGCAGCATGGGCAGGCAGAAGGCGACACTCTCCTGAGATTTGCTTCATTGTGTGCATTGAAGAAGCCCGATAACCTTTGTCTTGACATTTTGCTCTGTGAGTCATGGCTGTATGGGAAGATGTCATGCACCGAAGATGCTGTTGCCTCGGAGGGGTCCTAACAACCACAAAGCTGCCATTTTTAGGGCAGGAATTGTGCACTGAGCCATTGTGACGCTTCTAAAATAGGTTGTGTTGTGAGTGGCAGTGAGGATATCAGTAGGCAGGTCAAAGTGGGTTCATATTATTGTATTTGATAATTGCGCAGCGCTAGCCTGCCTGCTTTTTTTTTTACTAAGGATGTACGAGTCAAAGATGTTACTGTTGAATAATGGAAAGCTCCTTGTGGCTCTGCTTCAGTTTGAAAGCCTCAAACTGACAAGCAGCACCAGTGCAGTCCTTGTTTGTTGACTCTTTCAGATTTTTTACTGCAGGGAAACAAACAAAAGAAAAAACAGAAACAGAACTATAAGATGTCAGGGAAAAGAAAAAAACTGATGCTCTCTAAAAAAAAAAAATAGTGCGTGTTGTGCTCCTAGCCTCCATCACAGTGTGCTCTCTGATACTGTCTGCTCTGCTGACAGGGCATCTGCTCTCTTCCACATCTCCCTCTCACACAGCAATATCTCAGCATAAGCAAGCAAACCAACAGCCCACAATTTAGAACTTATTAGCCGCATTATAGCAGCAAAAAACAAAATGCTGTCTCAGACTTAAAGGGCATTAACTCAGAGTCAACTCACTATTGACCAAACGTCAGTATGAAAGCACTATTGACAAAGCAGCTGTAGTTATATGTGATTGATGAACTGCTATTGCTTGCTTAACATTGAAGTTGAGAATAATTTTCATGAAGCAGGCTTACCTGGTGTATTTAGTGAGTAAATGAAACGGAACAGATAGAGTTAGGTCCATACACATTTGGATAAAGGCACAATTCTTGTACACCGTCGTTGTATTTTTTTAGTCAAGCATTTAATATTAGACTGAAGTGCAGATTTTCAGCTTTAATTCAAGGGTTTTAAAATGTATACAGAATAATGGGCAGCTTTTTACAGGCTTGAACGTAATCGGACAAACTAACCTGATTTTAAATAAAATCAATGGCTGTCTGAGTTCTCGAACCAGTGGGAATCACCAAATGCTTCATTTCCTCACATGACATGGCCTACCAGGCCTTTGCTGAGTCTCTGTGCATTCAGATTTGTATTTATTAACTAAAAAAACATGTTCTGTTGGGTTGAGATCAGGTGACTTATTTGGTCAGTGAACAATATACCATTTGTTTAACCTGAGAAACTGTTAGGTTGCTTCTGCAGTTTGCTTTGGGCCATTATCTATCTACTATAAAACACTGTCCTATTAGGCTGAATCTGAGCCGTGTACACCCATCACATTCGTACAAGTTCACCTTGGTTTCATCTGTCCAAGGAATTTTTTTTCAGAAGTGTGCAGGCTCTTTTAGACGTTTCCTCGCAAAGTGACCTTCTAGTTCTTGAGTGTAACCAGTGGTTTGCATCTTGTTGTGAGCCCCCTGTAATTATATGTGTGAAGGGTTCTCTTGATTCTAGACTTCGACAATAATACACCTTCATCCCTGAGAGTGTTCTTGACGTAGGGTGTGAAATTTTCTTCTCTCTCTGATAGATTTTGATTTTTGGCTGATGATAGACTCCTTGAGTTGTTGCAGAATCTCTTTGGACCTGATATTGAGATTTCCATCGAAAAGCAGCCAAATGTTCAACACTTGGGATTTAGGCGTTAGATCTTTTATCCACTTAGATCGTTGTAAATAACCAGGAAACAGGCCTCACCTAGCCACAAAACTGCTCGTCATCCAATTGTCCATTTAATTCTGAGTCTCTGAAAATGGCAAACTATGTATAAATGGCTGAATGTCCTAAACAGATGATGCAAAACTTTTGAATTAAAGCTGAATGTCTTTATTTCAATGACATATTTAGTGTTTGGTTAAAATCCAATGTGATGGTGACCTAGGTAAAACTACAAACACTGCGTCATTGTTCAAAAACATATTAACGTCACTCTATCGTACTTATAGTGGTTGGCAAATGACCTAATGTAATGTTTTGCTGTTTTTTATGAAAATGGATGAATTTACTCTAAATCATATATATTGATATTAGTGCTGTAAACACTTGATATCCAAAATCTGTCACTTAAAAGTCATTTAGTCTTTATTTATAGGAGCGTCAAAGAAACCAGAAATCTGAACTCTGAGCCTGCCCACGCTGAGCTGAAATAGGTAAACATGACAGACACAGTGGTGTCTGAGAAATTGTGTTTGAGTAAAAATGCTTACAACTAAAATAAGTATCTGGGAAAGATGCCAGTTTGGAGCGCTTAAAGGTAGTTCATGCATCTCTGTCTGAAACCTGGCTCAGGCCATCAGGTGGTGCCAAGAAACTCCCTGAAGAACAAAACACTGGAGCTGCTTCCAGCCTGAAGATTCAACCCAAACGGCTCCCTGACGTATGTTAATGCCTTACTTTAATTCTACAAGAAACCTCAGACTCTGCCTGTGCTTTGGCCTGAGGACGAGAAGGTAAATTATTTAGAAAGTGCCCCACTTAACGAGACATTTTCAGAGATCTGGCTCAAAACGACTGCTATGACATGTTGGTTGAGTGATTTCTCCTCTAGTGGACCAAGTTTAATCTCCTCCAGTCAGGTGATAGTATCTAAAAATATGTCAAATCGTACAGTGACTATTTAATGATGTAATCAGTGAAATTATGGGAAAAAAACATTGGAAAAAATAGCTGAAATGATCTCAGTACACTAGCAGATTTATGTGTATAGATAAGATTCAAATACAAATGTTAATTAAGAGGCTGATTATCAGTCCTTTTGAGGCCGTGTGGTTGCTGATGCAGCGGGTTTGAAGCCAGATTGGGTTTAATGGTCTTAATCATCACTTACTCTCAGATAGCGCCCAACTCCATATCAGCTGTCCTTCACTCTTCACTGCAGACCGCCTGCCGAGAAAGAACAGCATATGTCCTGTCGTCTGTCCGCACCATATGCCACACCCATGGTCATTTAAAGTCTTGCGCCTTATTTGACATTTCCAGTCAGTGATGAAATGGCCAGAATGGGCATTGGCACAGTCACAAATGCATTTGGCATGCTGCATTCTCTCTTATCCATCACAGTTCATTGTTATGACCAATTACTGTACCTCAGACTGTCTATCAACACTGCAGTCAAAGCCAATTGTCCTTTGTAAGGTCGCCTTAATTATGAAGTTTTGTTTTCATGCAAATTATTTTATATAATCACTTGCGCCATGCAATTTTTTTTTGTTCCTTTCTACTTACATAAGCGCTTTTGACATTTGAGTCACTGTTGCTGTCTATGCTTGTGTGCATGTGTGCACGCGTGCATGATGTGTCTTTCTATCTTTGACTTTGGGCAGTGTCTTGGAGAGTCCCAGCCGGCTAGATGAAGAGCACCGCCTCATTGCTCGATACGCTGCCCGCCTGGCAGCTGAGGCGGGCAACTCCACAGTGAGTATGAGACCCCATGGTGGGCATCAGTCACCCTGCATTTCAGATTTGATGCTTTGAAGTTTTTGTCAGGTTTTCTTCATCAGCACAGGGAACTTGGATTTTGAAACTGAAATGTGAGCTTTTATTTTCCATGACTTGTATTTGTTTTAGAAAGACTTAAGGAATTTTTACTTTTTGGCAGAGCGCTGTAGAGAAATAGGCAGGGCACATGGGGCAGTGAGCAGGGAAATGACTCAAGTTGAAGGTCAGCCAAGCTGGGAGTTGAACATGTTCAGGGCATTAAAATCTCTAAGCAATGGGAAACGTAGCCCTTACGTTGATGACTTTTCTAGAAATACAGTGAAGTAAGGAGCACATGTCATCTGATTAAAAGTTCTAGTCCTTTCTATGCTGGTAACATGTTAACAGCAAAGTGTGGCTCAAATATGCAACAAATACTCCTCAAGCCAGATTCCTTATCACAAATACACCAACTGCTGGGTCTGTTTACTCTGCAGCCAAACAAAATCAGGTTCTCTTAATAAAAACTGCTTTCTGATTTTATGCTCCACTAGTCGTGAGCTGGAAGAGTACAACTCTCTCCTTCTTAACTCTTTCATATTCCATTGCTACCTTTTAGAAATTTAAACATAAACCTCTCCAAGAAATGGAAAAAAATATGTTTTGAAGGCACATTTTGGTGAAGAAAAATGGTAACGAGGGTGACACATACATGCTTCAAAATAAAAAGCGCCCCGCTGGTTTCGCCAGCTGAACTCTTTTGTTGTGAAGCAGCAGCAGTAGATTTCTTTGTCACTGTTTGTTATATATGGAAGGGATAAAGCGACGCTGTGGTTCCTGTTTATGCTGAAACATAATAAGTCTCCAGCGGAGCATCATTACTGCTCGCTGTGGTCAGACGCGATAGCTGTTTGTATTTAACTTTTGTTCTCCCCACCGTGTTTTTAATACTGTTTTATGATAATTTTGTTTTTCAGCAACAATGTCCTCCAACAGATCTCAGTTTCAACTTTGATGCCAATAAGCAGCAGAGGCAGCTGATTGCAGAGCTGGAGAACAAAAACAGGTACAGCTTATCATGCGACCATTGTCATACATGTGTGACAGGTTTTGATTTGATTTTTTGGCTTGTTGGTGGTAAAGCAGTGATGCATGATTTTGTTGCACTCATTTGCTTTCTGTTACAGCCTTTAGTTGAGATGATGATTATATATGTGTGCTAAAAATATTACAACGGTGCACAGCGTGGCTAATCAAGCTGTTCCTTTGAAAGTTTCTCAGCCATCTGTAATATTAAAATGCTGCTTGCATGTGAATGCATTAGCAGTAAACCCATTATTAAATCTTTGTCCTTTGACTCATCTGAGTACAGTATGTAAACAATATGTGCTTTTCCTTTCACATTTTAAATCATTTCAAATGCAAGTTTTGCATTTAAGGTATTTTTAAACATGTGACAACACAGCATGAGTAATAAAGCTCACGTTTCGTCTCTGCTGTCTGCTATATTCAGAGAGATCCTGCAGGAAATCCAGAGGCTGCGTTTGGAGCATGAACAGGCCTCTCAGCCGACACCAGAAAAAGCCCAGCAGAACCCCACACTCCTGACCGAACTACGACTCCTCAGGTATCAACCTGCCGACACGATACATCACATATAACATCATCATTAAGGGGTCAAAAAGATAAAGAAATAAAAACAAACAAAACCTCAGGGCGGTTGTACCTTTTTGGACTGAACTCATTCTTTACGTAAAATTAATGTGTGCCTAATTAGGGAGCATTTGCTTCCACAACAGCATGGACATTTGTCTTGCTGGCAGGACACTGAGACCCTTGGGTTCAGTTGCTGGGAGAGAGTCACCCTGTGAGGACATGTTACAGCACTTTTTACCTTGAACGACTCCTTGATTGTGTCAACTGGCCTAAATAATGCATCAGAGGCAACATTGCAAGTCAACAGTTGTGCCAAAGGCTCAAATCACATCATCTTTTAATGTTTTATAGCTTAACTGTTTAGCTTCTAAATTAATCTTTAGTCATTCATCCATTTGTATCATGGTTTGTTTTTTTTTCAATTTTACTCCCCACGCGGACTCTTTTTGGCATGTTAGTGTTGATAATATTTTCATAATATGGTAATTATTAGGTAATTTCTGTCTTATGTCACGTAACCACATTGTTTCTTACTAGTAAACAGGTTTTCATATATTAATACGCTCTCTTAGTATGTTTGCTTTAGGGCAGACATCATCAAATGGTAAATATTTAACAGCACAGTGTTCTGTGTGGAGCTGTATTTGGACTGAACAGATGTCCTATTGCATTTATACAGCCACAGGATGAAGAACAGATAACTGCTGCTTACAATCTGCAAATGTTTGTACGTTTCTTATAGGACAACTTTAGCCATACAAATGATTGCTACTGTGCTTTAATTTTTTTTTTCAATATACAGTTACATAGTATGGACACCAGGGGGTGATAAAGAGCCAGAAGCTGAATTGAAAAGAGGCCACAAGCAGTCACAGAGTCATGTTTTTATATATAAAAGAATTATTTTAGACCATTTTTGTGCATGTACTTTATGAAAAGCAGCAAATCAAAACTTTATCCTAAAACAGACCTCTGAACAACAAAGAGCTCATGAAGAATAAAAGGGAACACTGGGGCTTAATCATAGCAAGAACAGAAAAACACACTAGAGCCTTGTTATTTGGCATCCAGGAGTCTTTGTTTCCTGAATGCCAAAACGTGAAAGAACACATATTCTGATAGCATAGTGTTAGTGTCAGGGTGAGGGTTAATGGCTGGATTTGACCTTAATGGCTGTAGGTTGACACACTTGGTTTAAGGTGTGACATTGATGTCATTTTTTCAATATCGAGAAAACATATTACCTAATAATGCCGGTTATGGTGCACATACTTGATGCAAATGCCGTGGGACTCTATATATATTAGAGACTGCCTACTGGAGTGGCTCTAATTGATCCGGGGATTATTGGACCTAAAGGCAAGTCTGTCTCCCAGACACAAAAATAATCCCCTCACTTAGCTGCTCTTCAGGAAGTGAATAAGTGTATGAAATAATTTGCTAATAGACTTTGATGAAGTCTCTGAAATAGACTTCATCTGAAATGCTTTCAGTTTCAGATGACACCGCCTTCTTTACAGAATATTTTCCAGGAATCTTTTGTTGTCTGTTTGGAGTTTAAAGCAAAGCACTGGTGTAAGATTATGCCTTACAAATAAAACAGGAATGCATAAATCTTTTGTTTTCCTCCTTCCTCGGCAGACACAGGAAGGATGAGCTGGAGAGGCGCATGTCAGCCTTGCAAGAGAGCAGGCGGGAGTTGATGGTGCAGCTGGAGGGTCTCATGAGGCTGCTAAAGGTAAAACTTTCACCTGCTTGGAGAAGATTTATCTTCAAGTAGGGATATATAATAACCCAGAACAGAACAGATATTAACTGTCCTAAATCTGCTGTTATTCTTTTATATTTCACAGGTTTTATCAATGATATTCTACCTTACATAATTAGGCTTTATTTGATGAATTGAAAATTTCCTTAAGTCTTCAAAACCAAGACAGCAGTAATCTTATGTAAACGTGCCATGTGGTGCATGCAGAAACCCCTTTCTTCTTCTTTTATTGCTTTAATTCTGTTGCTCTCACTCTCCTTGCTCTCTCACTCTCTGCTTACCTTTGCTGGCTGATAGGATGAGGAGCAGAAGCAGGCTGTAAGTTGCCCTTAATTCAGTTTGCAAGGCTCAATACCTGCTCTAGTCACATCACTTAGTCCACTGCTCCCCTCTCCACACAGATGTGATTGAAGGAAGCGTTTATAATAGGTTTTAAGACGACTGTTAAGAAAGATGATAGGATTCCACTACCTAACATGATTACACTGATCTAGTTGTCAAACTTGATTCTGCTCCACCACTTCCTTGTTAGCTTCATGCCAGTGCGGTAGAGGCACAATCTTTAAAATTTGTTTTCTAACCCAGGCGAGTTGAGAGAACTGTGTTTTTCTTGGTCCAAATGTCAGGGACCTGTTCCTTTCATTGGCGCTAACAAACTCACTTCTAATATGACTGCAGTCTGGCTGGCCATCTGCTGCCTGGCACGGAGCCATCAACCCAGGCCTGCAACAGTCCCAGAGACACACACTGATCCTTTCTCTATGAGATATAGCTCCCAACTCAGCACAAGCCCCACATGCACACCTACGCATGGTTCTCATTAACCCTGTGAATGCAGTAAAGGTGTACTATAGACAGACAAGGTAAAGCCAATCAGTATAGTTTTACCACAAGTCTTTCTTTTTTTTGGGGGGGGGGGGGTTGTGGCTTTTAGCCAATATTTTGTTTGTTTGTTTGTTTGTTTGTTCTCCCAGTAAGGATTAAGTTCTTTTGGTCACATCTGTGTCAAGATTTATTTCATTAGAAGTCACCTTTAGAAACAAAAAGGTTTCCTAAAGCTGCAATCTGTGATCCCAATAGAGCATCATCTATTTAAACTGGTTGTTCGAGAATTTGATTAGTTGATGTTAGGCTGATATTTAGGTTTCTTTGTTTTTTTATCTTCTTTCTGTAGAATCACTAAAGGTTAGCAAGCATAGATTCCATGTTTTTCGCTTATTATGCTTCTGGAAGAAGATGACACCGGTCAGCTAGTGTCTTTGTACCTGCCAGGGTCAAACACATAAATATCAGAAATCAGTCCTGATGTAAATGTAGCCAGTCTCTTCTTTAAGCTTATCTGGTTGTATACCTCTCCAATTTCAACTTTGCTACTATTTTTAGAGTGCTCCCTGGAAGTTGTGCTCTACCTTCTTGCATGTGAACTTTCAGCATGTGGTTCCTACGTTTGGAGGTTAGGTAATGTGCTGATGATTACCGTAACTATCATAAATGGTTTTATCCATTGCAGTCACAGTCTGGAGGCTCCCCTCACTCTTCTCCCAGCCACGGTGCGGGCTGCTCAATGCCTATGCCCATACGTTCCACCTCGGCTGGGTCCACCCCAACTCACACACCACAGGACTGCCTGGCAGGTGTGGGAGGGGATGTGCTGGAGGCCTTTGCTCAGGGTTCGTCTGAAACCAGTAAAACAAAGAGGATTTGAAGCAGATTATACTTACGCAAAGTTACACTCCAAGACTGGTCATTTGATGTCTTCTCCGTTCTCTGTTCCTCAGGTGTGCCTAGAAATCTTCGGAATGATCTTTTAGTTGCTGCTGACTCAATCACAAACACCATGTCGTCACTGGTGAAAGAGCTTCACTCAGGTTAGTCTAGACAAAATAGGTTTTTAGCTTTTTTTTCTTCCTCTTCGCCTTCAGTCCTTTTTTCTTATCTTAAAAAAGGCACTTCTGTGTTCTTTCTGCTATATTTTAGCCTTTTGTGCCCAAGTATTTACATAAGGAACTGCTGTCACTAAAATGTAGTTCTTGTTTTTTAAAGTGGACGATGCCGCAGAGGATGAGGAGACCAACATGAGGAATGGTGGAGACAGAGGTAAGTCTGGTAATAGTAATTATAACGATTGGCCAGGATCAAAATATGCAATATTTGGTTTCTTTTCTGTTGCAACATAAAATCAATCAAAATTTGACAGGATAATATAAAATTACTGCAGAAACAGCAGCTTTTGATGACAATGACTGTGTTGTTTCTTCATTTGTTGGATTTGAATGATTGGCTCCGACTAAATATTTGCATGGCACCTATATCAGCCAAGAAAAATATACTTGTTTGGCTCTTCGAACTGGGCTCCTTCTGTCACACTTCATCCAAAAGCAGCGATGCACTGTGGCGTATTGCCACATTCTTTTTTTTCTTTTTAAAAAAAAAAAACAACTAATTCATCTAGACTCTTCGGGCTGTCAACAAGCTCTTCTGTTTGTGTATCCAGGCACAGTGAGATTACAGAAGCACTGAGGGAAAGAGAACACCATCCCATCCTGTAAGGACATACAGTCATTAACTGGGAAGAATCAGCAACAATAACAACAAGAACCCCCCTGGCATTAGCACGTAGAGTAATGCATGCTGTAATCTAACAGGATTTCACTATGTGAAAAAAAAAAGTTTCTTCGCACCTTGCTGGTAGCAAGATGTGTATAATTAGCAAGTATGTATGTTGTCCTGTAAACAAAAACTGCTGTAATTACCCAATGATTTCCCTCATGACTGCTAAGGAATGGCTTGCTGTGCTTTCTCTCCCAACTGTTCCACCGCAGCAGATCATCTGTATATAAGATACTGTACACACATGACCTTGGGAATGCCCCGACATGAAGGCGACCTGCTGTCACCACATGTTCCCTGTCATTGGTTTTTGTATGATTAGCACTAGCATTTCTTTTTTTCTGTTTTGATATTTTTTGCATGACGTTGCACTCGTGTCTTGATAAAGGTACTGTACCACACTATGCCAGCTCTTTGTGGGTTTATGATGACAGCTGGAGTGTCAGAAGTGTCCTGCCTCAGAATTCATGCTGAGTGTGTTTACCTGCACATCTGTATTCTGCCACTCTAGTCTCCAATAGCAAAGACGCTCTATGCTCTGGTCACAGCCTGGAGAAAAGCTTCATATTAAGGAATATTTCATTTCCTTTCTCGTAGTGCTATGAAAGGATTAAGCTGGGACAAAATTAGATTAATCTAGTATAAAAGCCGGAGGAGGGTTAGCTGGTCTGTCAGAAGGTCTAGAAACCAGTCAACGAGCCCCTGGTTGTTAATTGAAACTAGTTGCACATAAGGTGATGCATCAAAAACCTTTATCTGGCTACCTGTAGTTTGCAATGGAGATGGTAATTTGTCTGCAAGCAACAGTGATGCTGTGAAAAGTGTGAGAAAAAAAAAAATCAAAGTTTCCTTATCGTCTGCAACTAACACATTTCAAAAGGCACAACTTTTACTTTGACGGCATAAGTTCTCCATTTCTGGTTTCTGTTTTACTATAAACAGTTTCGCTACAGCTTGGTGAGTAGTTTGCAAATGTTTGCAGACAAGTCTTTCATGCAAACTGCTGGTGACCATGGCAACCTTTCAGCGACCACGGTGATTGCAAGGATTGCTATTGTCCTGCATTTACCTTCCAGACCAGAGTACACATCTGACACTGATTTTGATTTTCTCCTTTTGGCAAGAAAGCAAGCAGGTGTAGTTTCCACAAGGCTGAATTTTTCCTTTAATCGTTTAAAAAAATCTTGGAATGAATAAGGAATAGCATGGAACTTTTACCACTGTTGTTTCCAGAATATCAGGAGCATGTAAACACACTCGATGAGTCTATACTATTCTGCTGCTAATGTGCTCTCAGTGAGCAAACCCTTGCAAATAAAGAGGGCTGTGCGCTTACAAACCGAGGGGCTGCTCTATACACAATAATGAGCCAAGCCTTGTTTCCTCCCAGTGAAAACTGAACCACCTGAAGGGCATTGTACTGCTCAGCACAGCATGGTGCCTCCTTGCAAATGACACTGACTAGCTGGTAGCCTCAGTATTTATTGTTTAAAGCAGTGTTTCCCAGCCACTGTGCCACGGCACATAGGTGTGCTGTAAGAAATTATCAGGTGTGCCGTTATCTGTTTCCACCTGATTAGTACTCAGCGACTGGCAGAACTACTGTATTACATTCTGTTCCACTAGAGGGCAGTATAACTGGCTGCTCTAATTAAATGGGTTGCCCTAGCATGAGTAGTGGTCAGAAGAAAGCAAAAAAGGTATACTGGGGACAAACCAAACCAATTCCGCTATGGCCGGTGCCGGGGAAAATGATCAATATGCTTTTTGTGACATTTTTGTTTGGTGGTGTGTCGTGTGATTTTTCTAATGGGGAATATGTGCCGTGGCTCCAAAGGGTTGGGAAACACTGGTTTAAAGTATAGAGAAGCACCTCAGGATGTTAAATAGTAATGAATTAGGCACTGACTTTTAGTTTTGAGTTATAAAATTTGAGGATTTAAGGTTTTAGTGAGCAAGTAGATAATGTTTTAATAGCTTTATTTTGTTATTTCGAGAATATTGACAATGTGTATGTGCAATGAAGGTAGGTGCTCAGGGACTGCAGAGGTAATTTAGGTGAAATGTGATGGTAACATGAAGAAATCTTTTGCCACAAACTAAGATCAATGTTAATTGAAGATGGAGGATTTAACTGCAGAATAGTGCAGTTGTGGTCACTGGCTTTGTTGAAGTTTCCCAAAATAGTTTCACATTCTACCAAGTCAAGTTTGTTTTATTTATTGGATTCGAAGAAAAGGAGATTTCAGTGAAGCATGTTGTTGAATATAGTTTGTCTGTGTGTGAATTTGTACTTTTTGTGGAAAAGCAGAGTGATTCGCCTGTTAAGGAGGCAGCTGTTAACATGAAAGGAAGTTTATCCTACGTCACTAGTAGAGTGAGTCTCAGTTAATTTTACATTTTTGTCTAGCTCACTGTTTTGTCCTTCAGAGTAGCCTTTCATCTCATATGAAAACAGGCAACGTCGGGTTTTTAAGTAAATGCTTGATTGGTAAACGTTGGTGAGCAGTTTAAGAGGGATGTGTTCAGTCCCAGAAAGAAGCGCAGGGTAAAGTCTGCCTCAGTTAAACTACAAAAAGTGTGATCTATTTATTTACATTTTTTTTTCTGCTTTGAGATTTGTAAATTAAGCCTGTGCTATAAGCTAAGTATAGGGTTTGAACAACCTGTTACACTGTGTCAAGAAAAACAACAAAAAGACACTCCTCTGTTATTGTTGTTCTTAATGTGACGTTTTTCATTAAGTTCTCTTTTCTGCTCTGCGTTATCATTACTGTTATTATGGTTTACAATATTAGTGGAGTATCGTTATTGTAATGATTTTGTTGGAATAAGGATTCACTTGTATAATTGCCCAAATATAATATATAGCAGGTGCCGTAAAGTACAATTCTGGGACCCCTGCTGTCAAAAAGTTCGTCCGGCGTCAAAGGTCCCAAAATTACAAAACTGCACAGGTAAAAATTTAGCAAGTTCCTGTCTTCCCCGTCATTTCAACCATGCATTCCGGTGCAAAATTGAGCTTTCCGTTTGTTCTTTCAGTCCGTGCCTGTAGCTGTTCTGTAGAGTGCTGTACAAAGTAACCATTCAGCAAATACTGTCAGCCTTTATGTCTGTTTTAGCTTTTGATTTTATTTATTTATTATGTTCTGGGGGAAACTTACTCATGCTCAGCCTTTACATTTGTGCCAAACTGTTTGCAGACATTGTGTGTCAAATTCCAGGTATATATCAAAGTATATCTGCATTAGTACGTTGTTGTTCATAGTTTATTCACAGAATGCCTGAAGATGTTCGTATTTAATGATTTCATCTGCTGGGGAAAAAAAAATCCCCAAACAAAAACAAACTCATATTAAATATTTCAGAAAAAAAGATCATTTAAAAAACCACACACACATTCCAGATCTACTGATAGAGAGTCACTGATGTCATTTTAACCAACGCAGAGGCAATACTGTATGTACATACCCTGTCAGACCAAACTCGGGGTAATACAATTATAACATAGCTGGTCACACAGAGGTGCATACATCGTGATCCTTTTAATGTTTGCAGAGAGACAATGTGTAACGAGGACAACCTCGGCGACAACGCTCCCCTGATGTTATTTATCTATGTATGTGTTCTGTATGGTTATGCTTCTGGTACCCATTGTTTCTCATGTTGATTTTACAAAACAGAGTTTTATGTCACAAAGCCACTGTCTTTTGTAAATAAATCAAATGTGAGATATATTAAAAAGATTTAAAATATGGCTGCGGCTGGTCACGTTTTTTTATTTATCATCACTCGATGCATACATCAGCTATCATTGGTGGCAAGTAACATGTACTCACTGGCAAATGCTCATTAACATGCATCTCTAATGAGCCAAGCACACGGCAGCAACTTAATGCATTTATGCATGTAGACATAGTCAAGATGACGTGCTGAAGTTCAAACTGAAGCGATTTAGGTGACTTGGTTGTTGTTGCCAGGCTGGTTTGAGTGTTTCAGAAACTGCTGGCCTGTCGTCTTTTTCTCACACAACCATCTCTAGGGTTTACAGAGAATGGTCAGGAAAAGAGAAAATATCCAGTGAGTGGCAGTTTTCTGGGAGAAAATGCCTTGTTGATGCCAGAGGTCAGAGGAGAATGGTCAGACTGCTTTGAGGTGACAGTAAAGCAACAGTAGCTCAACTAACCACTCGTTGCAAATGAGGTATGCAGAAATTTGCATACAGCATGTCTTACCTAGAAGCAGATGGGTTACAGCAGCAGAAAACCACACTGGGTGCCACTCATGTCAGCTAAGAACAGGAAACTGAGGCTACAATTCACACATAATGGAAGCATCATTCATAGCAACTCTCATCACTATTAATTTATAGTGAATGTTCTTACAAAAATCTCATTCACTAATTTTAGTTAGTGTTTCATTGCTGAATTGTACATAGCAGTATTATTATTTTTAATTAGACTACGTTCTCCAGCATTAATTATACCAATTAAAAGAATAGGGGCAGTAAAAGTCTTAGGTTTCATTGTAACATAGAAACATTAAGATAACTGCCTTTGAATCCTGAAATATACTTGCAAGTTTGTTGCAGTGCAAATGTTGAGTTGGGTTTCTTTGATCACTTTTTTTGTCTAGTTTGATGTTCACACTTGTAAATGAGGTCATTCTTACACATTTAAAGTATTACTTCCTTTATTTCAATGCATTAGTGGTGAAGACACATGCTGTTATGCTATTTTAACATGTATTTCACTTAATACAGGAAGTATAGAGTTCAAGGAAATAGATAAACTTTGCAAGTAATGTTGGTCACATCCCTTTTATTTAATATGCACTTCATTCATGTAGAGTAGATTTAAAAAAAAAATGTTTACTCCAATGTGTATTTAAGGACAAATCATCACTTGCTGTCTTATGAGTGTTTCATCCTTTGTTAATATAGGTAAGTCTACAGTGTAATATCCATCCATATTTTACTTGTTTAACAGGCTATTTTCTTTACATCTCAGTTTCTGCTTGTTTCGCCAACCTTACACAAGTATTTCCAAGTTGCAGACACAAGAAAGTGTGAGTACCCTTGATTTTAATCTTTTGTGTACGACCACCTTTTCAGCATCTTCTTTTAAACAAGAAGCAGAGAAACAGAATAACCAAGCAAAAACTGAAGCCCACCAAACTCTATATCAAAAAGAGTGTGGCCTTTTTCCCAATACTTCAGGCGTAGATCATATCAAAAGCTATGAAGCTGACATGAGGTCAGGATACTGTGACCTCTCAGTATCCTCCTCTTGGGGTTTCCACGAATAGACAAAGGGTGTCCACTAGCCAGCAACACGCTGCTTATGTCTGTAGGTCATGTGCCATCGTCTTGCTGCTGCTATCCTCAGATGAACCACTCAGTCCCAATGACACTATGAGAAAGAGGAGCCATTGCTACTTCCATATCAGTGAACCACATCTGCCAACTACGAACACATGTCCTCTCTTCCTCATTGCCCATGAAAAGCCTTCAAGCTGCCCCAAAGGGATTTGTTCGGTGAACATTTAGCCTTCCCGGAATCTGGCATTGGGCGACTGCGTCTAGTGGCATGTACGGGTATAGATGGTTGTTTGCAATAGTGAGTAATAAAATGAAAATGATAAAACCACAGACATGGTGCAAGATGAAGAATTCTATATGGACTATAGTCCCAAACATTTTGATATACTGCATGCATTTTTGCACGTTTAATTTAAGATACATTTGAAATAAAGTGAATCTTAGACCTTTGCACTGTTTTTTTTAAACTCATACCTTTGTCCAGCTTCTTTTTTATTGTGTTGTTTTGCCATCTTAATAAATCCTACTAATGTGACTCTTTACTGCGATATAAAGGATACTAACTGTTCCCAGGGGGCAAATTAAACAAGGACTTAGAAGTTACTGAGTAAAACCGAGCAAAGATCTCAGATACTAAATGTTAATACCTTTAATATTGTGTATTGCCTTCAGCTGAGCCTTAAAAGCTCATCATGAATTATCCTACTCTTACATCTCTAAACTTGTTTTTATTTCCTTTTGTTTGATGTTCTGTTCTTGTAATTTGCATTTAAAAGCCTTATTATTATTATGTATTAATGCATAATGTAAATGACTTTAAATTGTCTTTGTGTAAGTAAACTTTCTTTTACAGGAAACGTACCAAAGTTTTTTCAAAGAAATTACTTTTGATTTGTCACAGCCTCCACTCCAGCGCTTACAGGCATCACAGTGAAACTTTGAACATTTTATTAGTCCCAACTGCGTTTCGCCAGTTGAACTGTCTGCTTCTCTAAAACTGTTGATTTGACCGAGAAAGGATTGAAGGCTACTGTTGTCCTCCCATCCCTTATTAGATACCAGAGACAAAGCATCGCAGGTACCAATTAGCGTACAGAATAAGAAATCTAGGATAAAAAAAAGAATGAAAAAGGAATCATAAATGTCTAAATCTAACAAAGGCACATTTACGAGTAATTTGAAGGGTCTGAACAGGGATGAACAGACTGTACAGGGAATGTTACAATCCATAAATATGTAAAAAAAAAAAAAAAAAAAGTGGGGCATTAAAAGAAAAAGTCTACACCAGCGTCAAGAAGTAAAACACACATTGCAGTTTAATTAAAATAGGCATAGATGACACAAGTGTTACTTCACCAGACCCCAAAGCTGGCTTCAGGCATCAGCTAATTACATGGCTGCTTGGGGCCCCACAGCCACCAGGGGGCCCATAAAAGAAACAAAATAAAAACTAGGAAGTCTCTCCAGGTTCCTGTGTGTGTGTGTTTTGTCATTATTTTCTATTACACATGTATTACTTGTATTACACACTACATTTGAACAAGTTCAAGCCTTTGTGTGTTTCAGTGCCAATACTAAAAATGCAACAATCATTTTCAAACAGGAAACTTCTTGCATGCTTGGTTGTTTCATTTTTCTCAACTTAGTATTTGTGTATTTTGATACATTTAAGAACTTATCTTGCATATTTTGTCAGTGTGTCACTTTTACGTGCACGGCATTTCAACAGCTGCTGGTGATAGCTTTAAATGATCAGGTTCATCAGGTTTTTGACATGTGAGATTTGGACAATCTTTTGAATATGCAATGAGCAGAAAAGGAGATGGGGACTACACACACATAAAGGACAAAACAGCTCAGGACTGGTTATGACTGCAAGTGCATATTGTCATTTGGCACAGGCACGCAGAGACTCTCTAAGGGGCAGTGGTAAAAATGTGGTTTGGTTTACTGCTTATTTTTACCCTAAGGTCACATCACTGGGGCCAACCAGAGCAGCACTTAGGGGACATCTGGACCATTAAAATGTCTCTGGTGTAAAATCAGTTTAGAAACTAAGCATAGTATTGTTCCAATTGTGCAATAATGCATAGACCTGTAAATAAAGTTATAGAGGCATCCCTGCAGCCTTGTGGTCTTCAGTGCACACAGTGTGGTAGCATGAGTCCCAGCCTGAATTATCTTTGTTATACAGGATTCCCCTTTACCTGTCTCATGTTAGAGTATAAGGTAAAGGCCAGAGTTACTAAAGACTTGCATTTCCAATTGAGCTTTTTTTTTTAAATTTTACTTTGAGTGTTTGTTTTCAATTCAATTCAGCTTAGTTTCATTTATTTTCACAGTCATGCACACATTACAATGTACACAAATCTCAATAGACGCATTCCCCAAATATTCGTTTAGTTAATTATAATAGCTTTGGTAAATACTCAAGAATAAACATATGAAGGCATCCCAAATGTTCGGGGGATACACATGGAGTAGGGCTGGGTTTCAATTATCGATTTTCTTATTAACACAAAGACGTAAACACAAAGCGCAGACTCGACACCTCATAGATTTTGATGGTGCAGGTTTTGTCGCTCTCCGACCAAAATGCACTGAACCAGCAGTAAAAGAAGATCAAACTACGCTTTAAATTTGATAAATATGGTCATTAATTACTCTTATTTTTGCTGTTTTGCTTCCATCAGGATAAAATCACACTTCCTGCACAGCTCTCTCTCTCTGTCAGTGTAGTTCAAGAATAGTTTCCCATCTTAAATCTCAGTTTTCTGCATAATTTTCTTGCTTATTGCTTATTTCTGCTGTTTAATACCGAAGAAATTACTTTTAAGCTGTTTATCTGACGCAAAATTTCAATCGAAATCCAATCGAATCGGGACCTTGTGAATCGGAATCTAATCGATTATATAAATCAGTGACGATACCAGCCCTATTATCGTGCAAAAATGTAGATATTTGCAAATGTGTTGAGTCCACGATATATGACTGTTTCTAGGACCCAGAGAAAAGCAGGCACACTTCAGGCCCCTGCAGTCAGAGCGGCGCATCTGGAAGAGAGCTGGCCGGCTGGGGAGGTGGAGGACGGGGAGAGAAGAGGAAGGAGGCTCCGGGAGCAAGCGAGACAAAAAGGGTCAGGCCTGGGACTTGGGAAAACCGGGTAATGACACACAGTGACTCACGCATGTAAATTTGTTTAACCCGCCACGAGCAACCACGCAGGAAGGGTAACCTTTATGTGAACAAAAAACGTGAACGACCGGAAGGCGCTCGATGGAAATGGGGAAATAGCGATTTAGGGTTCGCTTTTTGCAGATGTGCTGATTGGACGTCGAGATGTGAACTTGACCGGTTTTGGAGCACGGAACCAGCATCGCGGCTTCTCAAAGCTGTGGCCTCATTAAAGGAAATAACGGGGGGGTTATCCTTCAGTGTCCGTGGCCTGTAAAAGATCCACAATCCCCTGGGTCATATTGCAGACTTCCCCTGCTGTAAAAAGACGTCTAAAACTTTGCAATTTTTAACGCATAGCCGGTTGAATAATATATGCACACCAGTCGATCGTAGTATGGTGTAAGCGTGTGGCCTGATTGCAGGCTGATGGCATGGAAATGCGGTGACACTGAACGCCTGTGTGGCCTTATAATAAATTATTTTTTAACACGTTCTGGTTGTTGCCTACATTTATTTTCCACGAGCGTGGACGTAAATCCGGCAGTGTGTTTTACATACAGCATGTTTTAAATAAATCACAACCGAGTGTCATCAGTCTCATTTTAGCCCTTAGATTCAACACATCCTGTACGAATATAGGTTGTTGTTTTTTTTTTTGTTGTTGTTGTAAATTTCCACGAGTGCAAAACAGTGTAACTGTGGCTTCGCTTTGCGCGTTAGGCAGACCGCTCGAGTAACTTTAACCCAGACTCTCACGATGGAAATGAAATATTAATGAATTTTGAAAAATGTCCCCACAAAAATACAAGTATTTTTGCGCTTAGTTTGGAGCATCGCGCTCTTTATTTTCAGGCTGCACGATGCACCCAGTTCATGTCGTCTACTGCACAACACACATTCATGTGGTGTAAAGGGGCCTGTAGGATATAGTGGCCATACAGTATCTATAGAAGCCTGTGAGGGTCCTATAGCTACATGACGTGTACTCAGCAAAGAGAAAGCTGATGCTCAGGGTAAAACAACTTCATTTTAGAGAAGATACATAAAATATGTCACTGGATTATCTAGTCTGCATGAAACTAAAGAATCAACACATTAAAGACAAACTTGCTGAACATATCTTACCATTGCTTTTCTTCTTTTAACTTCCAGGAGAGCAGGAAGAAGAGGGGATCATCCGTCATTGCTTTATTTTCTTTTAAACTTTTCAACTTCCTTTTAACGTGAAAGTCCATATCTACACTACCCATCATCAGACATTACCCATAAGCTCATAAGACTCTCAATGATGCCGTCCAACACTCTCACCAACACCACCACCACTGCTGATTCACCTGGAAATCCAATGGTAAGAAACACGTGCGTGACAACAACAAAAAATGCGTCACTTGACACGTTGCGGAACTTAACTCATGATCTGGTGATTTTAAAAAGATGTCGGGAGGGTTTCTGAATCACTTGACTTGAGCTCAAGATTGAATTGGATTTGCTCGTCCATCACTGAAAAGTGCTTCTTTTAATGTCTTCGGAAGCACTGATTTAAAAAGACATTATTCACCCCTGAGCTCGTCCTGCAGTGATATAGCATGCACTGCCTGTTTGTATTTTCATATGATCTTGGCACGGAGTATGTGTACATGAATTGTATTTTTTATGACCGTGCTGTTACACAGATAAAGCCTTAAAAATGAAAGGAAGTGGATTGGATTGATTTCTATAGTCACTTCAGGCCAAAACCAATTCAAATCTTCCTCAATTTTACGATTCCCGTTAATCATTAACCCACACTCACTAATCTGTGCAGTCCAAAGAATTGCTAGAGCAGACCTCATTGCAATGAATTCCTCTATTCAGTGAAGAAATGGGCAAATTTTTACAGTAGAATCCAACAGCACGTGACATGCCTTGTCACCTTTCATGATGCAGACGCACTTGTAATTTCAGTCTCTGTGTAACTGCAGCATCACCTGTGTGGCAGCAATAGCAGCGGCACCGAAGAGGCTGTTGGGAGGTGCAGCTGTATTCTGTGACATTTACTGGTATAATGGTGGTTGGTGACGTGGGCGTTGGCTGGTGTAGGTTGAGATGGAGCTGGAATGGCTCGACAGCTCTTTTGCTGGGGGGATCTGTCCTCTTCTTCTGTGTTCCCATTACACAGTACTGCCCTTAGTCTTGTTGCCTGGCAACAGACATTGCCTTAAATAACTGGCTACCCAGACGGAAATAATGCAGAGATATTGACAATGTAGTAGGGTTCACTCCAGGCAAGAACAAATTATATTCCAGGCTTTTTTTGTTGTTTTTCTCAGAAAATATTAGGGCGAAGCTGAATGTGAAAATGGCGTGTTGTCCTCAGTCGGAGGACCTCAGCCTGAGCTCTCTAACAGAGAACTGGAGGAGCGGTGTGCTGTGCTGTGCTGTCCTTGCAGAGATAGCCAGGCACCACTGAATTGTGTCATCCATGTAAGTGGTTCCCAAATGAGCCTGCACACCAGGCTGCACTCAAAACGTGCTATTATCTATGCAAATTCTGCCGCCCTGGTAGGGAAAAACCGACGCACCAGGCACTCTATTAGTGATCGCACAATGAACTGGAACCATCATCAAAACACATTCTCTTACAAAAGGTTTCAAATCTACGTGTAAAAATAACCGTTCAAATGCTTATCTCTAACAAAAATGTCATTATTTTCACTTATTTTATAACCATTTCTTCCAGTTTTAATCCTCTGCCCATCAATCAGAGTATCATTTACCTTGATTATATTTCCTTATGCAAATTAGTTTATCTCCCAGGAGCATTGATGGCTATGGCAGACACTGAGGGCGAAACGTGGCCAGACGGTTGAAATAACTGCCTATAATGATTAAAACCCCTTGCCCTTAAATTATTTAGTAGACCTTGTGGTACTTTTATGGTATTTTTTAAAACATATTATATAGTTATAGTATTTCATCAGCACAGAATCGGATGAGTTGCAGATTTTACTGTAGGACTGACTCAAACCCAGAATGTCACAGCTACCAGGTACTTCATGAAATATGCTCAACACTAAGGCTACTGTAAAAACTCACTTTGCATACTGCAAGTTTTTTTTTTCACATGACAAGATCATCGTCAAAGGGCACGTTTTGTACGGCTAAAATGAAATTGTTCCTGTTTAAATAATTTTCTGAGAAAATGAAGGAAATCCCGTCCATTTTGGTTTAACATATGAGGTGAATTTTTGACTTTTGAGACAGCAGTTGAAAGAATAATTAACTCCAAGGCCCAGTTAGCAGCTTGTAATCTTTTTGCCCAAATCAAGAACCCCTTACCCCCTAAGTGTTTAAATTTGAACATTTAATTGACTTTTGAACCCTTTGTGCTGATAAAAGGAAATGATTTAATTAGATCTGATGCTGAATGGATCCTGTGGCCTCATTTCCTGTTCTTTAATTCCAGAATAAATTATGACACTAGAGTATAATCTATATGGTAAATGTTTTCATGTAACACCAGGGTGGAAGACCAGATGAAGTCATGCAGTGTAAGTAAAAGACGTGCACATGCACTTTGAAGCAGCTTGTTGATTTGTGGGCTGCTTAGTCTCATTTTGCTGCTGCCATCTTGTTTAAAAAAAAAATGTAACAGGAGCATATATGGACTCAAATTGCTTTCTTATTTACTATAAGCAGTGTTGGGAAGGTTACTTTTCAAATGTATTCCACTACAGATTACAGAGTACATGCCTCAAAATGTATTTTGTAACATATTCCGTTAAGTTACTCAATGAGAGTAACGTATTCGGAATACTTTGGATTACTTAATATATTATCGTGCTTTTTACAACTACATGAATGTAGTATTGCTGTGTGATTTATTACTATAACTGAAGGATACTCTCCATACCAATAGCAACTAGATTTTTAAAATATAATATATTTATAATATAAAATGAGTAACAGTAGGTGGACATTAGGTAAGGCTGCACTTTTTGCAGCGATTTCATATAGAAAACTATTCCGCGCGTGTATAGAACAGGTCCGCGGCTCCGAAACCGTAGTAAAGGGACCTCTGGCTAATACGTCGGGTTCATGTCGGGCTCGTAGCTGAAAACTAGCTTTACTTTGTTGTCTGAGTCCGCTTTGCTAGCGAGAGACAGAGAGAGGCGTTGAAAGGCTGCTCCAACGTAACTTATTGTTTTAGAGGAAAATACGATCACAGTGTACAGTCGAGTCTTAATAGCTTACTTACAACTGGGCTCATCAGGCACTCTTTTTGGCTGCAGTGGTTATTATTATATTTACATGCTTTCATCTCCCGTTTCTGCTCTTTGACAGCTCGTACTTTTCCACTCTCCTTTTTAAACGGTAACTGTAACGGAATACAGGTACTCATATTTTGTATTTTAAATACGTAACGGCGATACATGTATTCCGTTACTCCCCAACACTGACTATAAGCCTCACCCATTTACACAAACATTCATAGAAGTGCTTTTTTCTATTCCTAAACACTTATGACCTAGCATTCATATACTCACTCTCCAAAGAATACATCGGGAGGAACCTGGGGTTCAGTATCTTGCCCAAGGATGCTTCGAGTTGGAGGAATCAGGGATTAAATTTTCCAAAAAATAGATGACTCACTCTACCTCCTGAACCACAGCCAATCTCCCCCCCCCCCCCCCCCCCCCCCCCAAAATACCACACTATGAGCCAAATCCTAAAGCATAACCTGCTTTATTGTTAATTTACTGTAAATGGAACCATAATTTTAAAAAATGAACGTCATGCTGTGTTAAACAGCACGCGAAATGAGTGAATGAGGTCTTAAACTCAGTAGGAGAGTGTTTACTGAGGTCATAAATTGAGTGAGAAGTAGGCCCATTTACTCATAGATCATATAGCAACTACAAGAGTTGCCTCCTCCTGGTCATTGTGAAATAATTAAGGTTCAAGGCATTTCCACCTTGGATTCGCTTTTCAGTCCCACAGTTATCCTGCATTCTGTTGGAAGCAGGAAGTTTCCAGTCTCTGAAGTTTTAGCTGGAATGCCCATTCAAGTCAACGTGCCACTTGGAAAGTTGGAGAATTCATGCCAGCGCCACCTTTGCACACAAACAGTATTGAAATGGCAACATGTCTTGTGTATTTATGACTCCCTAAATAAGCCATACATAGAAAACCCACCAGGCTCTATCCATGAACGCGTCGCAGCCTTCCACTCCATGTATTGCTGAAGGATTGTGTTCATGGCATCGCCTTCTTGATGAAGCGCAGACAGCTCAGGTATGAACATGAGATCCAACATCCAAGGTTAAAGCAATGCCATAATTGCTTTTATCTTTAATTGCAGTTTGATACTTCCATAGTCTGCATAGCACAGTAATTCTGTGTCATATTGAAATACACTAAATCTGACGTAGTTTCATATGTTCATTGTTGTAATTTCTAGTTAAATGTCTTTAAGATGACAAATTAACTGTGGATATGCACTGGAGACTGCTTTTACTCTGGTTTGCTGCTTCTTAAAGTTATTAATGTTTTATACCACTTTACCTCCGTAATTCAGTAACTCCTCTTGTTAGACTTAACTCCACCCATTATGTATAGACAAAAGCTTGTACTATCTCATAGTAACATTTTATCATGTTGTACTACGCCATCTCACTAGAGATTAGACATACATACACTTATCAACATGTCAGCAGAGGTTGGAGAATGCCTACAGTGCAGAGACCCCGTTTATCTTTGATGGAATTTCACATTCAGTACTGAAGGAATTTAATAAGGACCCGGCCCTCCACCCCCCCACTGCAGCTGTCAGGAATGGCGTTGCACTCTCATTTGCATTCAAACCTGGTACTGGTGGTTCTATTCAGTCAATATTGAAACTCAAAGCATCTACATTAGGATCATCTTTTCTCCCGTCAACCCCAGGGGTACTTGGTGATGGCAGACATGGGGCTTTGTTCCTGGGGCTAGACAGTTTTATTAATCAAAGGGAAATTGCAGCAGGGGAAGGTGGGGGCCGATCTATGTCTTTGTAACGGTGTCAAGAGGGAATTGTCTGTGGAAGGTCAGCACTGCGTCCGAGGAGCTTTCATTTCAGCCTACTTCAAAGGAATGTGTCATTCAGTTTCTATCTGTCTCATTGTCCACTCAACCAAAGACACTGGAGGACCTGCTCCAGCCCTCCCAAATGTTCAAGTGTTTCACTGTAGTGCAGTTGTCTCTGTTTCCTATAGATCTAGTATCTTTGGTGGAGGTGAAACTGCCATCTAGCTGATTGTATACAAAAATGCACTAATTAAATCATTCAGTGTTACGTGCATCTTTACCCAAGCAGCTGCAGGTACTTTGTCTAAATTGTGGCATGCATTTTTTCTTGATAGGGTGAGAGAACAATACTGGACTCGGACCTGATGGAGGAGAAGTCACCTAAAAGTAGCAAGCCTGGAAGAAAACGCAAGCAGTTTTCAGTGAGTGTTGACATGTCTAAACAAATTACATTTGTCCACGCATGCATACTTGTTTTGCAGTGATTAGGTCTGATTCAACAAACCCAAAAATAGGATTAGAAAAATATTTGCAGATGATGTGCCAGAGGGCTTGTGTAAGTAAATTTAACCTCCTAAGACCCAAACTCTTCCACGGCATGCATTTTTAATTTCTCTTTGATATTTGGTCACATTGGGGCCCGATGAATGTAAAAACAAAGAATTACCAGATTTTTTTTTAAAACTTATTTTTGTTTTTAAGAAAAATAAGAGCCACATATGAGGATATTCGTTTAAAATTTTGATAGAACAGTAGCAGTATAATGTCCTCGTAAGTGGATATCAGGCCCTTGTAGAGCAAAACTGAGTATTTTGGTCTAAATAACACAAAATGTGATGTCCACATATGTGGATGCCAGGTCCTAGGAGGTTAAAGCAGCTTGGAGTTAGTATTAATACCTGGTATAGTAACACTCTACTTCGAATCAAGGCACCTTAGTAAGTGCTTTCACAGCTGCGTGGGGAATTGACCACATGTACCAAATGCTCAAATGTTCACTGTTGCTGTTGTTGTAATTCATCTCTGAGCGAGACAGCCACTTCACTTTGTCACATATCAGCCTCCTCGCTGACTTGCGTTGTTTCCTGCCTTCAGTGTCAAATGTCAAAAGAAAAAAAAAGTTGCAAAGAAATAAATTTAGAACTCAAAATGGGTTCAAGTTGTCCAACCACAACCGAAGGTTTGCTGTTTCAGAACTGAAACTACTGAACTGAAACCCTCCTGGAAGGCAGAAGGACAGATGGCTGCCTTTTCACCTTCACATACTGTAGCTGGCCAGTCATCGCGTGAAGTGCTTGTTAGACTGTTGGTTTCAAAATTCAGCCCTTTTCCAGCATCGTCAGAACGATGTGTTTAACCATCTGACCAGTTTCAACATGATTGTTCTTGTGAATCCCACCTGGCCATATTCGGTTTCATTCACTGGTATTTATAAGCCCGATGTACTGAGTGAATCTCATCATTCCATTCAAGCAGAAAGATTATAATGGCGGAAATGCCTGTAAGGAAAGCCCATCTAAAAATATTTGATATTATTCTTCCCTTCGCCATGTTAACCTGTAAGACACAACGTGTACTCCTTTGTACTCATGAATAAACATGACATATTCTTGAACCTTGTTTCCAAGATACATGCATGCACTACACTAACACCATTTGCAGTCTATTTGTGATGCCTTGTGTAGTTAAAAGCTCTGATTTAATAATGACTCTAAGGGCCAACATGTTTCTGGGTATTTTTTCTTTCCCTGAGATGTTAGCATTTGCATAAGCTTCTGTTGAAAATCATCTTAATTAACTCTCACTGTGCAATTAAACAAACCAAAAAGGGAAAAAAGGATTAGACAAATATTTACAGATAATGTATGATTGGACGGGATATGCCAGAGGGTTTGTGCCCCTGTATTTAAAGAAGCTGAGGAGTGGTATCAATAACTGATTAAGAAAAGCCGTACGCAGAATCGGGGCGCCTCACTGAGTGTTTTCACAGCTGTGGGGGATTGACCATGTGTACCAGGCGTTCTGCTCACATAGATGTTTCACAGTTGTTGTTGTTATTCTCTGAATAAAAGAGTCACTCAAATGCCAGATTGGCCAACTTCAAATGCTGTCAGAAAGCCTCTTTTAATTTTTTTGTTTGACTTTTTTGAAAAGAGGCTGACATGGAACATTGGTTTTAAAATGTTGTTTTCCATGCAAACTGTCAAAAGCTGAGTGAAAACAGAAGGTAATTGTTGGAAAGGATAGCGTAAACAAGCCTTTAGCCCTCTTCGTATGTTGCGTTTACCCACATGGACAAAGACAGTGGAGAGAAATTCTCAGAAATGTCCTTTCTACAAAAGTGTATGTATTTTATCAATGCACACTACTGTATATGGGTGAAAGTATTGGGTCAAACCTCTTAATCTTTGAATCTTAGCCCCATTGCTTCAGGTCTATACTTTTGTCCTTATTGTGTACATACTCACTCATTCTGCTCTTTACATATATTTGCGTTCTTTTTAAGTGTTCAGTGACAAGATCAATATACTAGGTAACAAAGTGAGTATGAAACTAAAGCCATCAGGATGTTAGCATAGCTTAGGAGCTGTACACAGATAGCCATTTATATACTGACTATATCATATGTATAGAATAAGTTTGTATAAGGTGTGTAAAGTCTTTTTGATAAAATACTTGCTATAGCTTAATTCTTATTGTACAGACATGAGAACGTAGCACTTGGCAGGAACATGAATAAACAGGTTTTGCTTGGAAAGATGTTGAGCTAATCCTTTAGAAAACCTGCCTGAACAAAGTAACATGACTAAGCTCTTTTTTTAGGGCACCCAGCTTCTTTATTGCTGCACTGCACTAGTTTCACGTGAACTGATGAATTTCTGAAGTTTCAGGCTAAAAATATAAAAAATCCAAACAAAAACTTGCCTGCAAAAAAGCCCTGTTGCCTGTTAAATGTGATGATTAGTTTTCTGTTAAACAGATCAAACACTGGAGTGGTATTAAAAAAAAAAACCCTGAAAATAAAGAAAAACTTCCATAAACATCTTAATATTTCCTGTTCGGCTAGCTTTCCAGAAACAGAAGATCTTCAATCAATGATAATAACACGTAGAAAGGCAGCAAAATACCTCTTTTCGCATAACAGTTTCCAGTTGCTGTTAATTGAATAATGTAAGAAGTTATCAGGCAGTGTAATGAATTATTAGCTCATATTTTCAGGCGTACATCTGCATTTAATTTTAATTTCAATGTGTATTTTTAGAAACCTTTATAATCATATTATTACTGCACCTAGTTCTATGAGGGTGTGTGAGTGTTGTAGCAGTAAGTTGGTTGAGGTAATTAGTCTTTATTTTTTCAACCTCTCTCTCTGTCTAAGCTGCCTGATTGACCAACTTTGACTTTTGACCTGTAGCAGGGGCCGCATGTTGTTAACTATGTCACAAATCTGTTGCGTAATTCTTTCACTGTGAGTTCTGTGTGTTGCTAGCATGTGTGTCTGAGAATATGAGTTTTTTGGGTTTTCTCTTTGCTTACTTCTTTTTTTTGCATGTGTGTGATATTTGCGTAACCCCCCCCCCCCCCACACACACACACACACACACTGTAGCCTCTTTTTCTAGTAGTAAACTGAGTCAGAATATTAATAATGTCTGAGCTCTGGGTTGTTTTCATTCATCGTGTCAAAGAGATTTACTGGAGAGCTGTTCTTTGTAGGAGTGCAATTGTTCAGTTTACAGTTAATTTGTTCTCAGTTACTACAGTGATGAAGTCGTTTAGAGTTCTGCGGCCTCTGAAGAATGCTTTGAAACCGACTTTGGCTTGCTGTAGATTTGTTTTACGATTCAGAGCAACTTCCACTGAAGCTTTTTTTTTCTTTCGCATGTCTGCCACTCATAATTTGCATTGCATCCATTACACAGACATTAAAACTTGATTTAAGTTGTGTTTGCTTATTCCGACTGTAAGAATCAGATTACGGATTTGATCCTTACCTTCCTGGAGAGGATCTTTGCTCAACTTCGTCCGATGACAGACAAGCCTCCTGAGGCATTGCTTTCCCCCTTCCTCAAACTTCTGTAAATACCTGCAGATAAAAGTTTCAGATACTGTCGTAACTGCTGACAGTCTAATCTCACAAGACACACTCCACTTTCTCCCCTCAGTGACCCTATAGTGGGACTGTCTCACTAACTCGGTTTTTAGGGCTATTTTTAGGCAGTAGCAAAGACACTATTACATTGCTTCAAACATTTAGGACTTTTCTAGGTCTTCTAAGATAGTTGGTGTTTTATTTAAGGATTGATGACTGAGTTCCTGCCATTGAAACTTTCAGCTTCAGGTCAGCTCTATTTGAATTTACTCCGCTTTATAGAATGAAACACTTGACTGGGCGTTCCAAACTGGCCGGAGAAAAAGCCTTCCCATTGTCAAACAGCCAACATTCTCAACATATTTCCGTGCTGCTGTAATGATGAATACATGACTACAAAAAGTGCACTAGTGTACCTGATGAACTGTAATGTAATCCCTTTCCTTCTTGCAAGTTAATGGCTGTACAGCACATTTACTGGCACAGCTTTGAAGTTTATAAGTTTGCCATAATTCACAGATTAATACGTGCGGAGCTGAGCTACATGTTTGATTCTGTCCAGATAGAGCTGAGGAAATTTAATTAGGCTTGTCTAATATGAAAGAGATGAATGCTTTCATTCACATTCTCTTTGAAAAAGGCCATTTAGCCACCGCTGAAAAGTGCTTATCCTGACACGGATAGTGCCAACTGTTTTATTGTGGGTCGTTCAGATCCACTGGATGATTTGTTGTAAATTCAGAAAGGTTGTGTTTATCTCACAGCCAGCTATCCAGTCATATTTCATGACTGCTGAGGCACAACTCTGTTGTACACTTCAAAACATCAATTTATAGCATACAGCTGTAAGAATCTTTAAGGATGATCGATCATCAGGATGTTAACATTTCAACCTCCCCTTTTCCTTTCAGCAGGTTGAGAGCTGTGGCTCTCTTAAAGACAGTGCGAGTGTAGGCCACAGCTACACTATGGCGATGGCACAGGTCTTCAATGGGGACATGGGCGGGATCAGAGACAGGATGCCCGATGCCTGCTTCCCAAAACAGGAGAAGCGGGAAGTCGAGAATGGGATTCCCAGAGACCCTTCCTCCTGCCGTGCAGAGGACAGCTCTCAGGGGCAGAGTCTGAGTCATCCTCAAGAGAACGGATTCCTGTCCAGCCGGGAAGAACAGGACTTGGAGAAAGCCAATGATGACTGCCTGATGACGCCGCGCAAGAAACGAGGGAGGCGGAAACTGGAGCACCCAACTAAATGTAAGATTTTGGCCATTTTCATTTGGGGTTTTTTTTTTTAGTTTTTAGTTGAGGTTTATTATCTTTTGATCAGTCTTGTGTGGCTCCAGGAAGAAAAAATCCTGGGCGTGTGACAAGTACAAGATGTTGAGTAATGAACCGTAAATGGATGTCAGACCAAGTAGGTCGACTGATGCTGCCAGGATTAGTAACACTGGGCTCGAAGAGGTGCCTTCATGCTGCTGCACAGACTAGTCTGCAAAGCAAATTGGTGATGATGATCTCCACTGTTAACATTTATGTGAGACACAGTATGCAGACTGTTATGCATGCAATATGTCGCTTATTTTGCCTCAGTTTGGGCTACCAAATGCTTTCAGTATGCAGAAGCAGTTGGCATTTAAAAGCTCAGCGTGCTCCATATGACAAAAATGAAATTACAAATGTAATGAAAAAAGAAAGGGATAATTACCAGATAATGTAGTGAAAAGAAGAGTGGATCACTTTACATTTATTATGCTATCCTCTAAGTTAATTACAATGTGCCGTTTTAGCAGGATATAAAAGAATACAAATTTAATTTACCCCAAAGGTTTCGACTCATCCAGCAGTTCATTAAAACATCAAAACGCAGACTACATGTACCAGCAGCTCTGACAGTATGAATTCACAAACTAATCTTGAAGACAACACTTAATTAAAAATTTAGGGAAAATGCCCAGATGTTTAACTTTTTAATAAGACAAGAACAGGCTCTGCTCCCAGTGTGCAGTTTTAGATTAAAGAAGCAATTATTTATTAATCTGTCTGTTCAGTTTTTCTAATAATTTCTCCATGCACAAGTAGTTTCTGCTGCCAGCTTCTCGAATGCGAATGTTCGCTGCATTTATTGGACTTTGTACAACGTAACAGACAAAATGATTAGTGCATGTAATTTATTACTCTACTCATGTTCATTTTGAAAATATGGCCACATTAACAGCTAAAATTAGCGGGATTAAATCGTTTATAATAGAGGGATGCAAGAAAATTAGGACAAAAAGGAAATGTCGTACTGAAGAATGCCTCAAATATTTATTTTTCAGGAAATAATTTGACAAAATAATTATGGCAAATATAATTATTTTGTATAGATCAGATTTTTGTTCTGTTGGACTAAATCAGCACCAGTCGCAGTGCACCAGGAGATAAAACAACCATGTAAAGCGATGTAAATCAGTGGGGCATTGTTGTGAGAAAATACTGCTGACAGGTAGGTTTTAGGCCAAGATGGAGATTAACCATATCACTTAGCCCCCCCCACACACCCATCACAGCACACATGCACTCCATTTTTTGTCCTATCTCTCCCTCAGCCACGTGCCTCTCCTGCTCCGCTCTCAGTCGGCAGACACACTGGCTATGACCTTGATGAGTGCAATAAATAAATCGAGGGGAGGAGCAAGTTCTCTCCTGGCAACGGGCCTCTGTTGGGAGCTGGCAGGTCTCTGTTGTGGCCACCTCCCTGTCGGGGGTCCTGCCAGGTGGATGGCTTTGTGCCCAGAACTCTTTACAAACTGAGTCTGCACTCTGCATACACCTGATCTGTGCTTCTAGGATCTGTTACTTCACTTCCAAGCAAAAGGCAGGAATATGCATATTGGCTGCAGGTGAAAAAGGGTCAGATTTCTTAAAGCTCAGTCCAGTGCCGCTCACCATTAGCATGGGACGCAGATGGCATGGAAATCTGATTTCCACATTTCTACCTTAATGATGGTAATTCTCTGATAAATCATGAAAGTGTTTTGAGCCAACCATTTTCTTCCGCTTATTTGATTCAGGGTCGTGGGGAAAACTAGCCTATCCCAGCTGTCATAGGGTGAGAGCCAAGGTACACCGTGGACGGGCTGCCAATTTGGTACAGGGCTAACACAGTGAGACAATTTAATTCCACTGAGTTTTTTATATAGTGCCAAATCACAACAGTTGCTTTAAGGCGCCTTATATTGCAAGGTAAAGACCTTAGAATAATAGAGAGCAAACCCCAACAATTAGATGACCCCCTATGAGCAAGCACTTGGCAACAGTGGTAAGGAAAAACTCCCTTTTAACAGGAAAACAACTCCAGGGGTACCAGGCTCAGGGAGGGGCAGGTGTCTGCTGTGACCTGGACAAAAGACAGGATAAAAAACACTGTGGAAGAGACCCAGAGACGGACAACCATTTACACTCACATCCACAGCTGATTTAGTATTACCGGTTAAACCTGAATGTGTAAACTTGACACAGAAAGGTCCCAGCTGGGATTCACACCCAGGGCCTTCTTGCTGTGAGGTGACAGCGCTAATCAATGCACCGCATCTTTTTTTATTTTTACAGTGAGGAGAAGCCTTAGAAGTAGACTGTATGAAGTGAAAACTATTAGGGAGTATACTATTAGGGACTGCATGAAGTTAAAACTATTGAAAAGCACTTGACCAGTCTGTCAAAAGGCTAATATTACTGTCAGAAAAAGTGTTACTCGTGCCTCTATTCAAAGAATGTGTCTTTTTTGAGGACACTGATTTGAAACCAGTGGAAAGTGCAACATTAAAGCACTGTTTACAACTTTAGTCTAATATAGGAGCATGCTAACTCAGAAAATTAACAGCAGCTTTGTAAATTCCCAGTGTTTCAGTGACAAATGTGTTTGTAATTATTTTTCAAACATTAAGACCACATAAAGAATGACCTAATCTCTAAAATTTTGAAAGGGTTGTCAGCACTCTTTTCCACGATAACCACTTTTAATGAGCCCTGTGCCGTGATAATCTAGAGTGAATTGTGGGAGTTTGCAGGAAACAACCTATAAGCATTCCTTTCCACTTTAGCTGTGTAACAGAAATGAAAGGTCTCAGCAAAGTTTCTCTCACAAGATAAGACCAGTTGTTGACATGTCAGACCAGTTTGTCAGACAGAGGAACTAGGTAGTGTGATAAAGCACCGTTAGCCACAAAGTCAAACAAACAACCTTCACAATCAGATACTCAGAGTAGAGGTTTGCAAGCACTCTGCAAGTCCTTCAAAATCTGCAGCAGATGTTAGCGACATGGCTGCATCATGGTGTTCACCAGCAGCTATGTGGGATGATACAGCAGAAAGTTTGCTTGAGATTTTAAGATTTTTTTTTAATCAACATGGAGAAAGGATGGTGACATTTTACAGAAATGTGAAAGCAGCAAGGCGTTATGCAAACACTCTGGCATGCGCATGTATGATGTTAACATTTACCTTATTGCATTATACTCAACAGCATATCAGACTGCAAAAAAATCCCAAAACAATCCATGCAGGGGGCTTATTAAGGTTTTAACTAAACATTTAAAATGTGTTGGTATATCCTTTTTAGAGTGGAGAGACCTTGGTGGGAGGCACTGCGGTCGATCAATAGTCAGCTAAACAGGGTTTCTGTTATCCATCTGGAGGGTACAGGAAGGACTTTAGCTCCAGCAGGAGTTGAACTGAGCTCCAGCAATACTAGAGCTGGAACCCACTCAAACTGGCAAAGTATACTCTCTGTGGGCAACATTAGCCAGCTCCTCATGCAAACCCAGTGACCTTGGCAGTGTGCATGCCTCACCGATTTGTTATATAGTCACTTATTCCCGATGAGGACAAGGAGACCAGTAGAGAGGGGTGGGGTCAGGGTGTGTGTGTGGGGGGGTGGTGGTGGTGGTGCAGCAAGTTCAGCCACACATGGAACCAACTTGAAGAGGCTGCTAAGAGAGCGGACTATTGTTTGGACAGGTTTGCAGGGCACTTCACTAACAATCCTGTGCAGAAAACACGCCATCAAAAGTTGTCCTTAACCTCTTAGGACTCGAGTGTTGTGATAGTGTTTGGGCTTTAAAACAGCAGCTAGTTATGTGTACTCTGGCTGTGCCATCATGCTAATTCAGGCCACAGCTGCCTCAATGTTGTGTGTATGCTGCCCCGGTGTAATATCACTGAGCCAGGGCCCTTTTCGAAACACGTGCCTTCATTCAGATTAAACATAGTGAAAGTAATACACGAGCTTCTGGTTTGAGCTTCTGTGATGAAGCTGATTTTGGCTTGCTTATCAATGTTTCTGCAGCCACTGTGGCAGAAAAACTTTTCATAAATCATGAATCCCTGCTGCCAGGCTAGCGTTTCAGTTGGGTGATATCCATGCTCGCAGGCTAACCTCTCGCTGCTCCGCTGAACACAGGCAAACAATGCCTTTTAAGAATGAATAACATGCCGTTGTTGGTGTGCACCCCCAGACATTAAATCATGGCCAAGTTAATGGGAAATCCCAACTGGAGCTTTTACTGTGTTTGAAGCATTTTTATTAGACTGCGGTTTCAGTGCACGTTTCAGCAAATATTTTCAGTGCCATTTTTGACAGCTTTACCCCGCTGCTGTACCTCTCACTTACGGTTTCGCAACTTCCTCTGTACAGTTAGGCACTCTTTCCTGTGCAAAACACTGGACTTGCTGGTACTCTTTAGCGTCTTGAGCAGTAATAATATATCAGCGGTGGGTAAAGCATGATGATTTCATGTAATTGCGTGAATGTTTTTACAGATTTTTAAAAAGAAGAGTAGAATTTTCCAGTAGTAATGTTGGGAGGTTTGCATTTTTGGATCAAAATGCCATAATACAGCAGTTAGAGCTTTTCTTATATGAATATCTCCTCATTTCTTGGCAAGAATAGCACCCTGAAAAAATTTAGCTTCTTACACTGAGTTTCTGCCCACTTAAACCCACACATATCCATGATTAGTTGTCTTTTTGCTTATAAATGAAGGACTATAGTTGTTAGATTGACTCATCCACTTAAAATCTAAATATTGCTCAAAATTCTTGAACGCTTGCTTGTTTACAAAGATTCTTATTACTATATTATTACTGTAGCTGGTTATAGTTTGACCTAAGGCTGGGCCATATCATACCATTCACGGTAATACCGGTATAATGTTGGGCAACGATAAGAAAATGAAATATCGCGATAGAATATGGGTAAAACGCACATGCGTAGTGCCTTTCTTTTCATACGCACATGGCGGAAAAAGCATGGTGGAGAATGAGAAGGGCGAAAGCGGGTCGTTGAATGAAACGGATGAACCAGAATTGGTTTGTAAAAATGCTGCAACTTCAGTGGTGTGGAACTGGTTTAGCTTTCGTCTGTCAGACACACAACAAAGCACTATTTTTGGTAGAGCATGCTAGCGGGACGGCGTTATTACCGTGTTCTTTGGAAAATACGGCACACTTAAAATCACTCCTTTGATTTTTCTGAAAATCAACAGTGCCCCTTATAATCCCGTGTGCCTTATTTATGAATTCTGGTTGTGTTTACTGACCTCGAAATGATTTTATGTCGTACACGGCGCTCGAAAATCTGTCAAATATTTTAGTACGACTTTGCTAACCTACGAACCCGCACCGCTTGATGGATTGTCGGAGCATTACGGCTATCGTAGGCAGGAGCCTCGCAGAGTGATACGTACTGTGCTTCAACATAATATTATCGTATTGTGTGTGTATAACCTCTTTTTAAGTTTTATGGATATTATACATGGTTATGCTGAGGCCAATTTCCACTAGAAATGCCTTTTGGTTAAACTGTCAGCAAGGAATTTGCATTTGCACTGTTAAATTTTTATATAACTTTAATGCTCATAAAAACAGCTGCTTGTTTAAGTAAAAATACATTGATGGGATTTTTTTTGTACTAATAAAGTTGTGGAGTTGTAAAGTATTTTGTCTAGTGTCAATTATATCGTCAGTTATATCGTTATCACAAATTTTCAAATGCATATCGTGATAAATATTTTTGGTCATATCGCCCTGCTCTAGTTTGACCTACTACTTACATTTGAACTACTTTTGTGCTGTTGTATAATTTAACGTGTGATATCATATTCTAAAAGTTGTACAGTGGCAATCAGACATTTTTAACTGCTGCATGAATGTAGTATAGTAAACCGTACTAATAATCTGTAGGAAGTCCCTCAGAAAAATTATATCAAAACTATCAATACTCATTTTTCTCATCGCCATGGATGCATGAGGGATTTCTTCTCTATAGTGTTGGCAGTGTTAAAGCCAGTTTGCAATTTTGGGGTGTCCAAGATAATGGAAATCCCAAAACGGTGCTTGTGTTGTACAGCGAGAGGCATTCAATGTAATCTTCAGTCTTCAGTCTTGCAACCGAAGATTATCTGGGACAAAAAAATTCTCACAGTGTCTAATATTTAGGACATTTCTAGCACAGCTTCACCTACTTCCAAGGTCTGTGGAGATAAGCAGTAGTTTTAGACAGGTTGACAATCCAGGAAAACCTGTGGTACTTCATTACGTATTGGTCAAGTAAGCACTGGAGCTTCAACCTCTTTAATGTCTTCCAACCAGCCAGCAGGAATGCATCATGAAGTGATGTGTCTAAATGGTATCAGTGGATTTTAAAATGGGCTAAACCAATTGACTGGGACAACCAAGAAGGAAAAATAGTTGAGTTGTGGCAGCAGCAGCGTATTTGTATGAAGTGTCTCCCCCAGCTGTTATCCTGACTCCATCATGAAGAGTGTAGTGTGGAAAGGAATAAAAAAAAAAACCAAACAATATATTTAAAATGGAAAACTAAAGATAGGCTTGGAAAGGCGTATCAAACAGAAGTCTATTAAACAGGTGTGTGCAGGTAACTGTGTAAGTGTGCGTGTGTGCGTGTAGGTGTGTGTGTTTATATGTGTGGACAAAGATATGACACTGCAGTTATCTTTTGGATAATTTAAGATGTCATTTGGACTGTAGCCAGCTGGCCTCAGCTGTCAGGTTTTCTTTTTATTCTTTTTTATTTTTCCATTAAATTGATTCAGTGGGGTTTATTAAAACAGTTCCAAATGTGAAAATAAATCTTTTAAAACTAAGAAAAAAATAAAATAAAAATAAAAACTCCTACTGAATGAACTGTGAGGTGAAACCCTCCTGTTAGCTGTGAAGTCTGTGATCTTTGAATGCCCAAACTTAGCTTTGACAAAATTGTACTCAGCTAAGGTACAAAGTAAATTATTCACTCCTCAGCTTTAATACACAAAATAGGAGGCTGTTTTTTTCCTTCCAAAATAATGTTGACAAGCACTGGCTATTGTGTCTCCTCACTACATACATCTCCATCTACACAAGACAACTGCAGGGAAATGAGAATCCTGTGTCGATCCATTTCAGGCTTTGGAAATTGGCGGGGAGATTATATACAGCCCCAGAGTCACAGACGTGAAGCAGTGTACTGTTGCCTTCAAAACTCACTCTCAGTAGTTAGGGAGGGGCCATGTTAATGGCAGCCAGCTGTGTTTCTCATGAAGGGGGGATATCAGGTCAGAAACACAACATTTGCAAGTAATCCTGGCCACCCTCCATCTTCATCATAATTTGGGCAGGCCCTCCGAATGTTCGGAGTGGCTATGGTATCTTTCAGCAGTTTATTAACTTGACTTTAATTTGATCAAACACGTCATTTATGGGGGTCAGATTAATATATGTATAATATGGCTCAGTGATGGACGAGAGCTCACTGAAGCTCAACATTGATACAGCGAAAGCCGATGCCAGCTCCCTCTCTCTTATGAATGATTCAGGCCATCCATTGTGTCACTGTCTTCTCTCTAGATGTGGAGCACAAGGAGGAGGATGGGAGTGATGCGGTAAAGACTGAGGTAAGATTTCTGTCCTGTTGTGTCTTTATTCTTTGGTTAATGTAGGTAAGGTGACTGTCCCACGTTGCAGAAGTGTAGCTTCATTTATTGAAGTGGGTGAATTACCTTGCTCGTGTCAAACCAGAAGTCAAACCGGTTGGGTTCTGAACTGAACATGGCAAAAATGAGAAGCTATTCCTTTAAACTTACTCATTAAACTTTTGCCACATGCCTTCCCATAAATGGAGCAAAGAAGCCTACACTGTATCAGCACCATTACACAAGTGGAGGCTATTCGTTTTCTTGCCTTTGGACTTATGAAAGAAATGGTACCTGATGGTGTATAAATTTGAAATATCAAATACACTTGGGAGCTTGTTGTATAAGTCGGTATTGTTGGCCTTGAGTCTGTTAGACATGGTGACATCATTTCTTCCTGCCTGACCAATCACCAGCATGCGAGACATCATATTTTTAGCAATGTAGTTAACCCCATCTTAAGTTTATTATTACCCAGTTGTTACCTAAATTGTTAATTTGCAGGTTGTAGCGACAGATCAGTCATTTTACTACAAATCTGGATGCTTCCTTATGACAGAAACTCTCAGAAGAAGAATCAAAAACAAATAGCTAACTTTTTTTTTTAACGCCTTAAACAGGGAGGTCGAGGCAGGCTGCGAGGGGGAGTTGGTTGGGAGATCAGCCTTCGTCAGAGGCCCATGCCCAGAATAACCTTCCAGGCTGGTGACCCTTATTACATTAGCAAGAGGACCAGAGAGGAGTTGCTGGCCAAGTGGAAGATGGAGGTGAGTACCCCAGCTCTGTCCCAGCCACCACAGACGGCAGGATGAGTGACAGGCGTTGACTAAAGCCGCCAGGGTAAAAGACAGAGCTCGTAGTGCATTCATGCTCTGCCAAGTGTATTTGATGGGTCATTTGATATCTCATGAAGGTACCATTTATTTCAGTGGATTTCCAGGCCTTTCTGGCTCAGTAGGCTCCTGTGTCTCCTGGCTTAGTTCTTGTGTCTTGCATTTGCAGAGAAGAAATCACACACAGCTGTGTAAATAGCATTCGTTTGGTGTGTTGATATGATTCATGCCTCCTGGATGAAAATGTGTTACATTTCGATTTGCATCATTCTGACTGCTTTTGGTGTGTTGAAGCTGAGCCAGCCAATGCAGTCTCCTAAGGACAGATTCTCCCTCTGTCTTTGTTAATATCGAATGTACTTTTAATTGGCTAGATCAGACTAAGTTTAGATTTAAGAAATGGTGTTTAAAAATTAAAGAAGTCCAGTGTGAGGATGATCTTGTAAGAGTAGTATTTTCAAAGCTTTCGCAGATGCTTATATATGGCACGGGTTCATAATTTAATGGGAAAGGATTCAGGAGTAAAAAAAGTAATTATCAGCATATTAACCCATTTTCTTCCTGTGTATTCAGTCAAATAGAAAAAAGTAGTGTATTATAGATGCACTTAAAAAAATTCTAGCAATGTATTTGTAAGGTTGTTAACAACTTGATGTGAAGACACTGCTTGACTCTGCCCACCATCTGCAGCTGTGCTGTGTACTTTGCTATTTGTACTGCAGAACGTATTATAGACAAAGTCAGAGTTCCTCTGCTGGACAAACACCAGCCGACTTTACTGCTTTGAAACGTAATCACAGTAGCAATCATTTCATCTTTCAACCCAACAGTTGCAGAGTAAATTTAATTTGTATATATAGCTATATGTAGCACTAAATCATAACAACAATCGCCTCAAGGTGTTTTGTATTTTAAAGTAAAGCCCCCCTGACAGTATTGCCAAATCAAACATACTGAGCAACCAGCTGTAGCAATCCCTATTGAATAATGGGGCTGCCGAAAGATGATTTTATAGTGGCATGTAAATGCATCATGAGTCGAAAAGAAGCACTCAGTGCATCATGGGAAGTCCCCCAGCAGCTTCAGTTGGTAGCAGCATAACTAAGGCCTCAGTCGCACAGGTCTTCAGACAGGTTGGCAACCCCCTGCCAATCTCCAGTCGGTAGAGAAAAATGTGTATGCCCTGACAGGTTGCTGAGTGGTTCCTCGAGGTTGCTGGCTGCTACTGGGTGAGATTGGATGCAAAGAAGGTGCTGCATCAAAAACCTAATTGGTTTGTTCAGCAGCAGATTTCTGTGGCTGTGGTTGCATGGATTTGCAAACATGTGGTTGCAAAACTTGAAAAGGTTCTACTTTTGCAAAGTGCAAAAGTAGAACTTTTGCTATTCAAGTAAAAGTTGTCCCTTTTTGCTGAAACCAACACACTTCAAAAGATGCAACTTTTACTGTGAAAATAAATGGTTTCCTTTTTATTGTTTGCATTCCACTCTTCACAGACTCCCTATGGTTTAGCATGTAGTTGGAGTGCTTTTAGACAAGCTGACCTCTTCTGTATGGGCGACTGCAGCGAAATACTAGCAACCAAAGCAGTTGTAAGAAATTTTTTTGCATGTCATCATCTTTTTGATTAATTACATATATATTTTTTCTGACCAGGCGGTCGCCATTCAGTCTCTAGGAGATTAAGGGAAGGTCCAGGGTCACCGAGTACAGCGCTAACTCTAAGCTTTATCAAATATGATAGTTAGAGAGCATGCTTGTTTACCAAATGCAAACTGGGAGGTTCCACAGGTGAAGTGCCTGAAAGCTGAAGGGTCTGCCTCCCATTCTACTTTTAGTCTACACTCTGAGAGTGAACTGCTCTAATACAAAAAAATATGTTGGAGGCCAATGATTCAGGACTTTGTCAGAATAAGGATTTCAAAGTCATTCCTGGATTTAGAAGGAAGCCAATAAAGAGAAGCTGAAATAGGAGAAATATGATCTGTTTTTATGGTCCCTGATAGTACTCTTGCTGAATCAAACAGCATTTGCAAACCAGGAATTTCCACTTGTCTAATTTTACTGTTGGATGATGTTGCATTGTGGTACAGTTGGCCTTCCTTTTTTTCTTATTTTTGCCAGAACCAGTGGCCACTTCCAAATAAAGGAGGGGATTTTTACGCAGGTTTTATGAAGACCTCTGTGCTACCTGTTAACACACTTCAAACAATATTTTATATCCATTAACTACACTCAGAACAATCACACAGCTTGCTCTTTTATCTTCTGGCAAATATTTATCCTTGATTTTTCTTTTTAGAACATTTATCATCTGTGAATGATGATAGATCATCCTTCATCATTGTAAAATTCTCCACATTGCTTACTTAATCCTCATAGTAATGTGATGGCACCTACCTTCATCTGTTACATAATGGGGAGTCTTCCATTTCTTCTGCTGCTCGCTTCTCCCTCTGCTCTCCTCGGGACCGTAAAAGTGTCTCCAGAGAGAAAATATTGCCAAATTAGTCCTACGAGTGAAATGTCATAAAATACAAAGTGGGTAGTTCACATTTTCCAAACAGAGGTGGATACTCTTGAAGAAGTAGCTGTACAAGACAGGGATTTATGGGGATTTGCAAGATGCAAATTTTGAATGTACCTGCTCCCCCCCCCTTCCCCATCCTTTTCTTATCTGGCTTTTTGCAAGCTTTGAACTCATTTGCATAAAAGGGTGATTTGTTTTGACATAAAAGCCCTTTCTTGATATGATTCATATCCCGTAATTTTGGTTCTGCTCTTGCTACAAAGATCTTTGCTGTTGCATTCTGCTGCAACAGGGGCCATATGTTGTTGAAAGGCTGTCTTGCACTTTCTCCAGGATCCCTGTTTGTTTCATTTGCCCTGTGTTACAGTGGACTTCTCGGTCTCTCCCTCTCCTTTTCCCTGCTCCATTCTTCCAAGGACCCCTCCCCCAGCTATGGAAATGAACTCTGTGCTATGGATATGAGGGTGAAGATGAGGTTTGCAGCAAATTTCCAACCCTGCTTGCAAGAGAGCCTCTTGGCTCCTTGCCAAAACTTTGCAAGTCCTCTCTAGCCAACCAGCGTTCCTGTCGGCAATCACCTGACCCTGAATTCCCAGACAAAGAAATGTTCATGCTTTCTTTTTTTAAGCGATCTCTCCTACGCCAAGAGTGGGGGTGGAAAAAAAACTTCAGCCCCACACTGGATTATGAGGGTTGCACGCTGGCGTGTATGGGTATGTGCACTGCATTGTTTGTTTGATAACACAGGGGGATAGTGTGCATGTCTGATTAGCCTGCTTACAGCGAGGCGAATATGCTGACTTCAGGTATTTCCACGAGAATTGTTGTGGACCATCTGCTCTGCACGGCTTAAAGGGAAACGTCTCTTTAAAAAGGAAGAGGGAGCAGGGAGCTTTAGCCGTGTTTGGGAAAAAGTTGATTGGCATGAAAAAAACTTTTTCCCCTGGGTTGAATACTTGCTCAAACTATTTCCTGCTTCAGAGCAGCAGCTAGAAATGTTAGAATAGCATTGTTTTTAGAGGTGAAGTATATTTAACTTTTGAAAAAAATGTTTGTTTTTTATTTCCTCAGTGCCGGTATCCTTCACCTTACATAACATGCACCTAGAAAAAGTGTGAAGTGAAGCCCTTTTCTTCCTATCTTTGTGCACTTTGTTCTGTTTGACTCCTAACATAGATTACTGTAAAAACTCAATCCCTTAGAAATATTTTAAGTGGCTTTTTTTGTTAACAACTCTAGTTGTGGATTAATGGAGAAGTTGATTTATGTATTCATGGGTAGCTCTGTAAAATTCCTAATTATCTCTTAAAGGGATGTAATACAATGAGAAACAGATGGCCTTTTTTAAAACGTATTTTCTGGGCGATGTGACCCCCCGCACCCCCTCTTCCGAGGACACTCATGTTGTAGGGATCAGTGCTAAAAACAGCCTAATGAAAGCAGTAGCCGCTGCACCTGACATTTGTGCATTTTTGCAAAGTATTTCCACGCTAAAAGCTTTTTCAAAGCTTAGGATCAGATTATTCTCCATTTGGAGTTAACTACACCTGTTGTGGCTTTAGTTTTTATTATTTTGCTGCAGTTCTGCTCAGCAGATAAGCTTAGGTCTTTGCACTGAAAAGACATCTCACTGCATTATCCATCACACAGTCACACAAATGAGTCCCCGCTGTGCCTCCCCTGCCTGTTGCGCATGACAGACTACTGCATTCAAAGGTCACACTCTTTTGTGTTGTTTCAAAGGCTCAGTGTAATTTTTGTGACAGTGTATTTCGTCTAATGTTTAGGATACCTGATTGTTTTGACTAAATGGCATTTTTTCTTGAAGTTTTAACACGCTTCTCTCTGTAATCAGATTTGATTTTCTCTTTGTAGCTGGATCATATTATTTTTAACATGCACAGTGTTGTTTCATCTCAGCAACTGCACTTTTAAATCTTTGACCCGTAAATACTGAGACGTCTATAACTTGTAAAGTTAATAACCATATAATAGACAGTTGCTGACTGCAGCTACGCAGTAAAAGTGACCTTTTTGTTAACAAGTGCTGCCAGATTTGATAGTAAAGTATCATCTGCACACCCCAGAGACCAATATCACTTCTCTTTTTTTTCTTCCTCCGTTGCAGTGCACTCTGTCACCCCTTGAGCCCTCAGGGTATCATGCAGCACAGCCTCTAAGTCTGATTATCCCTTATTGTGCGCCCAACATGTCTCCACAGTCTGCCAGGGGCCTGCAGAGCTTCTGTTTTCTCTCTGCTCATAACAAAGTCCACGATCACTGGAAGCTTAGTCTTGCATGATACTTTAGAACATTTAACATAGTTTTTTGGAGGGTGGGGGAAGGGGGATTGTGTAGTTGTTTTCAGCACATTTATTTTGCAGTGTTTTTACAACTACAGTATGTCTGCTGTCATTTTTGGTATTGTTGTTCAGCACGGCGTGACAGCGGATATATGGTATTTCTGGTATCTGGTATTTCTAAGCTGTCAGTGACAGGCAGGCGTGTGTAAGTGATAAAGACCGCATTGTGTCTCTGCTACCTCCTTTCGTATTTTCCCCTTTAGACTCTGAGGGCCTGTCTTGCTGGTGGAGCTGCACACACACTGTGAGGCCCCCAAAAGGGGGCAAGACAAATATCTGGTTCTTATAGCCACTGTACTTTCTCTCCTCCCCCCACTGGCATTTTCAGCGTCACTTTCTCATTGGCTCCGAGGAGAAGGAGTCATGGAGACAGCCGAGTCCTAAAAACACAAAAACGAATGCAGGAAAAAGGTGCTTCATTGGCTTTTACAGATAACTCTGTATACCTGCAATTACCAGTCAACAAATATGAAGAAACTCACTGTACCAGTTTAATTCATTAAACCAAGACTAACTAACCTTCCAGTTAGTCTTAAGTCAGCTCATTTCGTCACAGCTACACCAGTGACTGCCCTCCTCACTTGCCCATAACAACACGGATTATTCCACCACAAACTATGTCAGCTTAACTGGCATTTGGTAGTTTTTGTATTTTACCAACTGGAACCGCACATTCACGCAGGGCTCTCGAACACTAACTTCAGTGTTCTTGTACTGGAGCCAAGAGGCCTAACACATATGGCCAAGGGCTTTGAACCATCCATCCCGCACTACAGTACAGATATTTATAAACCACAGCAGAGCCTCTTGATTAAAGAGCACATGTTTCTACTCTTCTGCGCCGACACCCCTCCCCATGCTCGGCACTACCTCCCCTTAAAGGCACTATTGTTTACTAGTCACACTGGGGGAGAGGACGGAGCGTTGTGCTATACTCTCTCTCAGCCTCTCTGCTGTTTGACTTTTTTTCCTCCTCTTCCCACAGAGCCTCTGAGTGAGATATGAGAACCTGAGAAACACTTGAGCAAAAGTAAGCACAGCTGTGCAGCACTGCTCTCACGTGGAGCCTATAGTATGACCAGCACGTGTTTACATATGGTACTGCATATATTCTGTGTGTGACAAAGGAAAAGAAAGAAAGGAAGAAGAAAGTTAGCACGTGTTCGCAGTACAGCCCTACTGGGTGTGTGTTTGAGAGAGAGAGAGAGAGAGAGAGACATCAGAATGAGTGCAGCTGTTGGGGATTTGCTGTGAGAGGCTTAAGTCCCGGCTGTGTCTCGTCCTCTCTGATCGACCTAGCGGTTCAGTGTCAGGTACCACAAACCAAGTGAACGATACACTGCAGGTCTGTACACTATAGAGTTATTGTATTCAGTGCTGCTGATGAATAGGTCTCACACGCAGAGATAAAGACGCGTTTGCAAAGGCTACCATTCTGCATTTACACAGCAGAAATGAGGCGTGCCTCTTATGTTCTATAGCTAAATAGCTTCAAATCCGTCAGCCTCTGTACAGCTATATCTATATCTGAGGGAAGCATTTCATGCATGACCAGATTTATGGAAGACTGGGCTGCGTAACAAATTGTTACCCTTGTGAGTAAAAAACTGTGTCCATAGAAGTTGTTGGCAGTTTTACTGCTTCTCGGATGAGATGTGAAACGTCTTCAAGCAACTTAAAGAAGTCCAGACGCTTTTCTTTGCAAGCTCCTTTGACTACGATGACCTGGATGACTGAGAACCTTCACAGACATTTTGGCAGTTTTACATTTTTTTTATTTTTTATTTTTTTACTTCTTTGATATATTGCGTTTATATTTCCTTGAGGTTAGTAAGACACCCCCCCCCCCCCCCCAAAAAAAAAAACCAAAACAACAAAAAACAAAAAGAAACATCACACCACCCCCTATAAGCAAGCACTTTGTGACAGTAGGAAGGAAATACACTCTTCTAACATGAGGAAACCTTTACCACAAGCAGGATCAGGAAGGGGCAGCCATCTGCTGTGACCGGTTGGGCATGACAGGAGGAAGACAGGACAAAAGATTCATGATGGGAGAGATATTTAATAATTAATAAAGATTAAATGTGATTTAGTGATGTATTAACAGAGGTACTGAAAACAGACTGAATGAGCAACAGGAAGCCCCCCCTAGCAGCCTAAGCCTGTTGCAGCATTACTAAAGAAGGGTTCAGTGTCACCTGATCCATCCCTTGCAGCGTTCAGGATCAACTGAAGGCTCTTCAAGGAGTTTTTAAAGCAACCTGATTATAACGAATTACAGTAGCTCAGCCTAGAAGTGAGGCACAGGTTACACATCATTTATCTACCTTTGTTTATTTTCAATTAATTTTTTAACTTGAAAATGTCAAACTGTGCCTATTTTTGTGGTTTAAGAATGTTGCAAATTGATAAATACTCACATAAAGGACGTTGGTAAATGATTAAGCTTCAGTTTAACACTTCAGTAGGTTGTCCATCAAACACAAACCACAGTGTTATCAGGCTAAAGGGTCGCACACCCATGTTTAGCTGCAAAGCGTGGGGGTTTCTGCTCTGATAGCCAAGAGGTATGTTATATGAGGATTTGGTTCAAATAAGCTAGATTTTTCACAGCGTTTTGAGAAATATTGTAGTAAATGAAGTTAAGACAGCAAATATTTGAAATCTTGATGTTTCATCATTGCTTGGCTGATTTTTTTTTTTTTTTTTGCAAGTACCTGGGTTTCCTGTGCTTCATTACATATCTTGACAAGTTGGTGGGGTATTAGTTAAGTTATTAGCTAGTGCTACCATGCTGAAAAAGACAGCTGCTAATTAGCGCCAAGTAACATATAAACAAAGTATCACTCACCAAAACTGGTGCTCAGAATTTTTGAAAAGGTACAATTATTTGCACATCTGGGTCCAAAACTCCATCTGCTTCAGGTCCCAAAGTCAAAGGAACACTGCGGCATTACTGACAGTTAAAAACTGTCTAAATTATTTCATCTTTAATAAAATGATCAGCGTTGCTGCTTTACCAGTTGTAACAATTAAGTTTAACATCCAGGCATCCATGAAAACAGAATTTATTAAATTCAACGGAGTTAGAAGTTAGCAGGAAGTTAGCTCGCTGGTTTCCACCTAAACATGACATGCCATGTTCTGACTGAGAGATATCTGAAGAAATTCAAACGTACAGCTCTGCTATCACTTCCAACATAAATGAGGACAGAAAACTAAGCAGTGACGTTTGTAGGGTTACTGAAGTTGGACTAGCTGGTATATAATAATGTCCTACGTGATTGCTAGCAAAACAGCTATGTTAGCATAACATTAGCACAGTGAAGCTGAAGGATGAACGTTAACTTTTTTCCACTCGATAAAAGTTAACGTGAGGGTTCTGCTGGTTAGGGACAAATGCAATTGCATAGCAGGATGCTATAAACGGACCAAACTTCAGTCAGGAGAACAACTAAGATAATCCATCCACAATACGAGGTTAGTCATTAATATACAGCAACAACATGGGAATAGAGCAGCTGCGAGGGAATTCGGCATTAATGAATCAATGGTAGGGAAGTGGAGGAAGCGCAGTTTTTGACTTTCCTCATATTCCAGAAGTGCTTTGTCTCTTTGCTATTACTGTCGCCCGGTGTTCTGGGAATCCATCCTACCCGAAAAAACATCCTACCCAATGTTAGATGATGTTGTTTGCAGCCGCTGCAACCAGGCGCAGCTTGATAATGACACCATCAACATATGCTATTGCGGTAGAGCGGTATAGTAAAAATCTACTGCTGGCCAAATTTATATCGTTTCTACCATATACCGTTTATACCGCCCACCCCTACACAGTTGCATGAAAAGACACAAAATGAGAGATGCAGATGAAGTCTGGAACATAGCTAGCTGTTACAGCTCCGTCCACCTGTAATTTTAAGGCTTAATAATATTTAAAACGGAGGTGTTAACAAATCAGATCCTGCACAGCTGGTGTGAGGGCAGTAATTTTTCTATAAATACCAAAACCATGTTTTAACATGGGAGGGTATGGTTATTGAGTTGCTGTTGGAGCCAGCCTCAAATGGCCAATCCAGAAAGTGCAGCTTTGTGCTCTTACTGGTTAGCTTCATCACAAGTGGCTTCTTTTTCTTCTTTTTTCACAGTTATTCTTCAGCTGTTTGTATTAATATACAAACAGCTATGTCTGATTTGGTCACATTTATACATATTTTTTGTAAATTATATTTTTTTAAATCCTCTAATAGTGTAAATTCCTGATATCTTGATATCTAGCTTAAACTTACTTAAACTCAGTGACTGCACGCATCATGTCCTCATCTCTGTTATCACTTGGCTTTGTTTCAGGCAGAGAAAAAGGCCAAACAAATGTCAGCAATGAACGCGATGAAGGATCACGAGGATAATGAAACAGAGACCCGGAATGAAGAGGTCTCAATAATCAAACACCCACAGCCTTCAAAGCAGCAGCCGCAGCAGCAGCTGCAGCCGCAGCCACACACTAAGTCTCAGTCACAGCCTCAGTATCAACAGCAATCACCGCTGGTGCTGCCACAGCAACAGCAACAACTGCAACATCAGCAGCCACCTCAGCAGCAGCAACAGCAGCAACAGCCTACTGACCCAGCTTCCCCCACTGTGGCCACGACCCCAGAGCCTGTCGCCATCGAAGGAGAAGACAAGACATCCCCCAAGACTCCAGACACTGAGCCTGAGTATGAGGTAAGATCATTTTGGGTTTCCCACTGACTCGTGTCTGGTTGTAAGCTAGTCTGTACTGGATAAAGGATCCAGTTGACGGTGAGGGTTCATCTTTATCATGCAAGGTAGCCCGTCACGTTCTGGGAATGTATTCATTTCAGATATTTACATAATTTCTTCTGGGATTGTTAAGAATTCTGATTGTGACATCTGCAAACTTTAAAGGGCAAACGAAGCATTCAAATAAATGACAGGTTTTTAAATATGCACTAATTTAACGGTTATTTGGAGTAGATATGTGTAAATCAATTACTTAATTCGGCAATTATTCAACCTATTTTCATAAGCTGTACTTTTTTCATAGTTTTCTCCCACATAAAAATCCCTAGCATTGTTAATTTTATGGGAAAGTGAGTTTAGCTTTCTCAGAAAAAAAAAGGTGATTTGTGATGTTGCTACGGTCACCATTTTCATATAAACTTTTTTATCTAAGCGATCTAACCATCCAAAAAGTAAAAAATATCCCTAGACAGGCTGTTGAAAAAAGGTTTCACAACTCTGCCCACAAGTCATAGCAGAGGGGATGATTTGTCTTTTCTTTTGGCTGCAGGACGGTCGTGGTTTTGGCATCGGCGAGCTGGTTTGGGGGAAGCTCCGAGGATTCTCTTGGTGGCCAGGCCGCATCGTATCCTGGTGGATGACGGGACGTAGCAGAGCTGCTGAGGGAACCAGATGGGTCATGTGGTTTGGAGATGGAAAATTCTCAGTGGTGAGTCTTTAGAGCCAACATTAATATTGCTGTTAGGTCTTTTTTTTTTTCTTCTTCAAGCAAAACAGACGTCTGTTTATAGTGACAGCCACAGACTTTATAATGAGCTTATTGGTTTTATTTACTCAGCCAGATGATCCTTTAGAATATAAACAGAAAACTCAATGTCTGGAAAGTTTTTTTTTACCTCAACACGATTCCTTTAAACATGCGGTGTAAACAATCGTTTATTTTTATGTGTATTTTCACAGGTTTGTGTAGAGAAACTATTGCCTTTAAGTTCCTTTAACAATGCCTTTCACCAACCAACTTACAACAAGCAGCCCATGTACAGGAAAGCCATCTACGAAGTCTTACAGGTGAGCATGGGAGAAGATTTTAGGGCACAGCTTTCGTTGTAGTTAAACCTTTAAACTTACAAAGCGAATGTATCTGACATTCATATTTTTTACATGTTTTCAATCTTTCATGTAAAGACTTCAATATCTGCTGTGGCATTAAACCAAAGCCTACTGACACTTAGCTTGGCATAGCATAAAGACTTGAAGTAGGGTTGAAGCAGCTGCAATGGTTCTTTAGAAAGGCCACGAATATTAACATGGCACATCTTGTTTGTGTCTTTGTGTCTTTTTGCAGATATAGAATAAGAAGTAACTTTATTCCATGTTCCCCAGTCTTTTTGAGCATCTCAGGAAGAGGGTGTTTAAGAAGCTTTATGAAAATTGCAGAAACGTTTCTGCAATTACCATAATTTGGAGAGCCAAATGCAAAAAAAACGAAGAAGTAATTTCAAAATAAGTGCTCTCAATGAGAAATTCAAGAGCAAAATTATCCAAGACGCCCCGCAGGCAGAGCCCTCTCAAATTATCCACCCATTTTAGGCATAGTATTAAACTGAATGGGACTAAAGGATCTTTACTGTAAATATCATAGAATAAGAATACATTTTTGGTGAAAAACGTTTTGAATGTGTTTGTAGGTGGCTAGCAGCCGGGCAGGAAAGGCCTTCATGGCCTGCCCTGACAGTGATGAGACAGAGACCTCAAAATCCGTGGAAATGTTAAACAAGCAGATGATTGAGTGGGCTATGACAGGATTTCAGCCCACTGGACCCAAAGGCTTGGAGCCACCAGAAGGTAAGATGACATCACTATTTTAACCCTATTTATGACCCATCTGGAAGAGTTAAAAATTGCTATATATAATGGCATAGCAGATGTATTCTATACACTTGGTAATTAAAAACATCCGCAACATTTGGTGCAATATTAATTTTTTGCTTCTGTTGTGCACCCCAGAGGAGCGTAACCCATACAAAGAAGTTTATCCTGAAATATGGGTAGAGCCAGAAGCAGCAGCCTATACACCTCCTCCAGCCAAAAAGCCTCGCAAAAGCACAGCAGAGAAACCTAAGGTCAAGGACATCATTGATGAGAGAACACGAGGTAACGTGCCTCATTTATTGGGTTATATTGGAGTCATGAACTCTGTGTCCAGCTCCTTGGGGAGGTTGCGGCGGTGTTTTACATCACTATAGTGGTCTGGGAGGTAAGGTATGGACAAGAGATCCATTAGCAAGTGACGTGAGAAGGCAAAAAGATTCAGGTTGCTCTAAAGACAATAAATAGATGCTATCTAGAAAGACAGTGCCCTGTCTTTATTACAAGTATTACTCATCCTCCGTCTCTTCCAAATGACAAAAGAAGAAAAGAAGTGTAATTCAATTCAGTTTTATTTATGTAGTGTCAAATCACAACAACAGTTGCCTTAAGGTGCTTTATAATGTAAAATAAAGATCCCATAGTAATACAAGGAAAACAGAGGAAACTCCAACAATAACATAACCAAATGTGTATTTTGACTGACCCATCAAATGATCTGTTTGTTACATTATTTCTTTATATATCATGAAAGCATTTGTGCTGTCAGGGATTATCATGATGACTGATACTTTAAGTGGTTTCTGACATGTTTGGCGAAGAAGTTTTATTTGCGTGATACCATCTTAAATTTTAGTTTTATTTATTTTTTCCTATAGTTTTTTGAATTTACTTCTAAAAAAAAATGAAGGAACTAACACAGATTCTTCATTTCTCTGTGTCAGAGCGACTTGTTTATGAAGTGAGACAAAAGTGCCGCAGCTTAGAGGGTAAGTGAAATGTTCTCTGTGTGCTCTTGCTTGTAGCAACACCGAAGGGCCTCTCAGGAGGCACCGACACACCTCTTATTTGTACCTGTTGTTGACGGGCAAAGCCGATTATATGCATGCATCTGTGTTCACAAAATAACAATGAGTAAAAAGGAGGAAATGGGTTTTCTGTAATTTCATCTACCTTATTAGCAGCTTTGTTTGTTTTCTCATAACCTGATAGCTAAACTAACTAGATCTAGACCTACAGTTGTGGTCAATGTTTACACACACTTATGGTCATGAATAATAATTTGGGGCTCAAACATACATTTCATTCAGTCTCTCTTAGCAAGTTGCAGCTCAACCCTTCTGAGCCATCAGCAAGCTTCTGGAATAATTATGGCTGTATATCTGACTGGTCTTCTAGGTGGTATTGACAGAATTAATTTAAATTTGTTGGTTTTCTGGTACATAGTACACACATTTTCAATAAGATTCAGGTTGAAGCCTTGGGAAGGCCATTCCAGAAGCTTAATTTTAGCCTGCTTTATTCATTTTAAAATCAGTTTTGATGTGTATATGGGATCGTTGCCCAGCTGGGACATCCAATTATATCAAAGTTTCAACCAGCTGTTGATTTGAGGTGAAGTTAAAGGATTGGGTGATGCTACCACCATGCTTGACAATTACCTGACAGCTGGATAGCGAAGTGTTTCTAGGTTGAAACACTCACCCTTACTACTCTAAGCATGCTTCTTGGTGTTGTTGCCTATCCTCTGTAATGCTGGCAAAGAGAAACTACCAGTCATGATCACTAATGAGAAGCTAACAGGCCTTGTCAAGTTAAAAGACATTGCAGAACCTTCAGCACCAGTTATTCAAAGATTTATACTTCTGACCATGTTTAGATAAGAGAAAATCCAAAATAAATTAAAACTAGTGCAAAGATGTATGCTGTACAATCATCCCACTCTGGAAAAATAACAGGAAATCATTAAAAGTACAAATTACCCTTCGTGTCCCATGATGAGCGTATGGAAACTTCTGACCACAACTGTATCTCATAGATATTCAAATTGTTTCACAGTGGTGTGAGTTCTGGGTGCTCACTCCTCTCAGAGCTCTGCCTGTTAAATACTAACACGGTGTTTCTCTTACTGCAGACATCTGTATCTCCTGTGGAAGTCTGAATGTTAGCCTTGAGCACCCTCTTTTTGCTGGAGGAATGTGTCAGAGTTGCAAGGTAAGCTGCGATAAAGGCTTAGACTTGGACTCAACTAGGGTGTTATTAAAAGTCACAGCAAATTTCAAAGCTCCTAATAAACAACACATATTTTAAGCAGCAACTGATGTGACCCCGTGTCTTAGAGTATATTTTGGATATTTTTTGCAGAACTGCTTCCTAGAATGTGCTTATCAATACGACGACGACGGCTACCAGTCATACTGCACTATCTGCTGCGGGGGACGAGAGGTGCTCATGTGTGGGAACAACAATTGTTGTCGGTAAGGTTTCTACCATGAGCGCCTGTGTTGCAATTACATGGATGTGCATGGAGTCTGGTAGAACTAGATTTAGTCTACATATACAGCTACACATTACCTGACCTGAGCACAGCCTTTTTTATAGTTTTGATATGCTAAGTGGTCAAGACAACAGTTGGATTTTTAAAACCATAGCTATGAGGGATTTTCTTGGTGCAAAGTTGACAGAAAGGCAACAGTAACTGAAATAACTGCTCATTACAACCGAGGTATGTAGAAGAGCATCTCTAAATTTGCAACACGTCAAACCTTGAAGCATTAGAAGCCTACAGCAGCAGAAGACCACACCAAGTGGCACTCCTGTGAGCTAAGAACAAGAAACTAAAAATAAACTGACCTTCCATAACCTAAATCTACTGTTAGTAGAGTATGAAAGGGTCTTTAAAAAAAACTTGCAATCTTTGCAAAATTCTCATATGCTTTCTTCACACCTTTATTACAGGATAATCAGCCAATTGACTTGTTCTCAAATCTCTTTGTCATAAAAAATACTCATAAAATTATTGCTTAATAAAGAACATTGTGAAGCTGTGTAGCAAATAACAGCAATATTTTTTATTTTTGAATAGGACAGTACTTGCCTCTAAATTTACAGTTGTTTTTCCAGCACAGATAGCAGGATTGTGCGTTCACTGCTCATATTGGATGCACAATAAAGGCTTTGTGATGGGTCACTAATCTCGTAGCAGTGATGTAAGGCAACATCGTGGCAGCCCAGTGGAGAACTTGCTGATAGCAAATATTTTATAAAGTGTGGTTGCACTGTATTTCTGTTGAATAGAGCATTGTTAAACATAAAGAAACAGACTGGTGTTCTCACACAGTTAGATTGAAGTCTAGAAAAATACCATTGAGAACAGATTGAGCTTTGTCAGAGGCATGCTGGACTGATCACAAACAATGCTATTTTTGGATGGTGGCGTTTGACATTTGGATGACAGTGTTAACGATAACTTGCTGCTTCTCAAAACCCACAAACCCCATTAAAAACCTTTTTATCTACACCTTTTAAATACAAAACAAAGAGTGATAATGAAACTGTGCACCTTTTCTTGACCTATGACCAGTGTTGGTCAAGTTACTTGAAAAAAGTAATCAGTAACTAATTACCGATTACTTCCCCCAAAAAGTAATCCCGTTACTTTACTGATTACTTTTTCAAAAGTAATTAATTACTTAGTTACTTAGTTACTTTTTAAAAACACGATTTACAACCTGAAGAGGTGATAAAGTGATAGATCTTTCAGCCCATTTCTACTTTTTCTGCATAATCCATCATACAAAATGTAATCAAATGGAAAAGTCTCTTGTTTTTAACTTGTTTTATCAGTTTTAATCTTTTAACTTTATGCATCAAGCAAAAATTTAATTATATGCAACAGTCTCTGACTGGAAGAAATTTGCTTAACATTTAAACTTATTTTCTGCACATTCCAGCACATAAAATATATTTTTTTTGTGTTTACACTCAGTCTTTCAAATAGATGCAAGTAAAACACAGCAGAAAATAAATAACATCAAAGACTAGCGGTCCTGTTGCTCTATTTTCACCTGTAAAGCAGGAGTAGCGTAGGCGGAGGTTTACCCTGGTGCAGGTGTGCCGCGGCGGTCAGTTGAAGAATCCGCGAGTTTCTCAGCGTACTTGGTGCTTGCTTGGAAGTTTAGGGGCTTTTTTCGCTATAAAGAGAAGTTTTCTTCCCAGGCACAACGGACGCTAATGTTTTTGTCACTTTTTATGGAATTAAACTCAAAATAAGGTCAGTACTTCCACGCTTTAAACGCTGCACGCTCATACTCTCTCCTGCATTCGATATATGATCCATTGTTGATCTGCACACAGCTGTTGTCACGAACGTCGCACTTGCTTACGTCACTGTCATGAGACATTCTGGCAAAAAAATCACGGTTTTAGTAACGCAGTAACGCAGCGTTCCTACGGGAAAGTAACGGTAATCTAATTACCGTTTTCGCAATAGTAATCCCTTACTTTACTCGTTACCTGAAAAAAGTAATCAGATTACAGTAACACATTACAAGTAACGCGTTACTGCCCATCTCTGCCTATGACTGATAAACTGATTTAGAGAAGAGAGACATGTCGGTCATGTTCATATTGTATAATTTTATTTGAAGGACACAGATGTTCTCCTACGATCATTACGGTCAGCAAACCCCCTCATACGAGTCCTTGGTACTCATTGGTTGATTTTCTTTTTGATCTCAGCCTGTAAATATTTGGATTTGTATCTTGCCTACTTGATGAAGTATTCAAACCACCTTTGTGGTTGTTCTTATTACAGCAGGTGACTCCAGGGCAACATTTGTCTGTCATAAAACACACACTGATAGCTGGTGACTTTGGAGGCCATGTGAATACAGTGAAGATGCTGAAGATGCAATTTTGAGAATATTTGTTCTTTATATCAAGGTACATCAAAAGATGGGTACACTGTGATCATAAAGGGGGTGGATGAGGTCAGCAAGAGTAATCAAACTGGCTATAGTGTTAAGACCAAATTCTGACCTTACCATCTGAACGTAGCAGAAGAAATTGAGACTCATCAGACCAGGCAACAGTTCTCCAGTCATCTAGTTTCCCATTTTGGTGAGCGTCACTTTCCTGTTCTTAGCTGACAGAAGTGGCACGCGATGTGGTCTTCTACCACTCCAGCCCATTAACCTTCAAGGTTTCAAGTGTCGCATGTTGAAAGATGCTCTTCGGCATACCTTGGTTGTAACAAGTGGTTATATGAGTAACAGTTGGTTTCCTATTAGTGTGAAGCAGTCTGGCTGTTCTCCTTTGACCTCTGATATCAACAAGGCATCTTTACCCAGAGAACTGCTGCTCACTGGATATTTAATCTTTTATGGACCATCCTCTGTATTCCTTTCTAATCTGGTAGTAAACTATGCCAGATGCATCTGGCTTTGCTGTTGGCTAATAATTACCCTGGCAATCAAATTTTCAACAGAGGCATTGTACCACTCTGTCTTCTGTGTGTGTGGGGCTCTTTCAGTCACAACTTCCTGTTCCTCTTCTAGTTAAACCATTACTGCTAGACCAAACATTTCTCCTTACAGTCCTACTGGCACAAACGAAAGACTTAACAGACTTATTTGTTGAGGTTTTTTTTTAAACGATTTTTCCTAAAAATGCAAATAACCTGTGTAGTGGAGGTATCAGGGATAGACACGGTTATGGCACTGATTTACTCCTTAGCACTACGGTCACCCTGGTGTGTCAGCCAGAACACCACTTCACCAATTCTCCCAGAGCATGGAAAAAAAAGCTTAAGGTTTGGTTTGAGGAAGTTTATTTCCTTCACAGCTCAATTCCTGTGGCTGTAATCGTGTGTGTGTGTGTGTGTGTGTGTGGTTTTCTACTAAAGAAGTACATAATACAAATAAGTGATAAATAAGGTGAAGAGATAAGTGACATATCCAGATATATGCATAATACAATATAGTTAACATAACCATACATAAAGAAAAGAGCACAGTAGTGTAAGGCAGTAATGCTAAACACAAAAAGATGTATCTCTACATAAATCTATCCTTTAAATGAGCAGAGCAATGTAGTACACTTCTACTGCTTACACTATGCCAGCTAAATAGCATTACTGCGAGGTTAAGTTAACGTCAGTACAGAGGAACTACTTCCGGTAGCTGTAGAAAATAAAGGCTTCTCCGTTATAATCCGCCGTAATGCTTTTATTGCGAAGGGGAAGTAGGAACATGGTACTTCCGGTCGAACTACGCTCGGCATTTAAGCGGTACTCTGAACAAATTATCCGCTATAAACTCCGTATTTTAAATTAAAGAATCACGAGCACCACATATACCATACAGGGAAGCTCTGATAACACATGAATTACGTTAGAAACATATTGAGGATCGTACATGTGGCAAACTAAAGCCAAACCAGGACGAAGTAACTGACATCAATTAGCATGTGAAATGAGGGTGAACTCACGCATTGCGTGCGTGGCCTATACCGCTCCAACTATGAACTACATTAGCTCCTAAATGGTAAATATATCACAGTATCAACACAAATAAAGCAAAATGCAACACAGGTTAATAATCACTTACCATTCACGCACACATCATATCCCACAGGAATCAGTGCACCCCCACCTGACCAACACTGCTCATCCGACACTAAAACTGCCCACCTTACTAACTATATGACATCACCAGACGGTGGGCTGGCTCAAACTAACAGAAGGTTAAATGCTAAATGAACAGCATATAAACTTGTATATAAACTTACAAACACCTGTATAAGAATTCAAATATAGTTATCCTATGAACTTTGGGGCCTTTTAGACAACCTTGGTAAACCCCATCAAAGATGCAGAAGTTTTTTCACTTGCACGTAGGGTTGCCAACTCCCTGAAAAATAAATAAGGGACACCTCGTGGCCAGGGCCGGGCAACCCAGTTGTCTTCACCCTTCCCAGTGTGGTAGCTCTTTTTTTTGTGTGTGAAATTATTTTTTAACCATTTGACTTGAATTTGATTTAAGCAGATGCATATTCTTTGTGATATGACCATATGGGAAACAAATGATCATTTAGCCATTTATTTTTAGCTCAAAATGACAACATTAACACAATAAAACAGGTCTCTTTCTTAAACAGAAGCCTGTCATGCTTAACTTTTGAGAATATAAGTAAATCTTTCTTTAAAAGAACTCTGTCCTGCTTAACTTAAAATTATATAAATTAATAGAAAGCAATAGAATGAAAAATATTCTTGTAACTGTGCACATATAGTGCATTTAGTACAATTGGCTTCAGTTGAGGTATTATTTCAGCTTTTCTAATGCTAATCAGCTGCTTCTGTTTGTAAACCTGCTTGTTCCCATGATTACGCATCTTAACTCATCATCATTATTAATCTATGTATTACTTTTATGTATTAGTCATCTATTTGTTGTAATCATCTATCCTTGCAGTTTATTACACAAAATAAATTATATTATCACACTTCTGGCCACATAGCGCTGATATTCACTGCACATGCCCATATTAACCTTAACCAGAAGGTTTAAAAAAAACAAACCAGTGTTTGCATACCATATCTGCTTCTGCCGTGGCCTGGTGGACAAGAAATTGGTTAAGGGTTCCCCGAGCTTTCACGCCCCTCTTGTTCTTCATGTGCCCACCATTAGAAGCATGCCTATGGAAAAAGTGCGCCGGCACACAGTGCAGTGCGCTTTAAAGGTGTTATCGTGCACTTTTCCAGCCAGGTGTTTTCCTTTTCCCATTCCTCCCTGTACTTTTGCAGCCTTTTCTTTTCTTTCTCTGAGCGAACAAACATTGCTGCTCTAATGCTGGGCTTACACTGTGCGATTTTTGGCCCATTTTGAGCCGATTTTTGAGTCGTGCGACCGTTTTGGCGATCGGCCCGATTTTGGCCTTCATCGTGCATCGTGTAGTATACGTGGGGTAACGAGACACGATTAACACCTCACGACCACTGCTCACGCGCAAACACGTAAACGTCGGTGAAAAAGGTGGAGCAGCACAGCTGTGCAGCGTGTGATCTGGACACAAGCGATGGAGGCACAACTTGTAGAACTTTGGAAAGCTCATCCGAGCCTTTTCGATGTGGCCTCACAAAATTATCACGACCACAACAACTGTGAAAATAGTTGGATTTACATTGCTGCTCAATCACAGCTGCCTGATCAATGTTTTTCATTAGCAATTTAGCAAAGTTGATGGTGGTGTGTCTGTGTGAGTGAAAGACAGAGAGAGGGAGAGCGAGCGACAGATTTTCTGTTATAACCTTCATTTTATGGAGGCACAGTGTGAGCACTCAGGTCGCATCAGAGTATCAGGTCGTATAGTGTGAGACCCTGCATCGTGACCTACCAACTTCTAACCCCTGCGAGTCAATCGTGCAGTTTGAGCAGGAGCTGAATAACGTGACTGAAAAAATCGCACAGTGTTTGCCCAGCTTTAGGTGTACTGTCGTCCGAGACTTGCACTGCAGTGTTGGCATTTGTTTCCCTGTTGGCCATGCTTGTTGTTGTGGTCATCTGTTGTCTTCCGGTATTTTCTCCGCAAGCGACCTTTCCTCGACCAATGAGATGAGCAGTAATCTGAATTGTCATACTCGAATTGTCATAAGTGTGCTGTCAGCTCATTGGTCACAAAGCAGGAGAGGGGCTGGGAATTATGTTTTCCAACAAAGCGTTAATTCCATTAACATTTATAGACTACTTTTGATTCTCACTGTATTACGGGACAAAGTGCGTCCCTTATTAGCTCAATACGGGACGTGTACTTTTGTTTCTAAATACGGGACGATTCCGTTTTTTAAGGGACGGTTGGCAACCCTACTTGCACGTTACATTTCCTGCATTTTCATTCTCAGATCAAGACCATTTTAAACAGTTAATAGTTTATTTTGGTCTTCTAATGGAAAACATGCAGTCTACCACATTTAGTCACTTAGTCGCTTACTGTACTTAACACTGTGACTGCTTTTAATAGGTAGGGTTAGTTATCATTTTAGAAGTAAATGTCCTTGTCCTTGGCGCAGGTGCTTCTGTGTGGAGTGCGTGGACCTTCTTGTTGGTCAAGGAGCCGCTCACGCTGCCATCAAAGAAGACCCATGGAACTGCTACATGTGCGGTCAGAAGGGTGTGTTTGGTCTGCTGGAGCGTCGTAGCGATTGGCCCAGCCGTCTCCAGCACTTCTTTGCAAATAATCACGATCAAGATTTTGTAAGTAATTGACCTCTAGGCCATAAATCTCAATCACCATGTGACTGAGGAGTCTGTCTCCTTTGTGTCTCACTGTTGCCCCCTCTGCCAATAATTTCAGGATCCACCAAAGCTTTACGCCCCAGTCATGGCGGAGAAGAGGAAGCCCATTCGTGTCCTTTCACTATTTGATGGCATAGCCACAGGTTAGAAAATTTTCCCCAGTTTGTGTTATAAAAAATTAGATGGATTTACTTTCTTCCTTTATTAGTCAGAACATTGCCATGTATCAGTCACTACACATGCCATATATAACTAGCTATACTAGCTATATAGCTATTAGCTATATTTGTGTTAGTCATCATAGGATTTATTTATTAGGGATAGCTCCAGTTCTTCAGATCAGATCATTTAAGTGGACAGATTTTTTTAGACTGTCTCCTTCTTTTCTTTTTAAAAAAAAAACTTTAACTACACCCTGCACAGGACTGCTGGTGCTCAAAGAACTTGGCATCCAAGTGGGTCGCTACATAGCTTCTGAAGTGTGTGAAGACTCCATCACTGTGGGTATCGTCCGGCATGAGGGTCGCATCATGTACGTTGGAGACGTGCGGAACATCACGCGCAAACATGTGAGTGAGAATAAGTTACTAAAAAGAGACACCAAACTTGCAAATGGCTACAAACTTACAAATATATCATTACTCGCTTGTACTAAGTAGCATTGGATATCATTTTCTATTGTGGAAAACCAGAAATTAAATGCAGACTCTTCTAAACAGAAAATGTGGATATTTTTAAGGCTTAACAGTATGGTTGTTTACCAGATGTACAAATGACCGACAGTGAGACCATGCTTTTCTTTGACACTTTACCTTGTCATATTAAAAGCCAAGAGTGGAGAGTAAAAGACAATAAAGACATTATAAAACATTCAAACTCTAGCATCTGTATAGCTAGTTTTATTAGTATTTACTACTCACTAGGAGTACATTGCTGGTTCAGTTCATAACCCTAATCCTGACTCTGATTCTTTTCTCTATACAGATAAACGAGTGGGGTCCTTTTGATCTAGTTATAGGTGGAAGCCCATGCAATGACCTCTCAATAGTCAATCCTGCAAGGAAGGGTCTGTATGGTAAGTTTAAATGAGTCCACTGCTTTTTTGCTTTGCTAATGTATTAGTTGGGAAATTCATTCATATATAAAGTCACTGGCCTAAATAAATCACTAGAATATAAGGAGTTTATGTCTTTTGCTTTGCTTCAGCACCTGGTTTAATACCTCTTTCTGTCTCACAGAGGGCACCGGACGCCTGTTCTTTGAGTTTTACCGACTGCTCCATGAGGCTCGGCCGAAGCAGGGGGAAGACAGGCCTTTCTTCTGGCTCTTTGAAAATGTGGTTGCTATGGGCGTCAGTGACAAGAGGGACATATCTCGCTTTTTAGAGGTTAATTTCTTTACTGATACTTATAATCTCTACCTGCTGTAGGCGGTAGATGTATGATGTGCCGTTGGTGAAGTGGGTATTGTTGGGCTTTGAATGCCCCCTTGTGGCAATAATTCATTATCTTTAGGCAAAAATTATGAGAACGGAGCTCTGACGTCTTGATCTTCATTCAACAGTTTAATATGCCATCTTTAATGCGCTGCAATCTACTCCTAGATGGTGTTTCTGGTTATCTGTTAGGTGAAGCCCTCATTAGCTGTTAGAATACTCTCTTTTTTTTAAATGACTGTCCACTGAGGAAACTGACAATTTTGAAGTTTAATTTTGACTCTTTTCTGTTATATTAACATTGTGCTATATAATAAAATTGTTGTTGTTGTGTGATTACACTTGTATTATTCTGTATGCAATCACAAGCTTTTTACCTTTGTTGCTTCCTGATTGGTGCTTGTTCTTCCTCGTCTCTGTTTTCAGTGTAACCCAGTGATGATCGATGCCAAGGAAGTGTCAGCTGCCCACCGTGCCCGTTACTTCTGGGGTAACCTTCCTGGCATGAACAGGTTGGTGTATGAATGGTGAGAAAAGAAGTAGTATTTAACAAAAAAGTAACACTATAAAGGGACTGCTTATGTCAAATTATATGGTCATGTTACAACAAAGTACAACCTAAATTCTTTAGTCCGTATCAAGTCTTAAAATAATGCAAAAACAAACTAAAAATGAACAACAACACAGAACATGTTACACTATGTTATTACTTGTTTTTAGAAAAGTAAGCCCAAAAGAAAAAGTGGTGTGTGAAAAACTAATCACACCCTGTGATTCATTATAACTTTTAGGTGCCATAATTTAAAGTGTTTTGTTTTCTGCATGACTTTATTCGTCTCTCATGTTGCTGTGGAGGAACTTCCTCCAGTTCATTGAGATTTGCAGGCATTTATATGGTAAATTTATGTGGTATAGCATTTCCGCTATTTCCTTTTTTAGTTATTCTGTTTTAGATTTGCTGCTGTACTTGGGATTATTATCGTGTTGCATGACATCATTTTGGCAAGTTTCAGTTGTCAAACAGATGGCCTCACATTTTGCTTTAGAAATCTTTGGTATACAAAGACTCAATGACTTCAACATGCCAAGATCCTGTGGCTGCAAAACAAACCAAACCATCACCCCTCCACCACCATGCTGACAGTTAGTATGAGGTGTTTGTGCTGATGTGCTGTATTTGGTTTTGTGCATTATAGCCACACATGTCTACTTTGGTCTCATCTGTCCAAAGGACATTGTTCCAGAAGTCTTGTGGTTTGCTCAGATGCATCTTTGCAAATCTAAGTATGCTGCCATATTATTTTTAGAGAGAAGAGGATGTCTCCTGACAACCCTTCCAAGTAAGCCACATTTGTTCAGTGTGTCTTGAACTGTAGAATTTAACTATCTAATTAAGGCCTGTTGAGGCTGAGACGTAGCTCTTGTTTTTTTGTCATTTCTCTGAGCATTGCATGGCCCGCCACTGCTGAGATTGGCAGCTGTCGTGAATGTTTTCTGATCGTGAATAATATTTCTCACTGCAGAATGAGAGACCTCAGACTATTTGGAAACAGCTTCTCTGCTGAAAATAATTGCTGATGTTTTTCCTCTTTGGCATTGTGTTAACACACATGTGAATGTTCCTGATGAACAAACTGCCTAAACCTTTTGTTTTTTAGAGGCGCGTGCTTGCTGATGATCAATGAATCGAGTGAACTTGATTAGCAGCACCTGGCTGCTACTTATTCTCTTAATTCCTGTTGAAGCAGTGTGGAAGAAGAAGTGTGGCTTTAGTTTCTCACGCACTGCTTCTGATTTTTGATTGTTAAATAGATAGTCACACAGTGTGGTACGTCGTGTTTTGTAGGCCCTTTGAGGTTTTATGTATCATATTTTAAGACCTGCTAAAGACCAGATTATTTTTATTTTTAGTTTATTTATGGGAAAACAGAATTTTAAGGATCATACTGTCTTTTTTACTATGACTATAGATAAGGTAGTGATAGTGAGTCATACATACCCAATTGATTTGGCTTCTTTTTTTTTTTTTTTTTTTTAACTATTCTTGTCCTGGCAGATTATCTTCTGTTTTCTTAATACTGCATTCAAAGCATGGAACAGCAAATTAGATTAGATTATCTCCAAAATCATTGAATCAAAATGAAGTGCCATTATGGCATGGACTGAAACTGATTTCAGTGGCTAGATTAGAAGTAATTTCATACTTCCGGCAGAGATTTTTTTTCTTGTTTAAAATGGCAGATAAAGGCCGATGAAGTAGAGACTTGTAGTATAGCAGATCCAATTCAGTCTATTATGCCCTACTTTCACATTTGTAAATGGGACCTTTTACTACCTCCAGCTCCATATTTTTATTCTTGGACTCTATTAGTGTAGCTTTGCATGATTCACAGTTCAAATAATAATTTGTTATCTTTTTCTGGGCCCCGTTCCTCCCTTGGCTCAATCCCAATGTCTACATTTACAGACTCAGAGACTTAGGCTATCCCACTGTGACATTATGAAATGCATGACGAGCTCTCTGCTAGACATTATCCATAGTTTCACAAGTCTGCATTTCTGTAGACTTTGCTCAAGACAGTTACTCAGAGTTCGTAGCAATGTGGCATTAAATGCAAGGTTGTAGGGGAGGGCTTAGAAAAAGGTAGAGTAATCAGAGGAATGTAGCATGAGCTTTATTGCACACCTAGTAATGAGAAAATTGACTGTTTTTGACTGTTACGTTTTGTCCACAAAGATTTGAACTCACCAGGGTTATTTGTACCTGCACTCATTCCATCCATCCTAACACGGAGACACGGACAACCATTCACACCTATTAACAATTTAGAATCACCAGTTCCTCCCACAGCCCGTGTCCATCTAGAAAGGTCCGTGGCGCCCAGCTGGTGAACTCAAACCCACATCCTTCTTGCTTTGAGGTGACGGTGCTGACAACTGTGTCACCATACCCTGACCTGTTATGTAATTGTTTGAAACTTAGTCCAAGTTTAATGTGAGCATCCACTATTGTAAGTGTATATAGGGACCAGGAAAAAAATGAAATGCATGTTAGATTTAAATAACGTGTTAAAGTGTAAATTGTTCATTCTCTCTTTCAGGCCTTTGACTGCCATGTGCACTGATAGGCTGGAACTCCAGGACTGTTTAGAACATGGCAGGACAGCCAAGGTACTTGCAGCTTGTCTTTCAATACACATCATGTTCGCTCACCGGTGCACACAAAAACTCAGTCTGGCAGCTGTAATCTCTCTGGTTAATCTGATTCATTCAATTTAAATACAGTAGAATATCAGAGACACTAAAGCTGGTGTGGCAGAATGTCATACTAGAGGATGGTTCTTTACATACAAGGGGGGAGCAAGCGAGTCAGAAACCCAGGGCACAAAGATGAAGCAGGTCTGATCAGAAAGGGTTTATTCCAGGCCAGGGAGCAAGAATGACAAACAATTCTAAAAGCCATAAGCAATAAAATGTTGTAGAGGTACTAAAATTCCCAGGAATAAACAAACCCAATATCAAAAAAACCTTATAAAACGCAATGTTCTATGCGCTCTAAAATCCCACCCCGTCACACAATGTAACTGTCCCACAGCCAAGGACGAATGTTTGTTAGGTGTTCACAATCAGGGCAGAAATCCCTCTTCCAGAGCGGGGTCCATACCAGCCTCGTCCCAGGAAGACCAGGAGAAGCCTTCTATCCCCCTCTCGTCCCATCACATCCCTGCCCAGCTCGAATTCTGCACTGGAGTCCGTTGCTCGATGCCACCACGGCTCCCCTTGCATCATTGCCCTGTAAGTAAACAAACAGGGGCCAGAACCATCGTCCCGGAAGTTGGCCTGGCTTATAGCCATGGCGACCGTCTCCCAACACGGCTGCACAACGGTGGAGACACTACTCACAAATGCAGCCAGAGGTATACCTCTGCCCTGCTGTCAATCCCACATGTTGTCTCCTACTGTCGCCATTCCTGCTGTTGGGACTGGGTCGCCACGTCACGCTGACCAGACTGTCTCCAGATGAGGTGTCGCACCCCCATGATCAGGCAGCGGGTCCCTCTTTATCAGCTGGCCTCCATGCATTCCTCTCCATATCTGGGGCCTCTCTCCTTCCAGTGCTCAGCTAGCTTCCTTTTAATAGGTCCTTTAAACAGCTGATAGGCCGCCTTTGGACACACCCATGCCTCAGGAGGTGACCGCTATCAGCTAATTTGTCCCATGCCCAGCCAGTCCACAGTGGATTAAAACATGATCGGAAGGTCGGGGGTTCAAATCCACCGAACGGCTACCCCGAGTTACCCCTGAGCAAGGTACCGTCCCTACACACTGCTCCCCGGGCGCTGGATTGGCTGCCCACTGCTTCACTGAGTGAATGGGTTAAATGCAGAGAGTAATTTTCTTACAGAGGATTAATAAAGTATACAGAAAAAACATGCAATACAACCAGAATAAAATCATGCAAATAAAAACTACACTCACAAATAAACACTAGAATCAGAATAAGACCAATATAAAAGATAAATGCAAATTTCCACTGTGTGACATGTTCGGATTTCGTAATACAGTTCATTTGATTCAGGAGTGTAAAACTCTGCACACTGGTGGCTCCATGTGGCAGCTAGATGTAATAGTTTCAAATTGAATTTATCTAACAAAAAAAATCAGCTTTGACATGACTCAGAAACTAAGTTTAAACTAAAAGACAACTTTATTGCAGAGCTTAAACTTCAACAAAGAACAAAGTACTCCATGTCCAAAAAACTAGGAAACAAAACTTTAACGAAAGAAGACACAACCATGAGGGCGGTAAACAAACATGGAAACAATACTGGGCCAGAAAAGGAAACGAGAGGCGGGAATAACCAGGGATTCTTAAACCAGCCTAAAACCAAGAAACCAGAACACGAAAAACTCACAACAGAGGACTAAAACCAATACAGAATCATGAAATAAAGATCAAAAATACAAAGCTGAAGACTCAAAACTCTGGGACCAAGATCCAGGGACAGGTCTTCACATGGAACCTCATGTTTACCAAATTATCTGATCACGATAACCTCAACATTTTAGAAAAGGTATCTCAGGTTTTGTAAGTTTGTTACGCAGCAAGGACATAAAAATGGCATAAACAAATTTTTTTTTTTATTGTCCTCCAGTTTGGCAAGGTGAGGACTATCACTACCAGGTCTAATTCCATCAAGCAGGGCAAGGACCAGCACTTCCCAGTCTACATGAATGAGAAGGAAGACATACTGTGGTGCACTGAGATGGAGAGGTATGTAAACATAATGATTTCAACTACTGTGTAGGCTTTTTTCAGAGGTCAGAATTTCAAGGTTTTCTTCCTTTGTCTTCCCCTGTCTGCTCGCTGGTTGCACGTGTGGTGTGGATGGTTGCTCACATCAGGGTCTTTGGTTTTCCAGTCCACTATACAGACGTATCCAACATGAGCCGACTGGCGAGGCAGAGGCTGCTGGGCAGATCATGGAGCGTCCCAGTTATCCGCCACCTGTTTGCACCACTCAAAGAGTACTTTGCCTGTGACTGAGCAGTCAAAAAATTAGCTCAGAACCATTTAGTATGAAGTGCCGTAAGGGGCATTATTACTGAAACGCTCTCAGACACACTACTGAACACCAAGGCATTTCAGCTGAACAGGAAGGTGTTTTAGTGTTGCCAACTTAGCAACTTTGTCGCTATATTTAGCGAGTTTTCAGACCCCCTTAGCGACTTTTTTTCTCTAAAAAACGACTAGCGACAAATCTGGCGACTTTTGCTTTTGTTATTAGGAAGACCTATGACCACTTTTTGACGTGAAAGCACATATCTGTCTTACTCCCAACAAGCAGCGGGTGCTGCCGTGGGCACTTCGCCCATGCCAAAGTGCTCACAGGCAGCAGTCGCCCCCAGCTGCTGTCAGAGCAGGAGATGCTGATCCCTACCCATCCAAACTGCAAATGAATCACGCATGAGCAAAGCCGCTGCTCCCACCCTGACTTTAACGCAGTCAGTTCTTCTTTTACTTTTTGTAAATCACAAGGTTTAAAACTACTTAAACACACACAGTGTGTGTGTGTGTGTAACTCCGCCAGAGTGCCTTTTTTGGGTCACTTTTGCCGGTACCAAGCCCGGATAAAGGAGGAGGGTTAGAATTGTGACATTAAAAAAAACAATAATTACTCAAAGAATTTAATTTGTAGTTCTAAATATATTCCTAATCCATTTAGGGTGGTTTTTTACCCACTTTATGTCTCTTCCACGATGTTATTTCTCTCTCCTACAACATAGGTTACAATTACATAAGCATGACCAATTATGCAAATTAGGCAAGGACCATATTTAGCAACTTCTAGCGACTTTTAGGACAACAACGCTAATAGCGACTTTCCTTACTAAGGATTTGGCAACACTGCCCTATCCAGCTGAAACGCCTTGGTTTTAAGTAGTGTGTGCGACTGCATTTCAGTAGCGTGTGCGAGTACATTTCAGTAGCGTTTGTTAGAGCGTTTCAGTAGTGTGTGTGAGAGATAAAATTTTAGTCGTGTGTGTGAGAGCATTTCAGTAATAATGTCCCTTACGGTACCTCATAATTTAGGAACCACAACTGTATGTTGTGACTAGAAACAAGAGCCTTGATCCTCAAATTATACTCTGGTATAATTTGTAAGCGAAACATAGATTTCACATTATTTCTTGTATTTGAATTGCAATTCTTATTCTATTTAATTTTATATATCATTTTACAGTAGGGCCGCTGCAGTGTTATCAAGTATTGTTTATTTGTTTGTGCAAGCTATACTTGAGACTATGCTTTCTTCTCAAGACACGAAGACAGAAGAGTGCTAAATACGTCTTGTAAGAGAGAGGGATAGGAATACATTGGGAAACATCAGAAAGACAGGAAGTAGGATATTTTTTTTCAAGATATGTGAAATGCTTCTGCTGTGTGAGCGTACTGCGAGACTCCCACCTGCAGTGCAGCCATGCTTCCAGCTACTGAGCCTCACAGGGATGTTTCCTTCAGTGTCAAGAGAGCTGTGTCTCTGAGAATCCAAAACACCAGATCACATATACCTCTTTGTTTACAGTTTCTATACACAACTGAAGGTAATAAAGGTACTACTGTAATATGGTTACAATACCATGGTGCTCCAAGATGATATGAAACATCATAGCCCATGTGGCAATGCATTTTTAGACAATACGGAGCGTTTTAACCTGTTGCTGGATGAACTTTTGTTTGACGTTTTTACATTTAACGAAAAAAAAATAAAATAATGTTGTATGCCGTTCGGTTGACCGACGTTTGACTGCAAAATAGAGCTTATACTCTTTTCTGCGTTTTTACAGCTATTACACAAGTTTGTACTGGTGCTCTTCTAATCTCAGCCTTGCTACACTCAGGCTCACTGTCTGAATCTGCACAAACAGAAAGTGAAGCTAGCCACATGGGAGATGATGTTTTCTGTCATTCAAAAGAAAAAACTTAAGATCAAAGTCTGTGATGAGCTACTTTTTTCTAGTTTCATCATGAACAATGACGTTACTGTACAACTGTTAGTAAGCGTGGTCGCTGTAAAGGAGGGAGAGCGACCAGGCCGGGTAACTCTCCTCCTTGGCTTCCACCTCTCTAAACTGAATAACTGTCAGGTGCAAATACTCAACAATATGGTGCCGCTTCACAGAGTTCTTCTACCTTTTTATAGCAATTTTGTGCTGTTTTATCAACATTATCAAGCACTTTTATACGTACACTTTCTTTTTCTTTTAAAAACTTTTTTTTTTCTTGTGAATTGGTTTATTTTTCGTTTAGTTTAATGATGTGAACTGATCAATCCTCGTGTAATATTTTTTGTATACAGTAGGGCTGTGCCAATAGAAGTGAAAGAATGGATTTTTTTTATATGTGAAACCATGTTATTTGACTCGGTGTACAGTAGATGGATTGTCATTTGTAACCTCCAACTCCTTTTCTCACCTTCCATCATCCATATTGTTCTCTGTTTCGAAGCAGCGATACAGTATGTTGCCACGTAAATTCAAGGAATGTCTGTTGCTATTAAGATTGTAAAAATGTAAGGCAGCGTCAAAAAGCTGTGTTTCCTGCTTTGTAAAAATATTTTGTCCCCTGTGAAGGACAGTAGGGCCGCTGCCATTTGCTCGATAAATTGTAGTCGTCACGTTGGCAAATTGTAAGCGCCGATCCAAATTATGGATTACACGCGCAAACTAAATTCTCTTGATTGTAATCCTTAAGCTAAACACAGAGGATTTAGGCTGCAGTTTGTCAAAACAAAAGCCTGACACAGTGTTTGACACGGATGTCAGCACTCAAAGAGTAAAGAGTAAGAGCAGATGCTATCGCTTCTCTAAATCATATTTAAGATTTGAAATTTAATTTCTTAATGTAATTAATTTCTTAAGTGACCTTATTGCCATCCTTTTTGTCCATGCATGGTGGCTCAATATGAGCTCTCGTGCTTTGTATTTTATCAGATGTTATCCCCCTCTCCACCTTTAATACCTAACGTCATATTCATGGTTGTACATTCTGTACATAGAGTTTTCTGGTTGCTGTTTTCAATTTTTTTTCTTTTCTTTTTTTAATTACAAATGAGATGTACAAATATAATTCTTTGCTAATATATATCATCAAATAGAAAGAAAATCTTAGGTCGAAAATAAAAATCATTGACAAATTTCATTCAAAGCTTCAAGCATTAGATGTAGAGAGATTCCAACTCTGCTTTTTTTGTTTTTTTGTTTTTTTATTTGTTTGTTTCAAGTGAATCCAGATTGGATGTTTTGTGATCTTAACATTGGCCTAAAGACAGCTTTAAGATTGACGGTCTAAACTTCACTGCACAGCCCTACACGGTGGTGTTTTTTTTTTAAACTTCTGTTTCTTTTTGTAAGACTTTAAAAAGAGGGATTGTAGGCGTTTCCGATGGTGCTAAACATTTTACCTAATCAAGAAAAATGTGTTTGATTGGAAGACAAATAAACATGTCTTGACAATGACTGTTTTAAGTTCCTTGTAGTAATGAAAAATAACTATTATTTCACTCATATAAATATATTAACAAAGGCATTTTAACTTTGTACTTGAAAAAATAAGGATAACAAATAATGAAAGGTTTGCTATATTGTTTTAGACTAGAGATTGCTGTAGTCGGTGCTTATCTGTGGGAAAATTGTGTGAGAAAAAAAATGGTAATAACTTTTACTGTAGCATAATGTATGCTTAATGCGCATTGCTTCTTAATCCTACATTCCATGCCACAATATTCTCCATGTCTGTTTTCCGAATGTTGTTTTGAACTGACGCTTACTTGTTTCTTTGTTTTTAAAAAAAAGAAGAAGAAAAAAATCTGAAACAGCATTTCATTTTACTGGTCAAAGCAGGTCAATACTTCAGTGATACTGTTAACGCTCTTTGTGACTTTCTTTCTGTCATAACTGTTTTATGGCCTGTATGGTTTTCCTCAAGACCAGTTCATACAGCAGATGTAGCAGTCATTCTCTGCCCCATACCTTTGTTTAGTGTTCAAAGAGAAGATAAAGGCTTCGTATGTACTTGTGCTGGAGAACACTTGAATAAATGTATTGTTTTTGTGCAAAAAAAAATTCACCATGGGTCTTTCTTCTTTTTTTAAATGTATTGATATCTTGTAAAATGTATCTTTTGACGTTACACTAAGAAAATATATTTCAGATGTTCAGCATCAGAATTACGCCAGAACCAAATTAAGTGTTAGAGAAATATGTACCATCACCTTTTTTTTAAAGTTAGACCATTATCTGGCCAAAAACTGAAACTGACTGTGGCTAATAAATGACAAAGGTACTTTAAAATAATATCAGTGTCACATTACAGTCAAACCAGTAGATGTGTTTAGACTTTTAAGGTGTCCAAGTAAGTAAGGCACAGGCTGTTGGACATGACAGCCAAAGTGATTCAAAAGTATGAATGATTTTTATTAACCAGACATGGCTTCATTGCTTCATTTGCTAGCACTTGAAGACACACAACACATTTTAGTCTTCCATTGTTATTATTTGTCCATTGTGCTAATTAGCTGAGTTTGAGAGCCAGTGATGTATTTATTGCCATATTAATGTGAAAATGGGCAGCTGAAATTACACGTTATGTCTGTGTCTATGATTATTATTATTATTGTGTGTCTTCAAGTTTTAGTATATAAACCAATGAAGCAAGCCAAGCTAAAGTGGCATGTCATCACAAAGTACCCAGCATTTTATCAGCTGAGGACTATAATTGGGTCCAATGGGTCCCCCCCCCCCAAGGGGTCCCTGCCCCCCAAAAGAACCTCTGAGATACATGATGCAATATCTAAATCAGTACTTTTGATTTAGTGGGAACTCCTTGTATATGAGGTGATTCCTATTATATTTTCAAGTCATATCTGCTGCAAATATTACTAAGAATGGTTCTGCATTAGTGAATTAATGTTATGATTTTCAGTATTTGTTCATTTGTAACTTAGTCTGTAATTAAGATATAGCCTACTATATCTTAATTATACTGAATAAAATGATAAAAGTATAAATCATAGTATAATTATAATGTTGCTTAATTAGGCAATTATAAGCTTGTGACTGTCAGCAGCCCGTGAACATTGATATTCAGCTCCAGTTTCCATGCTCCTCCAGCAGAGGATCTCTCAGTGTCTTGGCACCTGAGTTCACTACGACTCACTGCTTTAAATACAGGTGACAGCCTGCAGCTCCCCTTTGATCACATTAAACCTGAACATGTTGCCATTCTCCAGCTTCTAATTCAGCCACCAATCAGAGCTGATGAGTCGCCTGCAGTTACACTTTCTGCTAGTACCATGTTCTTGCTTGCAATAGAATTTCTTTTTCTTTCCCCCCTTTACCTCATTTATAGCTGTGGCAGATGAAGCTGAAGTCGTTGAAAGATAACGCACAAAAGGTAAACGAGCTACTTATACCTCAAGGTGAACCTCATAAAGATACATAATCCTTTAAATCCGTTACATTAGTACTAACTATGAATCCTAAGGGTACTTCAATCAGCCTTGCTGTACTGCTGTCTTCATAATCACCCTCTTGATCTGGTAGTGGTACGGCCTCCTCAGAGTGAACACGCCCTAAGTCCAAATTAATTGGGTGCTTGGGCAACCAAGCCTTCACTGAACGCTGCTGATTGGAGCGTCACACAGTCGCACGGCCTGGATGCTGCGAGCTGCGTCAAGTTAATCACAGAAACACCGGAAGTGTGCTGATTTTCCTACAAAATAAAATATAGTAGCTATACCATCATAGTTAGTTATAGCGTTTCGATATCGGTGCTGATATAAATTACACTGATCGTATAAGTTAGGTAATTTTCATTGAGTTATTTTATGCAAAGACAATATTAGTGCAGTTATTGGTTAGTTATAACTCAAGAGTTTTTTGTGAATCAGTGACAAAAATAAATAAATAAAATAAACAAATATTGTTATTGAAAAATAATAAAAAAAGAATTACCTCAAATTATTGTCTTCCATCATATGTATCTAAAAATTACTACATACAATGTTTTTTTTTATTTATTTGATAACATTTGATATAAAGCTATAAAACATGAGCTGCTCTAAAATATATTCTAACACATTTTTAACATCAATAAGTTGTAGAAAACTCCCTTTCTTTCTTTCTTTCTTTCTTTCTTTCTTTCTTTCTTTCTTTCTTTCTTTCTTTCTTGAGCTTGATGTTAGGTAGCAGCTGATCAATTATATACAAATCATGATGAAAATCTACTCTATATTCGCATTACTTTACTAGAAGTTGCATTGGGCTCAACAACTGTTTTATTTTGAAAGTCACAATAAGAAGTCTTGCTTGCATGTCATTGCTGACTTCACGGTGATGATGCTGCCCCTGATGGTCCCGGACCGGCCAGGAAGGTATCCATCTGGTGTGTGTGTGTATATCTCCTTGGGAAGTGCCATCCACGGATTGTGTTGAATTGTGTTGAGAAAGTATCCAGTGATCCGAGTGGAGCAGCAGCAGGCCCATAGAGGAGGTATGTGGTCCACGTCGTCAGAATTATTAGGTCTGCTATGCTGCAGTGACTGTGTCTGGGGTGCAAATCCTCTCCTGGAGCACGGAGACTTTGTTTCCATGCCCCTTGGCTACACGTCTGGTCCCTACCTGGTGTTTATACCATCCTCCCCGTGATCTATACACACCCTACAAGTGCAGCTGCATCCGTTCACCGTGCATGAGGGCAGTGTGATGATAATGTGAGGCCACTTAGATAGCAGACTGGTGCTCATTGTGGAAGAGGAGAGGAGGGCGGACTGAGAGTTAAGAGGACGCTTTTCTAGGTCGGTAATGAACGCTGTGAAGCCGATCATGCCGGATGGAGACCGGTTTCTTTGTGTCAAGTCGCACAAGTGGAAGTGTCATCATTTCACTGTGTTCACAGCTAATCAGCAAAATTGCCATATTTATTGGAATAATCATTGTGGCTGGCGCCAATTTAAAAGCACGTTTGGTTTTTACGAGGGATTTATTACATTTATTTTATGGACGAACAAGAAAAATATCAAATAAAGAGCATTTGAGCAATGTAGCCACGAAAGAAGCCTTGCGTTATAAGTTTGTAATTACCTTTATTTTATATTAAAGGTTTAGTGTATCCTTATTTATCGTGCAGTGATTTCATGCAACTCAAGCTCCTATGTTTAATAATAACTAACCGCCGACAACTTCCGTACTGGTAACTGAGCTATAGGCCTCCTGATATAGTAATGACTTTATTATGCCTGTAGCTGTCCCCTCAGGCTTTAGGAGGGTAAAAAAAAGCACCTGTGAGTATCAATAGATGTACATGTAATAATGGGATATCCATCACATTATCAGCTATCAGATGTGGATGTGTAAGGAGTCCATGCCTTGCAGTAAAGTTGCCGCACCCTCATACGCACGCATCCTGCATGCACACATGTACGCAAGCACGCAAGGATGGAAACACACTCACACACTACATCACACCATTAATACAGTGGTGTGGAGGGAAGGGAGGGTGTAGGTCTTAGAGACTGCTTCTTTGTCACAGATGAGCCGTTAATTACTGACAGTAATTATATCTGTGCTACCCAACAGCTGATTTAAAGAAAATATTGTGTGTGTTTATTTATGACTTTTATGAGTTAAAACGTGTTTAGGACAGAGCAGATAAGAGTAGAGGGGCCTTTAGGACCAAGAGGCCTCGGACAGCTTTACTCAATAAAATTGTCTTTGGAGTAATAATTTGTTACTTACTATAAATTAATTTAATTTTACATGAGAAATGCCTAAAACCTTTGGAAGTTTTCATACTGCCTGGAATAAAACTGTGGATTGGTCCAAAAATAACCTGATTTAAACATGTAAAACTGGAGTTAGCTGTTAAAATATGAGGGCTTGCTACACCATCCAATTCACATGTGTGTGTATTTTTATCACAGCATTCACACCTGTGAGCAGTTAAAATCTAGAGGTGACTATTTCAGATGATAACATGATTTTAGATAATGTAAGTGGAAAATGTGTACGTACCAACCATCAGTTTAGGAAATGGAGTAGAGGCAATCAAAACCATTCTCAGTTTAAGCTAAACATATTTTTACATGTTTTCTTAGGGTTAGGTTTAGGGTTAGGGTTAGATTCTTGTAATATAACAATACAGTGAGTGTAAGCAGTGTTATGCTCCTTCGGTCCTTTCAAAAATAATAGTCCCATTGACCCTTGCTTGCCCTATTGTGACCCTTAACTGGACGCAGCTTCTTTCTATTTATTATGACGCCTCTGCACACTGAGCTGTCAGGTCTCAGGCAGTGACTGACACAGCCTACTCAGCCTTGTAGCTGATGTCAGTCACAGTGTGACAGACTGGTCCCAGAGCAGCATTACTGATCCTTCTCTCTCCTCTGTCATCTTATTCTACTGTAAAAATGAGGTACTGTAAACAGATTTTTTTCATAGAAATACTGCAGATTCCTTTGTCAGGTGGTTATAACTTTTCTTCTGTTTTGATGTACACTGTGGTTGCTTTGAATCAGATTGCCACCCTTTAGTATCTACAAAAAGCAAAAAGTATTCAGCTGTATGTTTCCCTCTTCCTCGCAGATCAATAGCCATGTCTTCCAGCTCAGCGATGGTGCGGATCCTTATAAAGGGTGGCAAAGTGGTGAATGATGACTGTACCCAGGAGGCTGATGTTTACATCGAGAACGGCATCGTCCAGCAGGTGGGGAAAGAGCTGATGATCCCAGGTGGGGCTAAAGTGATTGATGCCTCAGGGAAACTGGTGCTTCCTGGGGGCATCGACACTAGTGTCCACCTGGAGGAGAGCTTCATGAATGCCACCACAGTAGATGACTTCTACAGCGGTACCAAGGTAACAGTCTTTTCATATTGTCCCAAATTTAGAGAAGCAAAAGAGCAAACTTCATGTTTTATCACCTTTGTCACAACAGGAAAGATTAAGATTCAGAGACCATTGAATTATTGAAAAAAAGGTTTTTTACTGATGTTAATTTTAGTCACACTGTCAGTAATGCATCATTATTCTGTTCTTAATATTTGGAGATCAAATATTTAGGTTATTTTAGGCAGGAATACTTTTGCTGTCAAAGTTAGAACTAAGAAGTCAGACCTCAGACACAAATTTATAGGTCACTCCTCCTTCCCTTAAGAGAGCCAGAAGTAATATATCTATTACTTTGCAAATAAGCAGAGCACAGAAATTACGTCAAAAACTGGCACATAAAATAGTAACGAAGCATTTAATTTTAAGATCTAGCTGCAAGCAGAAAAAGCAGACAAACCAGCGGTACTAACATTAACAATAGCTGTTACTAAGGATATAAGAAGCATTTATAAAAATAAATGTCACTGGGTTGCATCCAGAGTTTATTTCTCCAAAATTAGACAAAGGTGTTTTGGCAATTTTGCTCTTGGCAAGGGTGAATGTTGGAGGCTGATATAACCGGGATACCCCACTCTGCTTCAGGGCACTGTGATGACTCATCACCCTGTAGTACTTTCAGCTTTCTAAGAGGTGACGGATGCTGGGAGCGAACAGGCCGGTAGATGCTGGTGACAGACACAATTCTTTGCTGCTTTCCATCTCCGCCAGTCATTCCTCTTCTCTGTCTCTCTCCTGGCCCCTCCCTGCCTGCTCCAGTATAAGTCCAGAGAAAAATGCAGATCAGTATCTGTTTCCATGGATACCGGGGTGCTGCTGCAAAGATTGCCGCAAAGCCTTTTCACTCACGCTATTGTGCTTGGAGACAATGGTTCCCAGACCCACGCCCCCCTAACACCCGTACTCCGTGCACGCCGCTCGAGTCTCTAGGGTCAGCTGACAGATGCTCAGTGAAGCATGAAGCACAAAACACTTGTTTGGGTTATTAAGATTTTCCTTAACTTGTGTCTGAAACATCTAAATCTGCTCGTAGGAGGTTAAAAAGTAAGAAGTGCTGATGCTGTAAAGAAATGATATAGTTTGTAGGTTTTAAAAAAACATGATTACACTGTAAGGAGCACTCAATCCTGTGCTTTAACTGCTGAAGGATTTATATTTCCATCAGCAAGAATGTAAAGATAACCATTAGCATTAATGGTAATTGAAGCTATCACTTTTATGCTTGGACTTGGGGCTGTGCTGATTAGTAGATTAAAGTTGTTTTAGTAGTTCATAAATTCTAGCACAAAATAGCACAAAATGGATTGCTTCATAAATCAATCCATTTTGTGCTATTTAATCATTTTTAAAGAAGCAAATGATTAAGTTTAAGGATTTAATTTAAGTTCGTGTCATATAGTCTCAAATTATTTAAGTCTTAAATTGCAGCTGACGATTCTAAACAAACTGAATAACAGCTTTTAAACTGAAACATCTCAGTGAAAAAAAATCAACTATTATAGCAAATGAAAAAATGTCAGAGCAGGAAATACACCACATGTTTTTTGCAACTTATTTGACAGAATTAAATTAGACATTATAAGTGACTTCAGAGCTACTTTTGTTGTTTTTCCAGGCTGCTTTGGCTGGTGGCACCACCATGGTGATCGGACATGTTCTCCCTGAGAGGAACGAATCTTTGCTGGAAGCCTACGAAAAGTGCCGCAACTCAGCCGACTCCAAGGCCTGCTGTGATTACGCTCTGCACATTGGAGTTACTTGGTGGGGACCCAAGGTACTGGAACACTGTCGCTCTATGTCATTGTAATACGTTTCGCCTCCACGAACACTTCTTCTAAAGTAAAAACTCAACTTTGTGACTTAAATTATTATAAATGACCAGTGTGTATAAAGTATTGCAATGGGTTTCTAAGCCCCCCCCCAAATGCAATATTAGGAACAGTTAGCAGCACTTTTCACATTTCCTTTCTCACAAAGTACCAGAATCTATTCGAAATACCTGGAATATGTTTTAAAATCCTTGTTAAATTTGACTAACTTTGTAATAATGAACTTGATGATCTTTAGCTGCTAATATGTCAAAGTACAAATAAATGCAAGAGACTTGTTATTTTTAAAGAGGACCTGTTATGCTAATTTCCAGCTTCTTATTTTAAATCTAGTGTTCTGCTATGATAGCTTTGAATTTACAGCTCAGATTAATCCTTATTCATATTTTGCTTGCTCATGAACATCTGAGTTCATCTTTTGTCAGAAACGAGCTATTTTCGCTCCCTTACCCCACCCTTTAAGACGACTTCTTTTGATCTGGTTGCCCCTTTACAACCAGTGGGTGGGGCTGTTGTGCTCATAGCTAGCTGTGTGCCTGAGATGATAATGCTGACCTCATTCTTTGAATCTTTAGCCATGTTTAATATGAGCCTCCACCACTACAGGACAGTCAAGGTAAAAAGAAAGAGCATCATTTGCCAATTCTAAGGTTTTACACATCAACACAAAAAAACAAAACAAACCCCATAAAAACAAAATCAGGTCCTTAGCAGGCATTAAAATGAGGTAACTGTAATCTACAATATATTACACATTACACTGTGTCATTATTTATTATATCCGTTGTATTATATTTGACAATAATAAGGAAAAGCATAACAGATCCTCTTTAAAATAACTATTTTTGCATTCTCCTTAAATCAGGCTGGATTTCATAACTGACTTAAATTAACAAGTAAGAAATGACCCATATTTGCTTTATGACTTCATAGTTGTTAAAAACAATACTGGAACAAACTATTTATTTCAAAAATACCAAACTTTTTTTGTAAAAATAAGAAATCCACTTTGATCCCACCTACTTACAAGAATAAATACTGTAACTCAAATAACGGCATTAAACACTCAAATTAACTACTTCAGTTTAACCTTTTTTTTCTGGATAAGGATATTTTGGAGATTGAGGCCACATTTGAGCTTGTGTCATTGTTCCCCTTGTACAGGTTCGAGCTGAGATGGAGAAGCTGGTAAGAGACAAAGGAGTGAACTCCTTTCAGATGTTCATGGCGTATAAGGACATGTTCATGCTGCGGGACAGTGAACTCTTCCAGGTCCTGCAGCACTGTAAGGACATTGGAGCCATAGCGAGGGTCCACGCTGAGAATGGGGAACTTGTGTCAGAGGTAAGGGATTTACTGGGAATTACAGTGTGTGTACGCAAATGAAAATATTGTTAAAGTTATTTAATTACATTTTCTATATATTTAAAAAAAAAACATTATTACTTTTTTTGTCAGGGTGCCAAGGAGGCATTGGATCTTGGCATTAGTGGCCCAGAAGGTATTGAAATCAGCAGGCCTGAAGAGGTATAAACATTTATAATTATAACTCTTAATGATATCCAAACTCTGGTCAAGGATATGAGATATTTTTTCTATGATTGAATAAATTCCTTGCTTTGATTTACTGTGATTTCCTTGCAGTTGGAAGCAGAAGCAACCCACAGGGCGATTACCATCGCCAACAGGGTGAGTAGGATGTCAGAAAAAATGCAGTATAGAAATCAAAATAAGGTCATTATAAACTCTAGGGATGTTAAACATAAAACATTTTAATCACCAATCTTAGCACTGCTAACACTGCAATTTAACTCCAATGATTAATCTGCACAGAGCTGTTTTTGTTGGACAAAATTGTCTTTGTGCACAACCACAGTTGATTTTAAACCAACAATCAGGATGTGATTAAATTAAAGGGCAGACTTTAGGCTTTAATTTAAGGGCTCTAACAAAACTATTACATTAGTTGTTTAGCAACCATTTTCATACACAGTGCCCCATTTTCAGAGGCTGAAATCTAACTGGATGGCTGACTGACAAACAGTTTAAGTAGGGATTTTACCCTATAATCTAAAACACCTTAAGACTACAGTTATTATCATTTGGTAAATAAAACTGAAATGAATTTAATTGAATTGAATTTGAATTGAATCAGCGAGACAGCAAAACTCTGGAAGTGGTCAAATCAACAATCTGACACTTTCTTGGAAATAATGAATGCGCGGGCCAGCTCAGGAACACCTAAAAGCCTGAAACACCACAAAAGACAGCTAAAGTGGATGATTGCACTGTTCTTTTCTTGGTTAAAAAAACAACAACCCTTCAAAACATCTAGCCAAGTCAACAACACTCTGGAGGAGGTAGGCGTATCGTTGCCAAAGTCTGCAATCAAGAGACGCCTTTATGAATATAAATACACCGAAGCTTTAAAACAGGGTGCAAACCACTGCTTACACCCAGGAACAGGAAGTTCAGATTAGACTTTGCCATAAAACATCTCAAAGAGCCTGTATAGCTCTAAAAAACACAGATTTAGCAGATAAAACTCTAAATTAACTTGTACTAGAACGATGTAAGCGAAAAGTATGTAGAAATTATTTTCATCCATGTAGTTTGTCCAATTACTGTACTTTTGAGACTTTGAAAATAAGGATCTATGAATAAAAATAACTGTACTTCTTCAACAGTTAATGCTGCTTTTGTATTAAAAAGTCTGTACAAGCACTTGTGGACCTAACTATATAACCTTTTTGTTTTCTGTTAGGCCCACTGCCCAGTTTATCTTGTGAATGTCTCCAGTATGTCTGCTGGAGATGTAGTGGCTACAGCCAAGATGCAAGGTGAGGCTCTTTATCTTTTATATTTAGTGTTACTATCTTTGAAGCAAGTGATGTGCATTAAGGGAATGTATTTCTTTGATGAGATTTGATCTACTGTTACTTAAATGTCTGCTTTGATGATCCTAAAGTCAACTGAAAATCAGTGTTTGCTTGTCTTTTAAGCTCCTTGCACTATTATTCTAGCTAATATATGTCCTTATTGAAATGTCTGACCACAGGTAAGGTGGTCCATGGAGAAACAACAACTGCCCACACTGTCCTGAACGGTATGCAGTACTATCATCAGGACTGGTCTCATGCAGCTGCCCATGTGACTGTGCCTCCTCTCCGCCTGGACCCCAATACTCCAAATTTTCTAATGAGCCTGCTTGGAAAGTGAGAAAAAAAATACTATAACATCTGTCGTTAAGTTTAATTTAATATGAATGTTTCTTGTTTCTTCCACTGATTAAATAATTAATAATAAATATGACTTCCTTTGTCCTGCTTCAGCGACACTCTAAATGTTGTGGGGTCTGACCATCGTCCATTCACCGTCAAACAGAAGGCCATGGGCAAGGATGATTTCACAAAGATCCCTCATGGGCTTCCTGGCATTCAGGACCGTATGAGCGTCATCTGGGAGAAAGGGGTGGTATGTGTGGCTCTTTTGTTCCTGTGTGGCTGTCAGAGAACTTTCACAAATAGGACATCTGTTTTGGTGGTTATGAATGTGAGCTTTTAACAAACAGACAGAACGGGCAGAAGAGACACAAAAACATCTTGGTCTCCTTTTACTGGGTCAAATGATTTAGTAGCAGTTTGTGTTTTGTGTTTATCCCTAGTATTAGAAATGGATTCAAATGTGTGTGCGTGTTCTCATTTTCAGATTGGAGGTAAAATGGATGAGAATCGCTTTGTAGCAGTCACAAGCTCAAATGCAGCCAAGATCTACAACCTCTACCCGAGAAAAGGCAGGATCATCCCAGGAGCAGATGCTGATGTGGTGGTCTGGGACCCAGAGGGATCCAAGTATGAAACTCAATCCATCCATTTATCGACCAGCTTGTCTCAGTGCAGCTTTTATATCAAAGCTGTAAGGCTGATCCAGCGTTTGCTTTGCTAAACTGGGTCACTTCTGTCTTTCAATCTCTGCCTACAGGGTCATTTCTGTTGAAAACCAGGTGCAGGGAGGTGATATTAACCCGTATGAAGGTCTGCGCTGCCACGGTGTACCGATTGTCACCATCAGCCGTGGACGTCTGGTCTACGAAAATGGCATGTTCACGTGCGCCGAGGGCTCCGGAAAGTTTTGCCCACTGAGGACTTTCCCGGATTATCTCTACAAGAAGATGGTTCAGAGAGAAAAGGTATCAGCCTGACCTGAAATACACTTACAAAGCATTGGTTTATAAACTTAAATTTTATAATAGGATGATACGGCACAGTTGTTTCATGTATTTTTCTCTATCACCGGTGCCGCACTCCCTACTGTAATGATTGAACTTCCCATTTGTTATATAAAAAAAAAAATAGGATAATTGACAAAGCAGTACTAAAAAGGCAAATATCATAGAAAAGGTTGAAGGTTGGTTAAAAATAAACCAGAGCTGCACTAATTTAAGTTAATTATATCATAATTTAGAAACATGTATTTTTCACACTATATTTCTCCTTAGTTATATGTATAATTGTAGTTTATTGTGATTTCATGTCTCATCCTCCATAGTGGAACTACAAAAGATGGAAAGCTAGAAAATCAAAAACGAATTTGTATATTTAACCAGAGTTGGCCAAATAGCTCTTAATCAATTGGGATGTTCTGTGAGAGGGAAAATGTTAGAGATTGTTGGAGCTTCCACTACAAAGCTCAGTGTTTCCCACTGATTAATCTTGATTCTGGAGGTGTAGTTAGCATCTAAGAAATTTTGCAGTGGGGTTGAGAAATATACTCAGTTGCTAAAACATGCATTGCTTTCAGTGCCCCCTGGTGGAACATAAAGCCCCTGCTAGGGGACAGCAAGGAGAGTTTGCTGATCCTATCATCTTCATATTTTTTCCTTAAAAAAAAAAAAAAAAAAAAATCTCAATAATTGATAAGAATTCTTGGATCAGGGTGTGTGAACTTTGTTAGATTCAGACAAGATTAGAGGATTTGAAGACTGTAATGAGATTAATTTAGAATGTCAATAAATATGTGCTACTTCAACTTATGTTCTCTACATTTTTACAGGAAGCCTGCAGCGTAGTTTGTTGAAAGTATTGTTTTTAAGGAATACTTATTGCTATATGTTTCTGCCAGTGCCAGGCGGTGAAAGCTGTGGAGCGGGAACCCTACACAGGTGAAGTTGTTGCCGTGGCAAATTCTGGAAAAAGAGACACCGGCTCTTCAGATCTAGACACTCCAACACGCCCCTGCACCCGGCATGGGGGCATGAGGGACCTCCATGAGTCCAGCTTCAGCCTGTCTGGTGAGGACCAGCTGATTCATACACATGGCATTGTGAATTTTATAATTATGTTATAGATACACAAAAGGAGGAATTTCCATGTTAATGGAAGCTACGGGACACTGGTAGCTTGTGATTTGGTGGCGCTGCTGCTGGTTTTATAAAATGTCTAATGACTGGCCTGATGAGGGCGCTATAGTCAAAGTAACTTTGAATAACAGCACTTTAAGTCAGCTGAAGACTATAGTTGTCCCATGTTTGGGATCAAACTTGTTTGTTTAGGCCTGCATAATCAGAGCAGTACTTACTGGCAAGCTGCTGAGGTAGAAATGACGAATGACAGGCAGCAAAAAGTCTCAGTAGAAAGAGAGTAAAGGTTTCTGACAGAATCTCACCTGCTTCGAGGGTGCATGCTGAAGAACACGTCTGAAAAGGTTAAAACTCCAATAATGATTCTAACTGTGCAACACGTGTTGCTTTATGCCTGGGAAGTCACTTCACCTGGGAAGATAATAATTGGAGTGTAGTTATAGTGAACATTTATGCTGAAGGAATCCTTGTATTTGTACCTTACATCAAATTACTTACCAATAGTTTTATCAAAACCATAAATGCTTTGATTAAATGGAAAGCAAACAAACACTTCCATCCTTTTAGTTATGCTCCATTTCCTAAATCTCCCGGAACTTAACATAAGCTCTTTAGAGAAGCCTTTACTGTACTACTGCAAAGTATGACTGAGCTTCAAGTAAGTTCTTCAAGGCAATAGCAGTTGTTTGTTTTTCGTTGCCTAATCCAACGTGATCTTGTCCCCGGTTGCTCCAGGTGCTCAAATCGATGACAACATTCCAAAGAGATCCTCAGCGAGGATCCTTGCTCCTCCTGGTGGAAGATCCAGCGGGATCTGGTAACCAGTCAGAATGCTGCTACGTAAAGCAGAAGAATGATATTTGAGGAAAATGTATGGCCAAGCAAGAAGACTTGTTTTACTTTAGAACATGTGTGGAGTAACGGAGTCATGTTTTCATTTTGAACTCAGTGCTGTTATTTAGAATTGTAAAATTGTATGACGTGGCTGTAATTATACTGCAATACGGCCAGGGAAAAATGTTTGCTAAGTGGTTATTGCTACCAAATTCCAGTGAAATGTTAACCAAATATAAGCAGCAGATATAAATTGAGTTGCAGTTGAGTTACTTTGGTTATTGGATTCTGGTAGGGGAAAATGTTGAGTCTTATTAACAGTTTTAGAAATATGAAGGTGAGTCAAGGTTTTTATGATGCGATTGTGTTACCTCACTGTAAAATACGATTTTGCACTTGTATCATGTACTATTTAGATGCCTTTTTACATGATTTCATGTCACAAGTGTCACAAAATGTCTTTTTACTCAGAGCCACGATGAATGAAATGTGACAAATTCCTACAAGGATGTCGACGTGACATTAAAAAATGTCAGTTGTGAAAGGAAGAGTTGCTACTGATCAAATGATGAGGAATATCATAATTCAAGCTTACTGTTTTTTGTTATCATTTTTTTATATTGCATTATTTGTTATGTTCTTTTGATGCTACTATGTTGGAATGATTACACAAATAAGAACATGAAGTCTTTGCTCACTGGTTCATCAGGTTCAACAGCCTTATAGCAGAATAGACTTCTGTTCCACCTCCACCAAATGTGAATGAAGCTATGCTGTGAGTACTGTGCATGTTAGCATAGTTAGAAGAACTTTAACAAGCACTGATACTAAACATGTTAGCATCTTTTCTGATCATATTTATTTCCACAGAGAGCAAACAGTCTCACCCAAATGGCCTTTTTCTCACCTGAGAACACATCATCCTGTACCACTGGTGCACTTTTAACAACTTAACAACTTTGGTTCACTGTGGTCAGGGTGTTATCGGTCATCTGACTGACACGTCTAATGTAGCACACCACTGTGAAGCACATACAGTGCTCAACAAACCTATTAGACCACCACACAGTGTGAGTTACCACCGGTGCCCCAAATTAACTCCTGAACTTTCAAATGTACTTTTACAAAAAAAGAGATGAAATAGTTAAACACATGATCATTTTTTGATTCAGATGCCAAATTACAGCTATTTACTTACATTCCTCAGTAGAAACATTTATTTTAGTGGTTGAATGTTGTGCTTGAATAATTTCTGACCCAAATTTGTGCCTGCTCAAAATTTGGGTATAAAAAAGTATATTTTACTTGCCTAACAAACAATATAATTTTAGTTTTTAGTAAGTTTTTGACAGATTTATAAAATATTTGTGTTTTCTTCTTTTTATGACAGGTGGTCTGATAAAATTTGTTAAGCTCTGTATAGAAGCGGTGAAGGGATCCACTTTAGTGTTCATAAAGTTGAAATCTTCAGAGGATCAAATGCCTTCTTATGACACTGAAAGTTTGTATGTTTGTTTAGCAACTACAGAAAAGCACTGATACTTTTTCAAGTTCTCTAATACTGTATTTTTACTGTTCATTTTGTAGTTACTACTTGTGAATATTTGTCTCGGCAACCGATTCTCTCTCTTTTTTTGTATTTTGATCATGCATTCAGGATTTAGCTCATTTTAGAATCAGTTATGTTCACAAGATCTTCATGCATGTTCTAGTAAAACTCCTCCATCACTGTTTCTTTTTGGACAGAGTTCACATTTTGCTCCAGTGCATTATGCTGTGTCTTTTCCTCACCTAACGTACACTGGTGCTGAACAATGTGTCGTCACATTGAATCCTTTTATCTCCTTTTTTCGCCCCTTGGAGCTCTCTATCACATGATGTGAGTGCAAATAAACAACAATGAAATCAAATCCTGTGTCTGATTCCTGGCTATACTCGATATACTGCACATTCTTTCACAGGAAAATTACAATTTTATCCAGTTTTATGCTTTTACATTACATTTTTCATACTTCTCTATATTTCGCAGACATTTGCCATTGCTAGTAACTCTTTTGGCTTGTTAGGCTCCTTCGTCACATTTCACCAATAACAATTTTCACTTAATAGGACAAATGTAAATAACTGAAAACAGATGGCATATATAATTAGACAAAAAATATAAGAGTGCTTTTTCTTCTTTTTCAAAAAGGGTCTGACCACTTGATTGGAAACTGTCAAACTAAATTAAATTTATACTGTAGATATAATAGATACAGATCACAACTAAAATACTGGACCCAGCAGTATTAACAGCAGTTTGCACATTAAATCAACCCATAGAAATTCTAAAACAGTTCTTTTGTAAAAAATGATCACTCCACTTTGTCCTTCGTTCACATATCTTATCCAGCAGCAGATAAAACAGCAACATGTGAAGCCTGACCCCACAAAAACCTTAGTCACTCGCAGTCCTAAGATCCAACCAGACACATCATGTGTCTCTTAGCTGGAACAGGCCAAAGTCCTATTTATAATGAACCTTTAACAGCATGGAGTCGGGCGCACGCGCAGTAGAGGCTGAATTGTTGCAGCCCCAGACAGGGCGGCCCGTTACCAAGCACTGCACCGCGCAGGGTCTGACAACGACGACAGCAACGGGCATTGACATAAGGAATACTGCCAGCGTGATAACACCACAGACGCTCCTGAATACAGTGAGTATCGCCGCATTTACGCCCTGCCGACCCACCCCGTCTCTTAAATCTCTCCTTTTTCTGCGCGTAAAGGGGTTTAACGGGGAGCTGTGCTTTATTCCCATGCAGCGAGGATATTTCCCGTGCGCTGACAGTCCTGAGGTATTCGGGGAGGCCTGTAGAGGGGGCCGCTATGAGAGCAACACCCAGCGTTGCGGCTTTTTTTTAACCAAAAGCACCCAGCAAACGAGCACATTTATTGTTCTCAGCTCGGGTTGAAATGTCAGACCCCCGCCCATTTGCTCTTGCTTGACTTCAGCGGTTTGCGCTCAGGATTTTATTTATTTATTTTTTGCTGCAGTCATTATGGGAGCTTTTTCCAAGGCCCGATAGATTTTTGGAGAATAGATAGACTTCCCTTCGTGCCCTTATTTAATAAATGTACGCCCACTGCGTGGTCCTTTGCTGCTCATGTAGCTGAAACATTGTGATTTTTTCCTCATCCTGGCTAGTAGTTGCTCGTGGGGTTAGACGCTACAGCCATGCAATTTCAGTATAGCCAATGGCCCGTGGGAGAATGCGTTGCTGAAGGTGCATTCACAATAGAAGTGTTATCATCAGAAATCACAGCACGATTCAGCATCAAACTAAAAACTGACAGACGTGGTTTCATTAGTCTTTGGCTGTCAGGTGCAGACAGAGCGGCGTGTGACCTTAAAAAGCATCATTTTAAAGTCGCCACGTTGCCCGTGTTAATATGCATATTGGTGCAGGAAAGGTCTGAGGTGTTACAAGATCATTTGGACATGACACCGCATTAACAGGCAAGCAAAGTGAGCACAGAGAAGGCTGGAGATGCCAGATGTGTAAAGCTGCTGACAAATACTCCGGATTTTTTTCTCTCTGTATAATCAGGGAGGATTATGCTTGAAACACATTTTTAGATTAGAACTGAGAATAAAGATGCTTCTTAGGGACTCAGTTTATGTCTGAAAGTCAAATTTCCTCCCTAAAAGCTTGATATCCCCATTCTCAGTGGGCTTTACAGCTGCAACAGACTGTGGCCCAGCCCCAGGATTTACAGTCAGACAGGGGGTAAAAAAATAATTCCTAAAAATTGAAGAAACTGCAGTGCAGTTTTGGAATCTGCCTGTATAGATTATAGGGTTTAATATTAACATGGCCCAACGAAGAAATCCAGGTCAGTACAGTAAAAAAAAAAAAAAATGGATTCAGTGAAAGTAGTGCAGTGATGTAGATTCACAAGTTAATGAAGTCAGAAGTCAGTTTAACATTTCCTAATTCCAGCTTCTTGAATGTGTTGCTATCTCTTTATGTTTAACCGAGATAAACATTGTTTATATAGCGCCAAATCACAGCAACCCTCGGGTGCTTTGATACTGTAAGTTAAAGACCTTATAATATTAGAGAGAAAACTCCAACAATCAGTTGACACTCTATGAGCAAGTGCTGGTGACAGTGGGAAGGAAAAACTCCCTTTTAACAGGAAGAAGCCTCTGGCAGGACTAGGATTAGGGAGGAGCAGTTGTAGCTGGTTGGGGGTGAGGGGAAAGATAAAAGAGCAGAGGGAAAAGGAACACATGGAAGAAAGCCACAGTTTAAAAACTAATTAATAATGATTGTTAATTGTTAGTGATAAAAAGCCATAGTGGTGTAGTAGATAATGGCATAATAATCATGTATAGTAGGTTTATATGTTTTGCAGTGTTTGCATGAGAAATAGGCACATTGTTTTTAGCAAGTAATTAATTGCAATAATAATCATTATTTAAGGCCTAAATAAGTCCTGTTTCAGTCTTTCAAATCCAATATAAGAAGCTTGGTAAATGTTATGTACAGTAGTTGGTAGCTTGGTTAAGGAGCATGCAGAATGGTTACTTTGCCTAGATTATACTATAAAAACAATCCCTACATTTTTATACTCATACCTTGCACTGACCAATCAGAGAGATTAATCATTGACCAATATTCTTCCTTCAACTTCCATTTAAGGTTTTCAAGTCTTGCTAACAGGAAAATGTAGCTGAGTGGTTGTTTCTCTCTTTTCGACTCAGGGATGGCAGTGAATGTGTACGCAACATCTGTGTCCATTGACAACCTCAGCCGACATGACATGCTGGCGTGGGTCAACGACTCTTTGCATCTCACTTACACCAAGATTGAACAGCTCTGTTCAGGTGAGGCCTGAGGTTATTTTTTCCCCCTGAAATAAGCTGCTGAGGTAATTTTGGGGCAACTCTTGACCGAAATAACGAGATCGATTTGTTGTGTCTTTATGTTTTCAAGGAGCGGCGTATTGCCAGTTCATGGACATGTTGTTTCCGGGGTGCATTCTTCTGAAGAAGGTCAAATTTCAAGCCAAGCTGGAGCATGAATTTATACACAACTTCAAAGTTCTTCAGGCAGCTTTTAAACGGATGAGTGTCGACAAAGTCAGAATCACTTTATTATGGTTTTATTATTTATTTCATTTATGATACCTGAGATAATTAATTGTTTTACCTTTCATACTGATATACGTGTGTGTATCAAGTGGAGCTTTTCAACTATTTCCTGTTTTCATTGTCCAGATAATTCCTGTAGAAAAGCTTGTAAAAGGGAAATTCCAGGACAACTTTGAATTTGTGCAGTGGTTCAAGAAGTTCTTCGACGCCAACTATGACGGCAAGGAGTATGACCCTTTACTAGCCAGACAGGGGCAGGACGTGGCCCCTCCCCCCAATCCAGGTGATCACTTTATCCACAAACCAAAGAGAAACCAAGGTAAAGCCAAACATTTTGCCTTTGCTGCACGGTCTTGCTGAGCTTTGGATGGCTCAAAAGCGCTCCCTGCAAGCAAGTGGTGTGAGCAGCACGATTCACAGAATGACTTCTTTGATCCATCTCACTGCCCAGCATTTGCAAAACCATGACACTTTAGGTACAAGTGAGTCATTGGTAATATTCTAGTAATCGTCACAGTGCCTAGTGGGATGCAGCGTTAGTTTGGCAGAAAATCCACATTTGTTCTGATCGATCATGATCAATAATGCCCAAACACCTGCAGAAACAGCAAATATAGTTATCTCCCCAGTGTCCTGCATCGAGCGACTGATGCAACACTGTTGCAGCTTTGTCTCTATTAAAGCTGGTTTGATAACAACAAATTCTTCCCTTTCTACTAACGAGAGTGGTGTCAGCCTGAACAGCCTCGCCCTGTCTCTGTAAAAGCTTTTTGCTTGAAGATCATGGCAAACAATCTAATTTAAGCTGTAGTATGTCATAAGCCTGCTTTGTGACTTTGTCACTAGCAAGCAGTGTGTTATAAATGGGAAGAATGATTGCACTTATTTTTAAAACTGAAAATACCATAGACTGTATATAAAAGATGGATGTCACTCATTGCATTGTGGGCTGCTGTTTCGAAGCCTCAAGTCTGGCATTTACCTTATTTGAACATGAGCGTCCGGTTTTTGCACTAGTTAGCCATCTTGGTTAGCCAGGTGCTAATAATGAACAGTTTGAGCAACTTGGAAAACAGGCTTAAAAATGTGCGTAGTAGAAAAACTGAACAGCCAGCTCCTTAGCCTGTTGCACCCTGAAGAATAGCAATTATTTTACCATTATTAGGCCCATAATTTATAACATGAATATCATTTGTAATGTATCGAAGCAACCAATACATTGTGAGAATTAAGGGCATTTTTTCACTGACTTGTGCACAGTCCCAAAAACTATTTGCAACCAGGAAAGCCACCCCATCTTGGCCAGTAAAAACAAAAAACAATGATAAATAAAAACAAGTTTTGCACTACTTGATTAGCGTTACTTTTAAGACCTGGAAGCCGCTTCCATCTTTTATATACAGCCTGTGGATAATGTGTTCGCATGTTTTGTCTTTGAGTTTATCTGAAACACCTTTGCTTAAGCACTTATAGAGGTTTAGTAGGCAACAGGTCTTTTCGTTTTTAAGATCTTGAGTCAAATTAAAACAACCTTTGGTCATTTATATAAATGAATCGATAATTTGGCTATTTAACCTCAGCACTCTAAATATGTGTCATTTCTATCAGTTTAGTTGTAAAACAATTTGAAACCTTTTACATGTCAAAGGCATAAAATTCTTCTACAAGATGATTGCATCAGCGCTCTATAATGTGCTATATCCATCGCCACAACTGCTAACAAGCCAAAATAAGTGCAATAAATCTGTCTTAAATGAAATGCTGAACCACTCCCACCATCTCTAACCACTCCAGGACCACAGAGGACATCCCCAACAGTTCCCAAAAACATGCCAACACCGCAGCGGGTCCAACATAACACTCCAGCCTTGAGGAAGAATCCGACTTTGTCAAGAAATGGGGGCAGTGATGCTGAAATCATGGAGCTAAATCAACAGGTAGAGTTGAACGGGAAGGACAGAAGGCCGTGTGGCTCTTTTGTTCTGATTTCATCCTCCAGACTAGTTCTTGACTACCAGCTTAAGCACCTTTTTCTGTTTTTCTAAGTTGATGGAGTTGAAGTTGACTGTAGATGGCCTTGAGAAGGAAAGAGACTTCTACTTCAGCAAACTACGGGATATCGAGTTGATCTGCCAGGAGCACGAGAGTGAAAACAACCCCATTCTCAGCAGGATAATTAACATTCTCTACGCAACAGAGGTATCTAGCCATTATAACAGATATATAACAGATTGCCATACTCTCTCCACTGTTGACAGTGAAAAGCAAGGAGAGCAGAAGACCTGATAAAATATTATCAGGTTTTCTGCCCTTCTTGCTTTCAATTCAATTCAATTCAATTCAATTCAATTCAATTCAATTCAATTCAATTCAATACAATACAATACAATTCAATTTATTCAACGCAAATCACAACATCAGCTGTCTCAAGGCACTTTTTTAAATACATACAGAGAAAAACCCAACAATCATATGATCCCCCATAACCAATTTAGAATTAGAATCAGAATCAGAATCAGAAAGGGTTTTATTGCCAAATGTTGAACAGATTTACAACATTAGGAAATTAGGTACTTTGTGTGAGACATACGATAAGACAAACACTTAAATAAAAAGAAAAAATGCTAAGCAGATTGATATATACATGAATGCAGGTGATGATCAGTGCAAAAATGTAACAGGTGTGGAGAACACAATACAGGGTCATGGGAATCCCCCAGCAGCCTACGCCTATTGCAGCATAACTAAGGGAGGATTCAGGGTCACCTGATCCAGCCCTAATTATAGAAAGGAAAGTTTTAAGCCTAATCTTAAAAGTTGCAATAGTGTGTGTCTCCCGAATCCAAACTAGAAGCTGCTTCCATAGAAGAGGGGCCTGAAAACTGAAGGCTCACCTTCCATTCTACTTTAAATACTCTAGGAACAACAAGTAAGCCTGCAGTGCAAGAGCAAAGTGCTCTAATATGGTGATATGATAATATATATATATATATTTTTTTCTGTATCTTAGGAAGGCTTTGCACCTCCAGATGATGAAGACCTCGATGAGCAAGCTCACCTGGACCAGGACGAATACTGAACCCATCGTGTCCCTACCCTCAAACATCTCCATCTTTCTTCCCCTCTTCTTTTTCCCCTCATTTTTTTTCTCCTGTTTGCACGCTTTCTGTAAATACTCACCATCATCCCAGCTTTCTGTCTGTGTTTTCCTTTCTTTCTCATGTGCATATCTGTTGGTAACCTCCCCCTCCATCCTCTGGCCATCTACACACTCTTCACAACATCTCCGTATCAATATTTGCTGCTCCTCCCTGCCTCCATTTACACAGTAACAATAACAGTAATGTATGACACATCCCCAGTTATTTCAGCATGAGTAATGCAGAAAATAGAGCCGAGAGCTGGCTGGCATGGAGGTTGTTATGGCGAACAGTTGAGTTTAAGTCTGTAAATATTACCGACATTTTGATTACCGAAGGAACAATGTCTTTGCTCTTTATGGAGTAACTTATTTGCCTTTGGTGCGTTGTTAATACTACTGTTAGAGCACAGGACAACACTGCTCCCATGTGCAATCAGGACACTCCTTGAGCTACTAAAACTGTAACAAAACTGACTTTTTATTAACACTTTATTATTTATTATTTATATTTCATTTAACTTTCTGTAGCAAAATTGGTGCAGACCTACTGTACGTGAACTGAAAGCTGAGGCCATGTGTGTTACTCATATCGGTTTGTGCTTCAGTCAAGCTTTTGGTTTCTGTGACGGTGGGTCCATGGCATGTAGAAATGCTGAAGGAAATTCTTTGGTGTAATGACTCAAGACTTATGATAAGTGCTCTGCAATTATTCATTATTGATCAGCAACATATCTGAGCATGAGAATGTTACACATTGACTGTGAATGAGTGATATTTTGTATGTGTATTTTGTGTGCAGATTTTCTTGGATGTCGCACGATCCTGGTTAATTGCCATTGTATCTTTTTAGGCTGACATACCGCAGTCTATTTAGGTGTAAAATGTAAAGGTGGAAAGGCACCTGGATTCTGGCAACTTGGTTATCGAGTGTAGCAGATCTAAAGGTTTAACTCTACAATATGAAAAAGCCTGACACTGAATTAAAAACAGAGACATTTTCACATGTTCTACTGCTAATCATGCTGTGTTCATACTTTAAATTTGCTGTAAAGGGTTGCCCAGGGTTTTAGAGGTGTCTCAGAGAAAGTCATTATTTAGAGATCTAAGACCAGTTGACTGGTCATCAAACAAGGAACTCTCCTTGTCCTTCCCTAGTTATTTTTACTTTGCAAACTGGCTGTTATCTACTCTGGAACTCGCATTCATCGACCATATAAACATCTACAGAACACTCATCTTTTGAGTTTTGAATAAATAAACAGTTGTGAAACAAGTTGTTTTTGGTGTATTTGGGGTGATGCATTGTGGTGAATGACTGGGATTGTATTAGGAAAGTTAAAATGTGTTAACGTAGCTAAATTAAACCTTGCAAACTATATGTTTTTTTAAGACTTTACCTGAAATTAGAAACTAATCAGCCAAGCCGTTAAAGATGACTGATGAAGTGAATAAAATTGGTCACCTTTCATGACCTGAAATACAGCCCAGGGAAATCACAGTATACGTGTCAGAGATAATTATACCACAAACTGAATTGGTTGTATAACTATAAAGCAAGGGTGTTGCTAGGATCTTGAAATCTCCGTGCTTCACAAAGGTTTAATTCACAGAATGATCCTGAAATTAAAAAAAAAATCAGTGCAATTTCATGTCTTGGGAGCTTGGAAAGAAAGTCACTGGACTTCTGTAAGTTTGTTGAAGATGAGTTTCCTCTCATCAAAGAAGCTTCTTCAGTTCTAAAACCAAATGGTGGAGAGCCCCAGGTATTTACACCCTAGTGGGAGTTGTCACTTAAAAGGTCATGACCCACTATTGATCATGTGCCTCATCCTTTTGCCAGTTAATAGAATTATCCAAAATGTCAATATTTTTTCTAATATGACATTTGCCATATTTCCAGTCTTCTTTTTTTTAAAATCTAATATTTTTTTCCTCAAGTGTATTAAGTCATAAGATCAAATGTGTGTTAATAACAGTTAATGTTCATAAGATTATTTTTGCAACATTAAAATGGTAAAAATTGACCACCTTCCCATTGATACTTTTACCCCTAAAATAAAAGTTCAGTCATTAATTCTAATGCTTATAATCTTAGAGTCATGAAGCTACAGTGCATGACAATACATTTACGTTTAATAGAATTCAATGTATCATATAAAAACCAGTGAACATTAGTGAATGTTTCAGAAAGATATAGGGACTCAAAATGGGCACTACCAAGACCACTAATGAACTGAAGTACAAACAAATTCAGGTATGAAAATATTGATAAATCACAGATTGGCAGATGGAACATTCATATACGCATTATTTGTGTTTAAACAACTATTAGTAAATATGGTCCAGTGACACTATACATTCTTTTAATGGCAGGAAAGAAATCTGCCACATTGTGTTCTAGCTGGTACAAGGAGATATGATCATGAAAATATGCACTTTTCACAGCAGATGGCATTTCAGTGATTATTTTAACATGTATCATTCCTTTCATTTAGATGACATAATTTCAGGATCCTGGAAGTCTGCAGAACTAACTTCTGAGGAATTCTGGTATAAAATGATAAAGTTAACCCTGTAAAGCCTGAACCACGAAACAATTGCCAGAAAATTCTAATTTGCTTATTTATTTTTGAAAATGGAGTGGTTATTGAATCTTCTGACAAAATAAGTAAATAAATATGTATTTTCCAACAAGTGTTGTTACATTTGGTCATTGCTTGAAGATATATTGTGCAATTTGTTTAGTTTTTTTTTTTTTTTTGTTGGGGGGGGGGGATCACTCTGATGACGTAGCGATCTCGAAAACCCTAAAAAACCTGTGTATCAAATAGGATATTTTTGCCATTAGAGGGTAAAGGCTTGCTCAAATCATGTGATTTGTGAGTAGATGTCATAATACAGATGGAAACCAAAAAAAATACTGATATCAGAAATCTTGCCTTTGACTACAGCTTCTGTGTCTTTATATTGAGATATCAGTTTATACTGCTTAGGGTCCTTCTGCTTGGCATAATGGTTGTCACACTCATGGCTAACTAAGGTAAAACTGAGACATCACTAGTAAAATTTATCTCACTGTGCTTTATTATCACATGCACCTCAATAAGGAGACATCATTTTGAAGGAACTGAACATGATTTATTGAAATACAGCTATTTAGCAATTACGCCCCATAGTGCTATGTAGAACAGGAAGTAGAACAGGACCCCTGGAGTCTAGACGCTGGTGGTGGAGATGAAGCAGGTGGAGATAAGGGTGAGGAGCTCGATCTGGCCAGAATGAGGTAGGGATGGGGAAGAGGCAGGAAGTAACAATGAGAGTCTCAAAGGCAGAATGACAGAAAAGCAGTGCGATTTAAAGATCATCACACAGAGGCTGACTGGTTTGCAGAAGGGGGACAAGAAAATGACTGGAGCAGAGTGATGAATACAGAGTTAATTTAGACAGCAAGGGAAAAGTGAAAGTGTTGCAAGGAATAGAGAAGCCTGACACCCAGTAACGATGAAAGATGAGTGAATCTTGATCTTCCTGCATAGATTAATTCTAGGAATATTCAGGTCTTTTGCTTGTCTTTTTTTGTGAATGAAACGTTTTCATTTTTTTTTAATTGGAAGAAAAATGTTCTGAAGTTCTACGTTTCAGCCCTCTGGTGGTAGTTGGAGGTGTAGCAGGTTTCTTTTGTATATTTTGTATTTTGTGTAATGTTCGGTATTTTGAACAGCTCTTACTATGCACATGATTGTTTTATTGGTAAAATGAACACAACAAAAGAGGATTTCTATTTTTTTTTCCAGATTCTTTTTTAAAAATTCATCTTTGGTTTCCTGAACTATGCAATCTGCACTCAAAAATCACAATATAATGATAACCCTTAGACACATAGTATTATGAAATTTGTTTTAGGTGGCTGGAGTAACAGATGAGACTGTTTCAATTTCCAGAAACTTTAGACAATCACTGCAAACACTGAAACTTGTTGATGTATTTACTCCACAAGTTGACACAATTCCTTAGGACACAGTAATATACATCATTATGTGTTTTTTAACCAGAACACCTGCTCCAGTTAGAAATATGTGAGATTGAAAAGAATAATTTCTGGCACTGAATAAAATTTAGACATGATGTAAATTATAATTAAAGTTTGGCCTCAGAGATTTGGATCTCAATTAATGAGATGCACGAATAAAACTGTTATGTTAAGTGACTGTCCCACTTCAAACAAAGTGACAGTTTTTGGCTACTCGGAGGTGAAAAATGACCATAAAAGGATGCAATAAAAAGAGGTATAAAACAGGAAAAAATGACTACAAAACACTACAAACAAATATGAGGTGTGGAAAAAAAAACACCAAAAGGAAATTGTCATGTTAAGCAATGCAAAATACTGTAAAATAATGTATGTAGATGCAAAATTGCAAAGAAACACAAACTCTTGACAAAGATCATTATAGCAATTATTATTATTTTTAATATAGATCACTAGAAAGAGGCAGGGCATATTTTTTTTAAGCCACTCCTGTAATTTTGTGTCTCTTTCAGAGTCGCTCCGATGTCCAGTTTGCTTTTTGTATCAATTTGGTGGATTTAATTTTATGTGTATTCTCTTTTTATGACACAAGAGGGCGCTATTTGTTTTCATATAAACAGAGGGGTATAATTTCCCATGCAGACTCTCCAGGTGCAGGTGTGTTCACTGACCCATGCTGTAATTTGAATATTTGCTATATATTCCATATTATCATCCCAGAAAAAAACATTTTTGAAAAAAAGTTTTTATTATGCGATGATAAAAAAAATATCTTAAAAAATATATATTTTAAATATTTTACTGGACTGACAGCTAACCTAGCTCTGATTCTGACACACAATTATCAACGTTTATAAAACAAGGCGATACCGTCTCTCCGAGCTGTACAGTCAGCACAGGTACCTGTAAAGAAATCAGCTCAAACCTGTTGGGTTTTCATAGATTTATGCTATCATGAGTTGTGTAGAACTGAACATCTTTCAGCACATAGAAAAAAGATAATATTACATCAGTTTAATATACCTTCCTTTTAATTGATGTTCATGTATTTACATTTAAATATAGATTTGGTTTGTCAGAATGAGCAAAATGAACCAACCAGTATCTGGCGACCAACTAATATGGGCCCTGTTAATGAGACAAATATAATGGAAAGGTTGAATGAGCCTCTCCTCACATGACCTCTGTGTTTTCTGTTTCATTGGGAGAGGTGGGTGGTTTCCTCCTACAGTGTGTTTTGCACACTTTCATGCATCACTGCTCCTCACAGTTTAAGTTCTGCTGTCACACATGCTCTCATTCACTTCCACTGAAAACTGAGTCAGGATGGTGTTTCCAATGTTGGTGGTTCTTTTGTTAGGCTTTCTGAGTCAGGGTGAGAGTTTTGAAAACATTTCTGACATATAAAACAAATTTTATGTTTGGTGACATGTTATCTGCTCCTTCTGTGTACATTGAGTTTGAGAGTTTAAAATGCCTTACTGATGTTTACTATTTGAAAGTTAAAAGATTCTGTTAAAGTCTTTGTTTTATTTCTTCATTTCAGAGTCATTTGCCAATAACTTTCTGACTCAGACTGATGAAGCCAAGTCTGTCAGTCTTGGTGGGACCGTGACCATCAGCGCAACAGGGAGTTCAAATATAGGTCCTGATCTCAGTTGGTACCTTCAGAAACCTGGACAGCCTCCCAAACTCCTTATATACAGAGCATCAACTCGCTCCTCAGGAACTCCGTCACGATTCAGTGGCAGCAGATCTGATTCTCAGTACACTTTAACCATCAGTGGTGTTCAGGCTGAAGATGCTGGAGATTATTATTGTCTGGGTGCCCATGGTGGTGGAGTGTTCACACAGTGATATATAGCTGTACAAAAACCTCCTTCAGCAAGACTGAAGGCTGCAGGTGCAGATAGCTGGTGCAGAGGCTGTGATGAAAGTTACTGGCCCAGTGAACACAAAAAGAGCACAAACACAAGAACATACTAACATACTAAAAGCTTAAACATGCTGATTTAACTCTGCTAAAAAACAGTAAATGTAGTTTTCTTCTTGAACTGATCAACTAATAGAATAGAAACATATTATTTACTGTTACAAAATACACTAAATCACAGCTAAATCACAACAGTTGCCTCAGAGAGCTTTATATTGTAAGGAAAGGGCCTACAATAATACAGAATAGACAAAACTAAAACATGTTATGTTACTGAAACAATAAATAACGGGTTATAACCATGACTGTGTGATAGATTGGTGGTCAGTTACTGAAAGGATCTTCATTGAAGTGGCACTACAGTCTTAAAAATCTGTAGTACATTGTATTTTCTTCTCTACATTTTGCACTGCACACAATAAGGTAACATAATAATAAGATGTTCTAACAGTTTTTAAAATAGAGTTCTCACATTTAAGATAGATACATAGACTAAGTCACAAAGTGTTCCACATTTACAATATAATGCAAATGTAAAAAAAGAACTTCACATATCACACAAACAAGGTACCCGTACTTTATACATGTATTTACAATACATGTATTTTTCAGTTAAACATTTAATATAAAACATATATTTACTTTTATTTGAAATTGATCTTGATTATGTTTCCTGTCACAGGGAAACATAGCAAAATGGCATAAAACAATATAAGGAAATGCAAATAAGCAAATTAATAACCAAATAAGCCAAAGTATAAAAACACTCTATAAAGAAATACATTGAATGCAAAAGTCACAAAATGGCAACTGAGACACAGACAGACAAAACATGTATAAAAACCTTGACAGAAATGAATTAAAGAAAATTACAATTGGCCAGAAGGAGACAAAGAAAATGTGTTTTTTCATCGATGTCCAGTCTGCTTTTTGGATCTGTGTATCAGAGTCAATTTTTTATGTATTCTCTTATTTTGACATAAGAGGGCACTATTTGTACAGCAGCAATGTACAATTTCCACCCAGACTCCATTGGTGCAGGTGTGTGCTCACTGACCCATGCATTAATTTGAATATCTGTCGCACACCCTGGATGCAAAATAGTTTTCTATAGTTTCAGTATGATACAGAATTTTTTTCCCTTCTGTAAAATGACAGTTTTTAATGTTTTGCTGGGTGGACAGCTGTCTTTAAGTCTATAAGGCCGTCTCTCTGAGCTGTACAGCCAGCACAGAAATCTGTAATTACCTCAACTCTGAACTTATGAAGATCTAAATTACTGCTGTGTTGAAACATATGTGTGAGAACAAGCACATTAGTTATACTAATATCAAATTAAACTAGGGACTGATGTGTTGCAGCGATGATCTCTCGGAGGAGATTAGAGACAACACTGTTCCATAGAAACTCCCTGATACTCATTAACGGGTAGTGAAATTGACATTTGCGCTCCTTTTTTCAGCTTCACACTTCAGTTATGCAAACAGTTTCCTTCTGCAGAAACAAACATTGTTCTTAGAATCTATAGTTCCAAAGCAAAAGGTAAAATAAACTCCAGAATACGGATTTTTTCCTTTGGATTAGATTAGTTTCATACCATAGACAGAGACTTGACTTTATAAGTAAACATGCAGTAACATATACAACCTGCTAGATTAGTAGTTAGTATGTTAAAACAAAACAAGTTTTACCTCACAGACTGAGGATCTGGTCTTCTTGAGCTTCAATAATTATTATCTAATGAGTTTAAAATCAAAAAGCTCTGTGAGGTCTGAGCAAAAATGCCAACATCATCATGTTAAAGCAATAATAATGCAGTTATTTTCAGGAACTCAAAATGCATCTGAAACTGCAGAGTGTGTTATAAAAAAAATATAAAATATTAAAATATGTTACTCATTCTTTCTCAGTAAAATTTGAGGTCAAAAAAGGTGGTTCTTTTGTTAGTTAGTTTTTATTTTTTTCTTCATTTCAGGCTCATTTGCCAATAACTTTTTGACTCAGACTGATGAAGCCAAGGAACATTTCAAGCAAGATGTGCTGCTTTTTCCCTCATTTATTTTTGTTGATAAATGAATGATTTGTTTTCTAAGCTATTACCACTCAATTACCTGTGGTAGTTCCATGTAATAAGCATGCAAAATGCAAAGCTGCCCGTTTCTATATAATAACATATTATTAACCTATTAAAAAACTTAATTGAATGAACTGGAAAAACATATGCAGAATCAATATAATTAAAATTGAATGAAGAATACACATGAATACATTAGATTCACATATACTCTTTCACAGCATAATTAATATCTAGATGACAATACATAAAATGGTAAAAATATTTCAGGTAGGAAAGAAAGTAGAACACATTCAAAATGTTCAATAAACAAAAATAAGATATATAAATTGCCTTCAGTGTGTTGAGAGCAGAGAAATGATTTCCATAGAGAGGAGGCTTTGCATCATCAGCTGATCCTCCAGAGAACTGAGAAGGTTTATAGTCCTGTGACTTCAACACTGCAGGACTCACATCTGTCAGTCAACACAGCAGAAAGCACAACCACCATGACTCTCATCACCATCCTCATCTGGACGCTGACCTGCTGCTGTTTTACAGGTTCATTCACTCAGCAACATTTCAAACATGATGTGCTGCTTTTTCTCTCATTGATTTCTGCTGATAAATGAATGATTTGTTTTTGTCTGCAGGATGCAGCGGTCAGGTGACTGTGACTCAACCTCCAGTACTGACATCTACTCCTGGATCCACTGTCACTCTGACGTGTAAAAACAGTAAAAATGTTGCATATTGTCCTGATAGTGATAACCAGTGTATGTCCTGGTATCAACAGAAATCTGGACAGACTCCAAAGCTCCTAATAAAACAGGGGAACAAAATTCAGTCAGGAACACCAACTCGATTTAGTGGCAGTGGAAGCAGCTCTGACTTCTCTATGACCATCAGTGGAGTTCAGGCTGAAGATGCAGCAGTTTACTACTGTAAGAGTCACCATGTAATAAACAGTGCTAATGTGTTCACACAGTGATTTGCAGTCGTACAAAAACCTCCCTCAGTCAGACTGCAGAGACACTGAGCTGTTACAGCAGGAACTGACTGCAGAGGAAGAGACTCTGACACAGACCACTGAACACAGAGCTGACAGTAATCTCACCAAGCACTAAATCCATTCAAGGGCATTTTAACATAAGGATTTAAATAAATAAATAATTACATTTTAATAAAAACATAACAACTAATTTTAGTTAGGTTTCCTGACTGTAGTCACAACAAGAGTAGTCGTTCATATGAACAAATGAAATATATTTTCTTTACCTTTGTATTCATAGGAAGTTTGTTCATCATGACATTTAAAAACAACAAAAACCAACTGCCAGTTTCAAGTTTTTTAATACTGTGTTATGTCACATCATTTTCATACAATTCCTCACCATTTTCAAGCTATTGACATATTGAAATATCAACTGAAATCAAGTAGTAGGTAGTTTTAATTGTAAATAATAAATGTAACCCATTGTGCTTGTCATTAACTAAGAACCCCCCCCCCCCCCCCCCCCCCCCCCCGCAAAAACAAAACCTAAGATATCATAAAGAGAGTTTGTGCTATGCTGACAAACATGAGTCAACCAGAGATTAAAGTGAAATTTTGAAGGAGGGGGAGCCCTAAGAGTGGGTGTTGAGGTGCAGTGTGGGGAAAATAATTACTTAGAAATAAGTCACATCATAATTTGTGTTGTGAGCTCCAGTAAATTGCTTTTGCTTGTGTGTATGTGTGTGTCGCTGTGGTCAGCTGACCTGAACAAAATGTAAGTAGAGAGCCATATAACTGATTTCCAACAATGCAGAGACTATAAATATAATATAAAAGACAAATTTACTATAGCACAGGGCTAACACACGGAGATAGACAACCATTCACACTCACATTCACTCCCACAGGCAATTTAGAGTTACCAATTAACAAAATTGGTAACTCTTAAATTCAGTCAGGAACGCCAACTCGATTTAGTGGCAGTGGAAGCAGCTCTGACTTCTCTATGACCATCAGTGGAGTTCAGGCTGAAGATGCAGCAATTTACTACTGTAACAGTGCCCATGTAATAAACAATACTACTGTGTTCACACAGTGATTTGCAGTCGTACAAAAACCCCCCTCAGTCAGACTGCAGAGACACTGAGCTGTTACAGCAGGAACTGACTGCAGCTGCTGAAGAGGAAGAAACTCTGACACAGACCTCTGAACACAGAGCTGACAGTAACCTCACCAAGCACTAAATCCAGAATTGTGCAGATATATTTAATTTGGGGTGATTTTAGAAAGGATAAAAAAAACCCAGACCCATCCACAAAGTCGCTTTCTCATTGTGTTTCCACCTGTATTCACAGGAAGAGTTGGCAAATTACACAGAAAGATCAGATTTTTTTTTACATTTATATTCCCATTAAGTCTCTTGATGATTATAAAACAAAGTGATCTGAGTTTTTAATACTGTATGATCCCACGTGTATAATGATTTGTATAATGATCAATTAGAAAATGGTAGGTACAAATACAGCGCCTCTGGAAAGTATCCACGGTACTTTACTTGTTCCATATTGTGTCACATTACATCCTTATTCCAAAATGTAACTACTGAGATTCGCTTCTTTTCCACTTGATGATCTGCTGCACCTTGCGGTGTGGTAGGACTGTATCACTCACACTTTCACACACAGCTGGTTATACATGAGATCACTGACTGACATTCTCTCTCCCCTATTTTCTTTCACACCCTGGGAATTTTTTGGACTTTACCCCTTGGACATTTTTTTATTTGGGACTTTGAACAATAAGCTGTTGTGTAGAACATTCTCCACATGTGAAAAGAGTGTGAGATTTTCATTTGAATGTACAATGGATTTGTGTAATCTGTTTCTATAAGAGTTAAGGAGTCAGGTTACTAGGGTGCACCCGAGCATTGAAACCCAACGTTGAAACTGAGAATTGAAAACCAAAAGTAACATATGGCCAAGTCATTGTCTTAGCAGTTTATGTGTTTTACTTTTCTTTCATTTTTGTAAGTTTCCTTTCTGCAACTGTAAAGTGCCTTTAACCTGTGCTTGTCAACCTCATGGTTTTTTTCACTAAAGTCGGCTGGTTCTTTTGAGTTACATTCTTGTCTCTGTGTCTCATTTAAACACACCCCTGTGCTCCTATAGTCGAACCTATTGGCCCATTGATATATTCTTTTCAACAATTCCCCTTACTGTGTTACATATACAACTACGTTTATAGTGATTCAACCTTTATATTTATCATTAAATATGAGCAAAAGTTCATGAGCACATCTTTTTTAAGTGTAGTGACAGAAACCGATGTGTATTTATTTCCAAACTTTAATAAATTGCATTTTTTTTTATAAAAGTTATAAATTCTTATAGATAAAGAATCAAAAGATAAAATGTTAGTGATTTTTCATGAACTGGGATTTTATTTTGTTCTGCAGACTTTCTTTTTATAGCATGGTTTGAAAACACAATGTGAATAAACAGATGACATCTGCATGCACAACAACAGACAACAATGTTTGCAGGAAAATTAAAACAAACGAAACATGTAGCTTCATCAAACACATATGCAAACAGGAAGTGTTGCTGAAGTTCTACTCTGAGCAGTGGTCAGGGTCCAGGGTTTGAGTGACAGGGCACTGTCCACTCAGACTGGCCTCACAGCTCACTGAGCCCGCCTTCCTCCACTGGTCTGCAGAGAGGCTCAGGGTGCTGCTCCAGCTGTAGTGGCCGTCTGTCCCCAGGACCTCCAGGCTGCTTGACACACCTGAGGATGTGCTGGTGCCCCCCACCTTCCAGCCCAGCTTCCAGTTTGAGGGGAAACCGCCGGCAGCCAAACACACCAGAGTGGCACTACTCAGTTTGTCTTCCTCTTTGGAGGGAGGGAGGACAGTGAGGGTGGGCCTCACCACACCCACTGGAGGAGAGAGTGGGGAGAAGAGCAACCAAAGACATAAGAATCAAAGCAGGAAAGAAATACCTACATGGTGTTTAATCATTAATTATTGATGAATATTATTATTTCTATAATGTTTTACAGTAAATATCTCATCTATGTGATAATTTTCAATGTTACACTCACAGAGTTGAAACACTCATGTACAGTTTAAACTTTGTCATCTGCTTCTTTCACTTCCTTTTAAACTACAAGTACAATCAATCATCCATGAACTCAAAGCTGGTCTGTGTTTACTGACACTTTTTTTTTTTTTAACTTTTGGGGAAATCCATAAAATACTGATATTTTCAAAATAGAAACAATAAAGAAATAAATCCACAAACACTATATTTGACAATCAAAGCTTGAAAATAACAAAACCTGAAATATTTTAACTGGAAAATACTAAAAAGATATTAATTAACATTTCAGAGAAACTTAAAAATGAAAAGGGAACAAAATATTTTTTTGTGTTTTTTTTTTTTAACATAAATTCTGACATTTGTAAAACTGAATGAGTTTCTCAGGGAAGTTATTTTGCAGACTGTGAGATCAACTTTGTTTTATAAATAATGAAAATGATCAACAACAATCACCAAACTTGATCAAATATCTTTTCAAAATTTTATAAAATGTTTTGTAATGGTAGTAAATTAAAATTTCTGGTACTTACAGTCAACGGTGAGTTTGGTTCCTCCACCAAAAGTCCACCACAGTGATACAAACTCATTAAGTGGCCGTACAAAAACCTCCTGCACTCTGATCAAGCATCTAACCACTGAAAATGAACCTTTTTTCATGTAAAACATCACAGCACACCTCATTAAATGCAGAAGATGATTTCACTAAAGTGACTTAAAGTGTTTAATAATTTTAAATCATGATTATCATAATTGTATTTTTAGGATTAAGAATTGAAAGACAAAACTTAATTTTCACCTCACACATACACAAAACTGTTTAAAACAGCAAAGAGAAACATTTCAAGAAATCATGAATTCTGAAACTATGAGAATATAATAAAGATGGCTTTACAGGTATATTGTATTTGTTGATACTAAAATCAAAAAGTAAACATACAAACCAGAGTGCCATTTTAATCCAGGTGTTAAAAATATGTAAATATGCTTCCAATATATTTTCTCTATTCCATAAAATCTTTAAAGGTATTAGTTCAAAACTATTTTCTTTTGCTTTTGTGCCCCAAAGTTTCCTTCAGTGTGTTGAGAGCAGAGAAATGATTTCCATAGAGAGGAGGCTTTGCATCATCAGCTGATCCTCCAGAGAACTGAGAAGGTTTATAGTCCTGTGACTTCAACACTGCAGGACTCACATCTGTCAGTCAACACAGCAGAAAGCACAACCACCATGACTCTCATCACCATCCTCATCTGGACGCTGACCTGCTGCTGTTTTACAGGTTCATTCACTCAGCAACATTTCAAACATGATGTGCTGCTTTTTCTCTCATTGATTTCTGCTGATAAATGAATGATTTGTTTTTGTCTGCAGGATGCAGCGGTCAGGTGACTGTGACTCAACCTACAGTACTGACATCTGCTCCTGAATCCACTGTGACTCTGACCTGTAGGACCAACCCAGCTGTTCAGAGATGGTCTGATGGTGACACCATGTTCTGGTATCAACAGAAATCTGGACAGACTCCAAAGCTCATAATAAAATTTGTGAAAACACTTCAGTCAGGAACACCAACTCGATTTAGTGGCAGTGGAAGCAGCTCTGACTTCTCTATGACCATCAGTGGAGTTCAGGCTGACGATGCAGCAGTTTACTACTGTCAGAGTCAACATAACATAAACAGTGTTTGGGTGTTCACACAGTGATTTGTAGTCGTACAAAAACCTCCCTCAGTCAGACTGCAGAGACACTGAGCTGTTACAGCAGGAACTGACTGCAGAGGAAGAGACTCTGACACAGACCACTGAACACAGGCCTCACAGTAACTTCACTGAGCAATAAACACATTCAAGGCCATTTTAACATAAGGATTTAAATAAATAAACAATTACGTTTATAATAAAAACATAACAACTAATTTTAGTTAGGTTTCCTGACTGTAGTCACAACAAGAGTAGTCGTTCATATGAACAAATGAAATATATTTTCTTTACCTTTGTATTCATAGCATGTTTGTTCATCATGACATTTAAAAACAACAAAAACCAACTGCCAGTTTCAAGTTTTTTACTACTGTGTTATGTCACATCATTTTCATACAATTCCTCACCATTTTCAAGCTATTGACACTCTACCAGGAGAAATTCAAATTCAGGAGAAATCAACTGAAATCATCTAGTAGGTAGTTTTAATTGTAAATAATAAATTTAACCCATTGTGCTTGTCATTAACTAAGAACACCCCCGCCCTCCCCCCCGACAAACAAAACCTAAGATATCATAAAGCGAATTTGTGGTTATTGCAAAACGTTTGTGCTATGCTGACAAACATGAGTCAACCAGAGATTAAAGTGAAATTTTGAAGGAGGGGGAGCCCTAAGAGTGGGTGTTGAGGTGCAGTGTGTGGAAAATAATTACTTAGAAATAATTCACATCATAATTTGTGTTGTGAGCTCCAGTAAATTGCCTTTGCTTGTGTGTATGTGTGTGTAGCTGTGGTCAGCTGACCTGAACAAAATGTAAGTAGAGAGCCATATGACTGATTTCCAACAATGCAGAGACTATAAATATAATATAATAGAGAACTTTGCGAGGGCACTTTTATTAATAAATGGCGTTAGTAGTGGGATAATAAGGCAGAAAAAGAAAATAATAATATGTTAATTTCTAAGCTATTACCACTCAATTACCTGTGGTAGTTTCTGTGTAATAAGCATGCAAAATACAAAGCTGCCTGTTTCTATATAATATCATATTAATAACCTATTTGAAAACATTTCCTGGTAGTTGCAGCAGGAAATAAACAGAAATAAGAAAAAAGCAGAGCTGCAAAATGCAAAACTGCTTGTTTGTATTTATTAACACATTAATAACAACGTTAATACTGTTTTATAACAAACTTACAGAAGAGCAATGACTACCAGGAAACACATGTGATGTTTTCTGTGTAATAATCTGTAATTTAATACCATGGTAATGATAACTCATTAAATCAAGCACCACCCAGACTTCACAGGTGCAGGTGTTCTCACTGACCCATGCTATAATTTGAATATGTATCGTGCATCCAGTAATGTGAAATTTTTCAGTTTTTAACAAGACTGGTATGCACAATAGTAATATTGTTTTATCCCTGTCACACTGAATGTTTTGTCATCAAAGTAACTGCAACACACTCTGGTGGACATAATATAACAAATTGACTAAAATGAGCTTTTTGGACATAATTGGAAGGGAACTCACCGCATCACTGGAGTTAGAAGACTAACCTAACAGTATGCTCATGGGTAAAAGAGCAACCAACAAACAATCTAAGCAACAAAAAACAAACAGAAAAACAATTAAACTAAAACAAACAAAAAAACCCAAACAAAACAAAACAAAATAATTTCTTTTATTTTTGGAAAGATCCAATTCACCTGTACATGGTTTAAAAATATCAAATACCTGGTTTCTGTGGAGTAAACCCTTCATCACAGGGTTTTACAGGAGCTGTGCAGGACTAAATTATTCAAACAACAAACTAATATTAGATAAGTTTACAATTTAAAAGCTTTAAAACACTATGTATAAGTTTCTTTTTTGAAATACATGTAGAATGAAAAGGTTGAATGATCCTCTCCTCAGCTGACCTCCTAAAATGGGTTTTGCACACTTTCATGCATCACTTCTCCTCACAGTTTAAGTTCTGCTGTCACACATGCTCTCATACACTTTCATTGAAAACTGAGTCAGGATGGTGTTTCCAATGTTGGTGGTTCTTTTGTTAGGCTTTCTGAGTCAGGGTGAGAGATTCTTACATTTAAGACACAGACTGTTTTATATTTGATGAAATTTTCTTTGTTCTTTTTATGTTTGTGTCTAAAAAACAAACTTGTCATTTTATTCTTCGTTTCAGAGTCATTTGCCAATAATTTTCTGACTCAGACTGATGAAGTCAAGTCTGTCAGTCTTGGTGGGACTGTGACCATCAGTGCTACAGGGAGTTCAAACATTGGTGCTGATCTCAGTTGGTACCTTCAGAAAACTGGAGAGAGTCCCAAACTTCTTATATACGGAGCATCAAGTCTCTCTTCAGGAACTCCGTCTCGATTCAGTGGCAGTAGATCTGGTTCTCAGTACACTTTAACCATCAGTGGGTTTCAGTCTGAAGATGTTGGAGATTGTTGCTATTTGGGCTGTCGTTGTAGTCGGATGTTTAAACAGTGATTTATAGCAGTACAAGAACCTCCTTCAGTCTGGTTAAAGGCTGCAGGTGCAGTGTGCTGGACTGTGATGAGAATAACTAATCCACTAACACAAGAATCATCAACCACAAACGCACTGAATAAAACTAAAACTAAAGAAGTATACAACTACGTTTATAATGATTCAACCTTTATATTTATCATTAAATATGAGCAAAAGTTCATGAGCACGTCTTTTTTTTAGTGTAATGACAGAAACTGATGTTTATGTATTTAGTTACCTTCATAAATGGCATTTTTTATAAAAGTTATAAATGATCATAGATATAGAATAAAAGGTTAAAACATTAGTGATTTTTCATGAACTGGGATTTTATTTTGTGATGCAGACTTGTTTTTTATAGCATGATTTCAAAGCACAACATGAACAAGCAAATGAAATCTGCATGCATAACAATAGAGAGTCAAATGTTTGCAGAAAAATATGAACAAACAAAACCTGTAGCTTCATCAAACACATCATGCAGACAGGAAGTGTTGCTGAAGCTCTACTCTTAGCAGTGGTCAGGGTCCAGGGTTTGAGTGACGGGGCTCTGTCCACTCAGACTGGCCTCACAGCTCACTGAGCCCGCTTTCTCCACTGGTCTGCAGAGAGGCTCAGGGTGCTGCTCCAGCTGTAGCGACCGTCTATCCCCAAGCTTATTGAAACCCCTGGGGATGCTCTGTTTGTCTTCCTCTTTGGATGAAGGGAGGACTGTGAGGGTGGGCCTCAACACACCCACTGGAGGGGAGAAGAGCAACCACAGACATAAGAATAAGTCCTGGAAACAGTGGGGTTTGAGCTTAGACCCAACGCTCTCTAACAAGCAGCTGACTGAAGCCTTAGGCTTCACTGAACTCCCACCCATAAGCAAAACTGCAACTAACTTTACATCTTCTGAACGTTCAGGCACAGGCCATTTGAAAGCAGTGTGCCTGTCCCACAATCCCCTGGGCTCCACTGGCTTTGAGCTGGTGTTAAAGACTCTGCCCCTCCACTGCCTCACACACGTGGACCTGTCAGCCGTATACAGAGGGCCTGCTGATTACCCGGCACTGGAACACTTCGCCAAAGTCCTGTCACAGGTGTGCATGCAAAAATCATGCAATGTCATTTATTGTCGAAAGATATAACTATGCAATCAGGTTAAGACTTTTGTTTTTTTGCAGGACGAGTGCTCTCTGACCCACCTCAGCCTGCTGCAAATGGGCTGACAGACAGCAGCGTAGCTACCTTGGCGAGGTTTGTGTGTGAGGGCGTCATTTCTACGGCTCAGTTATTACTCAAGTTATTAGGGCTTTGCCTTTGTTTAAATTGTCACTCTTTACTGGCCTGTTGGACTTTTTATTATAATTTCACAGGTGCCTCTCGTCGTGTCCCACACTGGTGAGTCTGAATCTGTCAGGAAATCTGTCTGTTACATCAGCGGGACTTCACAACATCCTGGCGTCTGTCAGAGAGGCCCGTCGACCACTGACACTTCTAAACCTCGAAGGTATGCATATGTGTGAACTTGGAGATACTCCATGGACATGGAGTTTCACACTAATTCACAATTTGGATTTCTTTGATGTTTTTATCACCTGTGCAAAGTTGTACTTGGCAACAGTTTGTTTCTTGCTATCAGTCTGTTTCCTTTTGACACATTTCTAAGTTTGAACATTTAGTATGTATGCACAGAGGTGTTACATGGTGAGTACACACACAGACATTACAATATAGAAGTGTGGTTTAAAGATAAAAAAAAAAAGATTAGTTGTGAATTAATTTTCCATTTTATAGGGCAGAAAACATTGCTGGATGCTAGCTAATTGGCTACATTTGGATGTCAAATATTTATAGGGGGGGAAATGGACATTATGGATATGAAATAAAATGTTTCTTTGTTGCTTAACCTGCAGGTTGTCAGGTCTCTGGCCCTTGGGAGAGTCAAGATCTGGACAGTTTGTCAGAATTGGTCCAGGATATCCATCTTTGCTCTCAGGCCCTCAACAAGCTGGACCGACAGACCTTGAAGCAGCGATGGGACAGGACTCAGTCACACGGACACTTTCTCGACCGAAACTCCAAGTGCCTCCTCTCTGCCACCTCCACTTGAGGGTTGCAGGTGTGTTCATAATAAATAATTAATAATGAATTATTAATTTCATAATAATTCATAATAAAAGTGGTCATTTTTATAAACATTTTGTTTAATGAGGCTACACCAAAAAGAAACAAGATAAAAACAAAATAGAGTGACATGGTGTCCACCAACAGTCTGTTGATAGCTTGTGTTTTATGCATTTTTCTCTGCCTTATTTATACATGTAAAGCTCTGTATCTGTATAAAGAGTCTGTGTTAGTGTGTGAGAGGCAGTGTTGGGAAGGTTACTTTTAAAATGTATTCCATTACAGAATACAGAATACATGCCCCAAAATGTATTCTGTAACCTATTCCGTTACGTTACTCAATGACAGTACCGTATTCTGAATACTTTGGATTACTTAATATATTGTGGCGAGTTCAGACAAGGAGGAAACGGAGGTATCGTTTGGTCTTGCTTCCCGTGAGCTAGCCAGGGAGCACAGCCGTTTATAACATTTGCAGAAGAACACACTGCCACTAGCTAACTGCTCAGCGTGGCAACCACAACACACATAGGGCGCCCTCTGACCCCGGAAGGACACACCGTCGCAGCGAGAGGGCGTCACCCGTCACCATGGCAACATACACAAAACATAACTGTACAAGCAGAACCCCGAACAGCCCTGACCCGCTACAATATTATCATGCTTTTTACAACAACGTGAATGTACTATTGCTGTGTGATTTATTACTATTACTGAAGGTCCGCGACTCCGAACTGTAGTAAAGGGACCTCTGACTAATGCTGGGCTCACACTGTGCGATTTTTGGCCCATTTTGAGCCGATTTTTGAGTCGTGCGATCGTTTTGGCGATCGGCCCGATTTTGGCCTTCATTGTGCGTCGTGCATCGTGTAGTATACGTGGGGTAACGAGAAGCGATTGACACCTCACGACCAGCTCCCGATCATCAATCGCTTGGTCGTGAGGGTGTCACCGCAGTTTGCCACACTGCGCACGCGCAAACACAAATGTCAGCGAAAAAGACGGCGTAGCACGGCAGTGCAGCGTGTGATCTGGACACAAGCGAGGGAGGCACAACCTGTAGAACCATCCGAGCCCTTTCGATGTGGCCTCACAAAATTATCACGACCACAACAACCGTGAAAATAGTTGGATCGACACTGCTGCTCAATCACAGCTGCCTGACCAATGTTTTTCATTAGCAATTTAGCAAAGTTGATGGTGGTGGTGTGTCTGTGTGAGTGAAAGACGGAGAGGGAGAGCGAGCGACAGAATTTATGTTATAACCTTCATTTTTATGGACGCACAGTGTGAGCACTCAGGTCGCATCAGAGCATCGGGCCGTATAGTGTGAGACCCTGCATCGTGACCTATGAGCTTCTAACCCCTGCGAGTCAATTGTACAGTTTGAGCAGGAGCTGAATCGCGCGACTGAAAAAAATCGCACAGTGTAAGCCCAGCATAATACGGCTGGTAGCCGAAAAATAGCTCTACTTTGTTGTGTGGGTCAACTTTTCTTGCGACAGACAGAGAGAGGCGTTGAAAGGCTGCTCCAACGGAACTTGTTGTTTTCGGAGGAAAACACGAACACAGTGTACAGTCGAGTCTTAATAGCTTATGTTAACCATTCCTCGCCGTCAGTCCCCTGACCGTGGTCGGGAGACACGAGGGGAGATGCTTCCTCCAGGGCCGAAGTTTGTCCTCCTTCGGGGTTAACTCCCTACACTTTTGTGGAGTAGTGAGGCAGACAGAAATCAGCCGAGGCACCGGAGAGTACTGAAGAGATGAGGCTTTAATAACAGTACTGCACACTTTGGAAACACACTGCATAGCCTGTAGCCCGTTAGAACGCTGCTCCCGGTCGCCCTCTACCCATGACACACTCTCTCACTCTCTTTTTTTCTCTTTCGCTCCCCGCGTTTCCTTCACGCGCATGCTCACACACACATTACATACACTCCTTACTGCACCCAGTCACACACAAGACAGCAATTCCTGCAACACTTACTTACAACTGGGCTCGTCAGGCTCTTCTTGGCTGCAGTGGTTATTATTATATTTACATGCTTCCAGCTCCCGTTTTTGCTCGATGACTGCTCGTACCTTTCCACTCCCCTTTTTCTCCCTCCTAGCGCTCACAGACACATAACGTGTATGGCAGTCCATTCTCCCAGCAGCACGGACTACACTGAACATGATGCTACATTCTTTAGAGCTATGCTTGTAGCATTCTGCCTGTTAGCTTAGCACAACAACAACAACAACAACGAAAAGGCGCTCTCTCACCCAGGAAACACACAGTCGCAGAGAGAGAGAGCGTCGCCCTGTAACCATGGCAACCGTAACGCTGCCGCCTGGAACAAAAGAACATAGCTGGCAAACAAAACCCAAACAGTCCTGACCCGCGACAAAATGAAACAGGAAAGTACCCCAGTGTATTCCATTTATTTCAACAAAGTAACTGTATTCTGAATACCACTTTTTTAAACGGTAACTGTAACGGAATACAGTTACTCATATTTTGTATTCTAAATACGTAACGGCGGTACATGTATTCCGTTACTCCCCAACACTGGTGAGAGGTTTTGTGTCACAATGGTCCTGTTTTGTAGGATTTGATAAAAAAAACCCCAAACACAATTAAAGTAACCGACAATGCTATACGTTGACATCGTTCTTTCACTGTAAGACTCAGCAGGCTATGGTGAATAATCACAGTGATTTTCAGGTCTCTTAAGAAATCTATCTAGGAGCTATGACAGTGTAAAGACACCCTGCATTTTTAAATGTGCGGCGACATTTGAATGAGGCGCGTACCAGCAGAGGGAGCCAACGCACCACAAATGGTACACAGCCACAGATGCGCTTTGTGCAATGTATTTGTGACATGCAGGAGTGTCCGCAAAGAAATGTGGATAAGTTGAAAATCAAAAGCTAAAGAGCTCATTCTTGCACTGTTTTGATCAGAGCACTCGTGGGAATGTTCAAGTGTTGAGAATTTGTAATTATAAAGTGAATTAGGGAAAGATATTAGATACTGCCACTGGCTAGATTTCAACCCGGGTCTCTGGCTCCCAAAGCGCGTTCTCCATAATATATTTCAAGCGTTTACCACAACTGAGAGGTGAAAATTGCTGTTTCTTCGTGTTACAAAATGTTCTGTAACTCCAAAAGTACACGGGCTGTCGACATCATTCTTTCACTGCAACAATCAGCATGCTTTAATAAAAATAAAAAAAATCAAGGCGGTTTTCAGGTCTCTAAAGAAAAATATATCTAGAAGATATGACGAGTTGAAAACGCCTCTGTTACAGAATTTCAGCTGTCATTTTCACTCAAATCTCCATATACTTTGTATGTGGACATTTTTTTTAACTGTGTTGCTTCGAGGCCATTTGCGAGAAAACGGCAACTCCTACAATGATGACAGTGCCATTTTGTGAAAGGCAAGAAAAATACCTATGTTTTGATGTATAATTTGTGTTAATGAAGGCAAAATTGAGCGTTTGTTTGGACATGAAGAAAAGCGTGTTTGGCGGTCCATAGCAACCATAACAACCAATATTGATTGAGGGAAAAGTGATTTTCAGACAGCGGTAAAAGGCAGAGAGAACCCATCCAAGCAAGCATAGCAGGTGAATTTCAGAGCCAGGGATTTTTTTTTTTTTAATTTTTTTTATTCAGCACACTTCCCCAATTAATGGTCTGCATGGGATTCGAGCCACTGCCCTCTGAGGCAGTGGTATATTTAAAGTCCACACCGTGCACAGCCACACTTGCAGTAACGGAAATGTAACGGAGTTAGAAGTTAGCAGAGAGTTAGCTCGCTAGTTTCCATCTAAATATAATATACCAGGTTCTGACTGAGGGATTTCTAAAACAAATTAAAAGGCACAGCTCTGCTATCACTTCGGACATACATGAAGACAGGAAAGTAAGCAGCAGTGATGTTTGTAGGGTTACTGAAGTTTGGCTAGCTGGTATATAGTGATGTGCTATGTGACTAGCGAAACAGCTATGTTAGCATAACATTAACACCGTGATGAAGGGGAGCTTTGACGTAATGAGAAGCTTTGAAGTAAGGATAATGAAACTTTGAGAAAAAGACAGTACTGAGATAAAAGTAACATGAGATGTTATGAGGAAATAGGAGAGAAAAGAGACCAATGTGGGGCAGCACGGTGGCACGGTGGTTAGCACTGTTGCCGCACAGCAAGAAGGTCCTGAGTTCAATTCCAACACCAGGCCGGGGTCTTTCTGTGTGGAGTTTGCATGTTCTCCCCGTGTTTGCGTGGGTTCTCTCCGGGTACTCCGGCTTCCTCCCACCGTCCAAAGACATGCAGCTTGTGGGGATAGGTTAATTGGATAACCCAAATTGTCACTAGGTATGAATGTGAGTGCGAATGGTTGTTTGTCCCTGTGTGTTAGCCTTGCGACAGACTGGCGACCTGTCCAGGGTGTACCCCGCCTCTCGCCCTATGACAGCTGGGATAGGCTCCAGCGCCCCCCGCGACCCTGAAAAGGATAAGCGGAAGTGAATGGATGGATGGATGGAAGAGACCAATGTGTGATTAAAGAATAAGAGAATATAAGAGTTATTGGTCAGTTTATGGTTCAATAAGTGTTTGGTCACAAAGTTGAAAAACGTCCTCCTTAGTAAAGACGTTTACTAAGATTTTACTCAGGTGGCGCTGCTGACATTTGTGGCCTCAGGAATAGCTATGATCAGAAGATCATTTTGAGATACACTTGTTTGTGAGTAAAAAGAGTAATTTCGGACGAGGAAGTCCGACAGAAAACACCTGGTGCGGTCAGGATGTTTAAGTGACACAGAATTTCAGAAAATCAAGTCAGAAATGGTTTTGTGGCTCTTGGTAAACTGATTTTGAAGGAAAATCAGTGTTTATTGTGCTGAAGTAACAGATCCAGTGCGGTCTGAAGGGAAGAATCAGCTGTACAATTCTGAGTGTGCAGCGTTGTTGATATTAACAGATCCGGCGTGGTCTGAGGAAAAGAAATAAATCGGTGAATGAAAGAATGAAAAAAGAAAAAAAAAAAGAAAAAGAAAAGCTAAGAAACTGTAAAATGCTAAAACATGAATTATGAGATTTTGGCAATATATTTAGAACAACAATAGAGGCGCAATGTCTGTTACCAAAAGTATGAAGTAAGCTTACCAACCAAAGTGCTGTTTTAATCCAGATATTAAAAATGCAGAATTATATTTTCTTTATATTTTCCTCCATTACATAAAAAGTCAGTGGTATCATTAAAGTTTGTATAATGTATAATAGTATTAGTTCAAACTATTTTTCTTCTGACTTTGCGTCCCTCGTTGCTGAGAACATAGAAATCATTTCCATAGAGAGGAGGCTTTGCATCATCAGCTGATCCTCCAGAGAACTGAGAAGGTTTATAGTCCTGTGACTTCAACACTGCAGGACTCACATCTGTCAGTCAACACAGCAGAAAGCACAACCACCATGACTCTCATCACCATCCTCATCTGGATGCTGACCTGCTGCTGTTTTACAGGTTCATTCACTCAGCAACATTTCAACCATGATGTGCTGCTTTTTCTCTCATTGATTTCTGCTGATAAATGAATGATTTGTTTCTGTCTGCAGGATGCAGCGGTCAGGTGACTGTGACTCAACCTCCAGTAGTGACATTTACTCCTGGATCTACTGTCACCCTGACCTGTAGGACCAACCAAGCTGTTGGTGGCTGTGGTGCTGGTCAGTGTATGTTCTGGTATCAACAGAAATCTGGACAAACTCCAAAGCTCCTAATTCGACATGTAAGCATAAGTCATTCAGGAACACCATCTCGATTTAGTGGCAGTGGAAGCAGATCTGACTTCTCTATGACCATTAGTGGAGTTCAGGCTGAAGATGCAGCAGTTTACTACTGTAAGAGTGTGCATAGCGGGCCAGTGTTCACACAATGATTTGTAGTCATACAAAAACCTCCTTTAGTCAGACTGCAGAGACTCTGAGCTGTGACTGCAGCTGCTGAAGTAGGAGAGACTCTGACACAGACCAGTGAACACAGAGCAGACATTAACCTCACCAAGCACTAAATAAAGAAATTAATTTAAACACGTCATGTCTATTGAGGCATTTCGAAATAAGAATTTTAAAAACATCTGCTGTGATCAAGTCATTTTCTGTTAACATTACATTACTTGAATAATTACATTACATTCACATGAAGAGTTTTGCTGTTTGTATAAACAGGTGAAGCATAAATGTTTATATTTATATTCGTATTAAGCTACTTGGTAATGATAAAAAAACAATCTGTTTTAAGATTTTTATCATTGTATGTTGCCACCTGTATAATGAATAAAAAACACTGATTTTCTCTTGATCATTGTCAAAATAATGAATCTACAGTTGGGATTTTTTTTATTTCAACACATTTATATCTGAAAGACCAAAGATAATCTTATTCATCATTAAAAGCTGTATTTGCAGTAATAATCATACTATTACCATTTAACAACATCCATACCCACCAGCTAAGTTACATATCACCCTCTAAGTTGATGTTGCCAACTCTGTACAGCAGTGCTGTTTGTTCCAACCTTACAACTCATATTGCTAAGAGTAGCAGGTTGCTTATCTCACACTCAACTCCTGTCTTGACGGTTTATCATCACTGGGGGAGCAAAGAGCCCTGCTGGAGGTGAGAGCAGAGACAAATGAGGACTTTGTTAGTTCAGCTTAGAATAAACACTGAAAATTGATGTGAGGTTTGTCCACCTCTCTCCAAAACTTTCAAATTTCATTTGCATTTTTCTCATGGTTTTTTTTGTTACTTAAGTGCTTTTGTAGAAGAGCGGATTTGAAGGTATAAAATGTCTCTAATCTATTTCTGCTCATCTTTAAAATGCAGCATTGCTGAGTCACAGAGAGCTGCTTGGAGGAGGAGAGAGCAGAGACACATGAGAAGCCTGTTGTGTCAGTTTAGAGTAAAAACAGGAAACAAGTCAAACATTTGCCCATAACCACAGCAAGATTCATTAATAGTTCATTAATATTAAGATAGTTGTTCATGTTGCTGGAAGCCAGCAGGAGAAGTTTTTGACAAGTTGTGGTTCTCACAAAAATCACATGACTGACTATCATTACTGTCAACCTAATGTACGAAAGGAAAAATTCATGTGGTAGGTTAAAGGATCCTGAGGCTACATATGTTTAATTATTTTTATGTTATTCCAGCATCCTTTCTAAGTCTAATAGATAAAATGAACGATAATAAAATTAGATGAATAAATAAATAATTATTTTTATGTCTTACTACTCCTCAGATTTTAAGATTTTCTAATGGACTCACACAGAAAACCTCATTAGGATGATTTTTCCAATAACTCTGTCATGTTGGGTTTTCTGAGTTGCTGCAGATTATTACTGTCTGTGTTGGCATGATGGTGGAGTGTTCACACAGTAATTTATAGCTTTACAAAACACATCGTTCACTTTGACTGAAGGCTGCAGGTGCAGATTGTTAATGAAGAGACTGATGAGAATAATTGGTCCACTAAAGACAACCAGAGTCATCAAGCAGAAACACAATGAATGAAAGAAATTAAATCAAGTCATGGATTTTAGATGCAGCATTTACTTGAATTTAAATATTTATGTAACTTATGTAAGTTTTTGTTCATGAATAAATTTAACAAACCAGGTAAAAAAATGTTTTCCAAATATGCAACTATTTTTCTAAAGTTGCAAAACCTGCACTTTATACAAAGGAATTGAAGGGAAATGAAAAGTGACCTCACAGTTCTACTTATGAGCCTTATTAATGTTCATCAATTTTCTTTTGTGAGCTGAATAAAAACCTTATTGTCTGCAAAGATGTTTTAATTAACATGAATGTAACACAGTGTTAAAGTGAACGCAGTGAACTGTTGATTTATTTTGGTGTTAAGTTTTGCCAGACATCATCTATTAATATAGATTTATAAAAGTTCTGATACTTGAGACTAAATGTCTTGTTGCTGCAGTTATATTCTTGATAGATTTGTGTACATATAACCACTGATGAGTTTGGTTCCTCCACAAAAAGTCTACCACAGTGATTCAAAGTCATTAAGTGGCTGAACAAACACCTGCTGGACTCTGAACAAGCATCTAACCACTTTTTTCGAATAAAGCTAACATTTTACAACCTCTGTGTTGAAAAAAAAGAGGTTACTACCCAATCATTTTCATTTCTTTTCAAAATGTTTCTATACTAATTCTTAATATTTATTTAATATTTCTTTATGTTATAAAAATGACTTTGAATCCTGATAAAAATGCAAAATCATGGGTTAAAAATGAAAACAAGAGAACTACGAATGTATTAATATTTGTTGACAGAAAAACAGAAACTGTATGTGTGCCAACCAAAGTGCCATTTTAATTCAGATGAAAAAAAAAGGGATTTATTCATTCATTGTTCATTCAGGATCTTAAAAATGTGATAATAATAATGAAATAATACAAATGATGTAATAATAAGAATGATGTAATAATAATTAATGTAAATCTAAATAATATTGTCCTTCAGAGAAATCGTTTTGTAGTCCTGAAGATGGAGAAGTTTACTCCTGCAGAGCGACTGGGACTGTCTGTGGTCATGATGGTTGAACCTCCAACCACTTTCCCAGCTTAGCCTCAGAGTGCTGCTGCTACTGTAGCAGCCGCCCTTCTCCTCTGTACTCGTCAGGACTTGCATTGTCACATCTGGGGATCCCAGGCCCTGCTGGAGAGGAGAGCCTAGTCTGGATGCTGACCTGCTGCCTGTAATTATTAGCCTTTTTCAGGCTCTTCTCCACAGGACGCCTGTCTTTTTCAGGGACAATCTTCATCCACAAATTCATAAAGTCCTTGTGAAGGGTCAGTTTCTTGATGATTGTTCGCCCATGGTACCTGTGGAAGATTACAGTTGTCATTAATTTTCATTAACCCTTAGATGGTCATAGTCAAAAAAGGGACCCTTTTGGGTCCCGAGGACCATAAAAGGGTGTAAATTTTGACGGCTATCCAAGGGTTAATTGTGTAAACTCACAGAAAATAAATTTGATGCACTTCAAACCCATTTAAACCCATTTAAAAGTACCCACCTGGCTTCAGGTGCAGCATCCCCTGCCATTCTAGAGGCAGCAATTAGAAACCTTTCAGTGAAGCTTCCTGCTTTCAGGATGACGGCTGCTCCAAGTTTGTCAGTTGTGCAGGTGTTGAGCCGTGCTATTCCTCACTGCGACACAGCGATGGCTGAGCAAGGACAATATTAGACACACAACTCAGTGAACATGATCTCTCTTTCATGTCTTCTAATAAAATCACTACAGCTTCTTCTCTCCTCTTACGTCAGTCCTGTGTTAAACAGAGCGCTCAGAATCCGTCCATGGCTGCAATTTTCCACCATGGCATCAAGCGCCAGATTGACCTCCTGATGAAGAAAGTTGTTGTTGGTCTGTGCAAGCTTCAGCAATAGAGCTCGGCCTGTTGCTTCAACTTCTGGGTCCATTGTTTTCTGGAGCTGAATGTAGAGCTCATCGATGGCATGTATGGCTTCACAGGCTATTGCTGAGCGTTGGTTTTTCACCTAAAATGTGAGTGAAAATCATCAGTTGAGGCTGTAGTATGCACTTGAAGGGAAACTAGCTGCATGAAACACATATAAGAAACATAAAGTGTGCAATACCTCCTCAATGAGGACCAGACACACTTCATGCAGTTTAGTCTTCAGGATGTCCGAGTGGTGCTTTGCCAGAGACTGAATAGTTTGCAACCCCTGTCTTTTCTTAATCCTGTATTTACACAACACAACATTGAACACGACTTCAGGAACACCACAAATAACACAGCCACATTATGCAGCACTGTTTCTGTGCAGTATTTAATGTCTCCTTACTACGTTTCTTACCAGTCGTCTGAAGACAGCAGACTAAAGCTGTGGGACAGGCTCTCTACAGGTGTAGCTAGAGGCGGGAGTTTGACCCTGCCCTCTCTTGGATTATTCTGACTGCACTGACTGTCTGCTTTCTTGTCTGATAATCAACAAGGTTAGTAAAAAGAAACGGTACTTTCTTCTAATTCGAAGCATTGTACATGATGCAGTGATTAATTGTTCATTAAAATCTTTTTAAATAATCTCTTAATTTAAAGTTTGATTATTTAGCATCTTCTACAGTTACTGAGGAAAACCACTTACTGTCTATAGGGACGACTTTTGCACGGCGCAGCAGCGTCCCAAGCCGAGGTCCTCGTTTTTGCGGTATGGGAACTGTTGGAGGTTTTGGAGTCAAAGGCTTTACTGCAGTAAATGTTTTGGTTGGTACTGTGTGTCCAGGTGAGGTTACAATCCCATCCTGGAAATGCTGCAGTTTTTCCAAAATAGGCCCAAATTTGTCTTTAACTGTCAAGACTCTTATTTCACGAATGACCTTCGTGTCTGTTTAGACAAAAAAATAACTAAATAACTACAAATTGACATCTTACTAAAAAAAACAACAACAATAAACATTTTTCTTCCTGATTTTTGTTTTTCTTCAAAAAAGCATATAAAATGAATGGACAGCAAGAATATGTGTAATTTAGCATTAAAATAGATAATCTACAGTCTCAAATTTTAAAATCTAAACTAACTGATTAACAGCAGGTGTAACCACTAAAGAAAAGCATCACCTTTGAACCGAATTTCTTATATACTGAAAATGAAATCTCTTCTCAGGAACCTTTTCTCGATTCAGTAGAAGTAGATCTGGTTCTCAGTCTTTAACCATCAGTGGGTTTCAGTCTGAAGATGTTGGAGATTGTTACTATTTGGGCTGTCGTTGTAGTCGGATGTTTAAACAGTGATTTATAGCAGTACAGGAACCTCCTTCAGTCTGATTAAAGGCTGCAGGTGCAGCGTGCTGGACTGTGATGAGAATAACTGATCCACTAACACAAGACTCATCAACCACAAACACACTGAATAAAAATAAAACTAAAGAAGTATACAACTGTGTTTATAGTGATTCAACCTTTATATTTATCATTAAATATGAGTAAAAGTTCATGATCACGTTTTTTAAGTGTAATGTTTACATATTTGTTGGGGACTTGTAGTAAACTACAAGCACAATCAATCATCCATGAACTCAAAGCTGTTCTGTGGTTACTGACACTTTAATTTTTTTTAGTAGAAATCCATAAATCATTATTTGAAAAAAGTCATTTTCAAAATAAAAACAATAAAGAAATAAATCCACAAACACTTTGTTTGACAATTAAGGCTTGAAAATAACCTGAAATATCTTAATTGGAAAATACTAAAAAGATATGAATTAACATTTAAGAGAAATTTAAAAATATCCACATTTCTACATAAAATTAGATATTTGTAAAACTGAATGAGTTTCTAGGGAAGTTATCTGGCAGACTGTGAGATCAACTTTGTTTCATAAATAATGAAAATGATCAACAACGATCACTGGACTTGATCAAATATCTTTTCAAAATTTTATAAAATATTTTGCAAATGTCCAAAAAGTTGATTCTCTTGATCTGGACGTAACGTTTTGTGGGAGAAATGTTTCGTCACTCATCCAAGTGCAAATGGTCGTAGTTGGGAAAAGAAAACATTTCTCCCCCAGTCAGACTGCAGAGACAACTGAGCTGTTACAGCAGGAACTGACTGCAGCTGCTGAAGAGGAAGAAAAACAGTTCAGTGAAGACAAAGCTGACACAAAGTCATGTTCTGCACACATTTTCTGAAAAGAAAAACAAAAGTTGGCTGTAGGAACGGCATTGGTCAGCTGGTGAGTTGTGCCAAGTTTCCTCCACGCATGATGTCTGGGATTCAGGTTAAAGCGTTCTTTATTTCATCAGACCAGAGAATTTAGTTTCTCATGGTCTGAGATTCCTTCAGGTGCATTTTTCTGGGGAATCACTATCATCGTGTTATTGGCCAGCTTCACGTCTAAGGCCCTTCTACCCTGATGTCTGAAAGACTCATGGTGGTTTCAGTTCTTCAATATTTGGGAGAATGGAGGCCACTGTGCTCTTTGAGACGTTCAATGCTGCAGAAATTTTTCTGTACCCTTCCTCACAAAGAGACTGTAACATACAAAATGTGGAAAAAAGGTTTTGACCTCCTAGGTGAAGAACTGAACACAAAAGAAAGGTGTTCACAGTAAGTCAGTGCAAAGACAGTAAACAGAAGTGTGAACAAGGACAAAAAACCCACAATGAAAACATGACAAAACATACAAAGTATAAAATAACCACAAAAAGCCCACATTTATACAAAAATTGCAAAATGGCATAAAACTATATAAGGAAATGCAAATAACCAAACAAGCCAAATTATACAAACACACTATAAAGAAATACATCAAATGCAAAAGGCACAAAATAAGACACAGTCATACAAAACATGTTCAAACAGAAATTATTTTTTTAAAATTAAAATTGATCAGAAGGAAAAAAAATGTGCCCTGCATGGATGTGCAGTCTGCTTTTTGGATCCATGTATAAGAGTCAGTTTCATGTGTGTTCTCTTATTTTGACATAAGAGGGCACTATTTGTACAGCAGCAATGTACAATATCCACCCAGACTTCATAGGTGCAGGTGTGTGCTCACTGACCCATGCATTAATTTGAATATCTGTCGTGCACCCTGAATGCAAAATAGTTTTCTATAGTTTCAGTATCATATAGAAATGTTTGTCCTTGTGTAAAATGACAATTTTTAATATTTTGCTGGGTGGACAGCTGTCTATACGTGTATAAGCCCGTCTCTCTGAGCTGCACAGCCAGCACAGAAATCTGTAATTACCTCAACTCAGTACTGACAAAATAAGTTAGTGTCTGTTTATTAGATCTTTGTTGTTTCAGCAGAATCAGATCCATACTTGAATTAACACTAACAATCAGTGGAGTTTAGGCTGAAGATCTAGATTACTACTGTGTTGAAACCGATGTGTGAGAACAAGCACATTGGTACAGTTAAAACTAATATCAAATTAAACTGGTTAGGGATTGATGTGCTGCAGCGATGATCTCTTGGAGGAGATTAGAGACAGCACTCCAGAATACTGATTTTTTGGGGGGATTAGATTAACCAGGGGTCCCCAATCCCAGTCCACGAGGGCTGGTGTCCCTGCAGGTTTTAGATCTCACCCTGGGTCAACACACCTGAATCACATGATTAGTTCATTACCAGGCCTCTGGAGAACTTCAAGACATGTTGAGGAGGGAATTTATCCATTTAAGCTATGATAGATCAAGGACATATCTTAAACCTGCAGGGACACCGGCCCTCGTGGACTGGGATTGGGGACCCCGCCATAGACAGAGACCTGACTTTAAAATTAAACATGCAGTAACATATACAACCTGCTAGATTAGTAGTTAGTATGTTAAAGAAAAACACGTTTTACCTCACAGTCTGAGGATTTGGTCTTTTTGAGCTTCAATAATTATTATCAGATGAGTTTACAATCAAACAGCTCTGTGAGGTTTAAGCAAAATGCCAACATCATCATGTTAATGCAATAATAATGCAGTTATTTTCAGGAATTCAAAAAGCATCTGAAACTGAAGAGTGTGTTATAAAAAAATATAAAATATTAAAATATGTTACTCATTCTTTCTCAGTAAAATTTGGGGTCATCAAAGTAACGGCAATACAGTCTGAGAAAAAAATAGCTGCGTGGAGGAAATTAGAGGACAAGTCAAGTTTTTTATTTATTTATTTTTTTCAGAGAAGATACAGTTCATCTGTACATGGTTCAAAATATCAAATACCTGAGTTATGGCTTTTACTATGGAGCATAAACCCCCTTTCTCAGGGCTTTAGAGAGCTGTACAGGACTAAACTATTTAGAGAATTGAGTAATGTTAGACCAGCTTGTTATTCATTCCTTTAAACCACTATTCATATATTTCTTTTTTTCAAAATAAAGTTCAGTTTGTCAGAATAATCAAAATCAATCAGTGTCTTTAGTGTCAGATGTATGACAGTAGGGGAACCATGCAGCTGTTAATGAGCAAATATAATGAAAAGTTGAACGATCCTCTCCTCACATGACCTCTGTGTTTTCTGTTTCATTGGGAGAGGTGGGTGGTTTCCTCCTACAGTGTGTTTTGCACACTTTCATGCATCACTGCTCCTCACAGTTTAAGTTCTGCTGTCACACATGCTCTCATGCACTTCCACTGAAAACTGAGTCAGGATGGTGTTTCCAATGTTGGTTCTTTTGTTAGGCTTTCTGAGTCAGGGTGAGAGATTAAAAAAAAAAACTAATAATAATATTTCAGGAGAATGTTGTTTGGTGAAATTTACTCAGCTTGTTTTATGAGTACATTCATTCTGAAGTTTTTGGTGAATAAAAATACATTTTAAAATGTTTTTCCTTTCATTTCAGAGTCATTTGCCAATAATTTTCTGACTCAGACTGATGAAGTCAAGTCTGTCAGTCTTGGTGGGACTGTGACCATCAGCGCCAAAGGAAGTTCAAATATTGGTGCTGATCTCAGTTGGTACCTTCAGAAACCGGGACAGCCTCCCAAACTCCTTATATACAAAGCATCAAGTCTCTCCTCAGGAACTCAGTCTCGATTCAGTGGCAGCAGATCTGGTTCTCAGTACACTTTAACCATCAGTGGGTTTCAGTCTGAAGATGCTGGAGATTATTACTGTCTGGGCTACCATGGTAGTGGAGTGTTCACACAGTGATTTAGAGCTGTACAAAAACCTCCTTCAGTCTGGCTGAAGGCTGCAGGTGCAGAGTGACAGACTGCAATAACTGATCAACTCGACACCACAAAAGCAAAAACACAAAGAATCTAAACAAAACTGAAGAAATACACAGCTTTGTTTATTAAAAGAAATACTTAAATATATCTCAATGAACAAAACATCATGTGCAGGTCTGTTAGGTGCCCCGATAGAAACTAATATGTATAAAGAAATATTTCTGTATTTTTATATTTACATACATAAATGTATAAATGTAAATGTATAAATATCTAAGAGAAATATGGAGGTTTGATCAAGTATTTCTATGCAAAGTAATGGAAAAACAATAACACAAAAGTGATTTTTCACAAGCTGCGATGTTATTTTGTGATATAGACTTGTTTTCTCTTTCTCACAGCATGGTTTTAAAGCACAATATAATATAAATAGCTGATGAATTCTGCATTTAGATTAATAGAGTCAAACGTCTGCAGAAATATCGCAACAGAGGAGACATGTAGCTTCATCAAAGTATAAAAAGCTTCACAGGCATGAAATATTGTTAATATATAATAATATAACTTAAATTTGTTGATGATTTTTAGTCATTTTCATAATTTTATTTGGACTATTACCAATTGAAAGACAAAAGATTGTCAAATGAAATAAAGCTATATCAGCAAAAAGAAAAAAGAAAAACACAGAAACTAAAATGTTTCTAAAACATGAATTATGAGATTTTGGCAATATACTTTGGACAGCAATAGAGGTGTAATGTGTGTTACCAATAGTGTGAAGTAAGCTTACTAACCAAAGTGCTGTTTTGATCCAGATATTAAAAATGCTGAATTATTTTTCTGTATATTTTACTCTATTCCATAAGACGTCAGTGGTATCATTCAAGTTTTATGTATAATAGTATTAATCCAAACAATTTTTCTTCTGACTTTGCGTCCCTTCTTGCCTTCAGTGTTTTGAGAGCAGAGAAATCATTTCCATAGAGAGGAGGCTTTGCATCATCAGCTGATCCTCCAGAGAACTGAGAAGGTTTATAGTCCTGTGAGTTCAACACTGCAGGACTCACATCTGTCAGTCAACACAGCAGAAAGCACAACCACCATGACTCTCATCACCATCCTCATCTGGACGCTGACCTGCTGCTGTTTTACAGGTTCATTCACTCAGCAACATTTCAAACATGATGTGCTGCTTTTTCTCTCATTGATTTCTGCTGATAAATGAATGATTTGTTTCTGTCTGCAGGATGCAGCGGTCAGGTGACTGTGACTCAACCTCCAGTACTGACATCTACTCCTGGAAACACTGTCACTCTGACCTGTAGGACCAGCCAAGCTGTTGGTGGCTGTAGTTACGGCCAGTGTATGTTCTGGTATCAACAGAAATCTGGGCAAATTACAAAGCTCCTAATTCGACATGTAAGCATAAGACATTCAGGAACACCAACTCGATTTAGTGGCAGTGGAAGCAGCTCTGACTTCTCTATGACCATCAGTGGAGTTCAGGCTGAAGATGCAGCAGTTTACTACTGTAAGAGTGTGCATAACGGGCCAGTGTTCACACAGTAATTTGTAGTCGTACAAAAACCTCCCTCAGTCAGACTGCAGAGACACTGAGCTGTTACAGCAGGAACTGACTGCAGCTGTTGAAGAGGAAGAAACTGTGACACAGACCACTGAACACAGATAGATTTGTTTTGGGGTGATTTTAGAAAGGAATTAAAAAAAATCCACAAAGTTACTTTGTCATTGCATTTCCAACTATTTACATGAAGAGTTGGCAAATTATACAAACAGATCAGATTTCTCTTTATATTTATATTCCCATTAAGCTTCTTGATGATTATAAAGCAAAATGATCTGATTTTTCAATACTGTATGAACTCACGTGTATAAACAAAACAAAACAAAAGAAAAACAAGAACAATTTCCTCAACAGTCAAACTATTGACTCTCCACAACACGTTGGTTGAAACCATACGATTTCTACTGATTTATATCAAAGACCAAAAACATTATTAGCAATAATAATCACATGAATAAAAAAAACTGGTGGCTTCATTTACAGTGCATAAGGAAAGTACCCACAGTACTTGTTTTGTATTGTGCCACATTACAGCCTTATTCCAAAATTGAATTAAGTCTTCGATGTCAAAATTCTACACAAAACACTCCATTATAACAAAATGACAAAATGTATACTTGTAATTCTTACTAATTTATTATAAAAAAAGAAACGGCCTTTACCATGACACTCAAAATTTAGGTCAGGTGCATCACGTTTCAAAAGATAATCTGGTAGATGTTTCTACAACTTGGAGTGTGTGGAGGCAGATTTCTTTTCTCATGTATTAATCACATATTTAATCATATCACATTAGTTATAGTAATATCACTTTCTGACTTTACTGTAGTAAGAACACTCCTGTCACCAGTTTGCATGCATGTGGAATGTTAACACAGTGAGACCATTGTAATGGGAAATGTTAAACAGATAGTGGGACTCCTCCTTATCAGGGATGTAAATCTTTAGGTGACGGCCAAGCAGAAAACCAGGTCATAATTCTCTCTGTGAGGGAGGGGGTATAGCCCCCCCATGAGAGGGGCCAACATGAGTTTGTGGAATATTCTTTTCTGTGTCTCTGTATGTAAGATGTAAGGGCGGTGGCTACAATTCAGAGATGATCCTAGTGTTTCACTGGGATGCTCTCTCCAAATTGCAATGTGTTTATTAAACCCACTTCACATCAAGCTCACTGGGTGTGTTGCAGGTTGTTGTTAAATTTTCCATAACAAGTGCAACTGTGGTAAATTTAGTTGATTGGACATGATTTGGGTGTTGCAGCATAGGCTGTGAATACTTGTTATATATTTTTTTCAGTTTTAAACAAAAGCTTTTTTTCCTCCACATTGTCATTAAATACATAGAAGGAGCAATCAGGGAATGGACCACAGGAGGGAAACACAGCTGGGGCAAATTAGACCTGACGAGACAAGGAAACGTAAACTGAACACACTAAGATAACAACAGACCTTCAAAGTAAAACAGGAAACACATGACAGTCACGCAAAAACAAAACACTGACAACACCGAAACGTAACACATCATAGCTAAAACAACTAAATTTGGAACCACCAGGACTCTTCGTACAGCAGGCTTCCTGACCAAGAACCTGATAGAGCTTTGTCAGAGGCTATGGAGAGAGAACCACCTTCTACGGCACTCCACCAATCAGGCAAGTACAGCAGAGCGGTCAGATGACTGGTGTGAAGGTTCATCTTCCAACAGGACAATGACCCTAAGAACACAGCCAAGATAACAGGAGTCGCTTCGGAACCACTCTATGAAGCTCCTTGAGTGTCCCAGCCAGAGCCATACTTGAACCTGACTGAATATGTCTGAAGGGATCTGAAAATGGTTGTGCACTGACAGTAGTGATCCAAATTCACTGAACTTGAGGGGAAGAATTTGAGAAACTTTAAAAAAATACTACATCATTACAGAAAAAAAGTAGTGAGCAAAGGCTGTGAATATTTATACATGTCATATTTGCCTTTTTTATTTCATTTTTTAATGCAATTTAATGCAGCCTTTTCTCTCTTCATCATTATGGGGTATTGCTTAGGATTTTAAGGTGAAAATGACAAAAATATGGAACTGAAGCACTGAATACTTTCCAGATGCACTCTGACTCTCCAAGTTGTTGTTGGCAACAGTATAGTAGTGTTGTACCCTGCACACTGGCTCATGTAGAGAGACGCGACTTCCTGTGTTCATTTTGGATGCCCCTGCAACTACCCTCACAGCATAGCTTTTTAATAAGTTTTATTAAAAGGGATTCACTCAAAGAAAGAGTTAGACCACTGTTTCAACCAAACCAAAAACAACCACAACCTAAAATATCCTGGGAAAAGAAAACAAGATACTTAACCAAGTTACAGGTTTACTTCTGCTGCCAGCACAGACCAGATACTCAGTAGGTGCTCAACACCCAAAGCTGGCCCACTCGCTGAGTCAGCAGTGCTTCACTGGCTTCTATAGTTCTGGGTAGCTGATTGCTGAATGAATACAGTAATGCACTGGTTCCTCAGGAGAAATGGGTGGCAGCTGAGCTCCTGGAAGAGACTGGGCACACCCACACAACACACAAACTGCTAGAGCTGTAACAAGGAGAAATGGGTAAAAAGCTGGACAGCCTTTCACTCGAGAGTAATAAAGTCCAACCACACGAAGATTTAAAGTACAGCGATATTAAGATAAAACCCATTATTCCAGCATTCTGTCTGAATTTATGTGTGACAAAGAGGAGAAAAAACATTTTTTCACATCAGGACTTTGGACAGTATGTTTTGCCATGTTGCTGCTTATTTTACCATTAGGAAGAAGACAAAAGACAAAAGTGAAACTGTATCAAGGAGAAAAAACACAAAAATAATATGTCAGCTCAATCACATGAACATTCATAATACCTACCCTTTCTACTTTACAAGAACAGATGTGTGTTTGCCTCCTTAAATGTGTTTTGCATGATTTTTATGCCTCATTGCTTCTCAGAGTTTAAGTTCTTCTGTCACTGAGTGTCTGAACTGTTCATTCACTCACACTGAAAAGTACAGCAAAATGATGTTTTCTATAACTCAGATTGTGATGTTGGATTTTCTGACTCAGGGCGTGAGACTTCAAATGTGAAAATTATATTGTTAGAACAATAAAATTGTCATGTTTTAACCTCATATAGCTCTATATTTCTTTTGCCAAAGCCATTCTAGATGATGAAGAATTTTGTTTAAGACTGAGTTTAGTGTTTTCCCATGTGATCAGTCTGAACCTGCTCATTGTGTGCCACCACCTGTTTGTAGAACAACCAAGCTAGTTAACGAAGAGACTTAGCTTCCCTTTAAAAAAACACCTGCAGAAACGGCTGCTCCAGTTGGAGCCTCCTGGAGGCTGGGCTTTTTGTGAGTTTTTTCCAAAGACTGTGGTGCTTCTCCTTGTTAAAAAAACAGGTACGGGTTTGATAAAGCATTTATATTTGATAAAGTATTGTGAAAAGGACCAAAGAAAAGTGATTTTTCTTAAGCTGTGATTTTATTTTGTGATTTAGACTTTTTTTTTACAGCACGGTTTTAAAGAACAACATGGATAATAATAGCTGCTCAAATTAGCATGCACATCAATAGAGAGTCAAATGTTTGCAGAGATATTGCAAGAACAGAAACATGTAGCTTCATCAAACTATAAAACACATCATATGCAGACAGGAAATGTTGCTGAAGCTCTACTCTTAGCAGTGGTCAGGGTCCAGGGTTTGAGTGACGGGGCTCTGTCCACTCAGACTGGCCTCACAGCTCACTGAGCCCGCCTTCCTCCACTGGTCTGCGGAGAGGCTCAGGGTGCTGCTCCAGCTGTAGCGGCCGTCTGTCCCCAAGACCTCCAGGCTGGTTGACACCCCTGAGGATGTGCTGGTGCTCCCCACCTTCCAGCCCAAATTCCAGTTTGAGGGGAATCCCCCGGTTGCCAAACACACCACAGTGGCACTACTCTGTTTGTCTTCGTCTTTGGAGGGAGGGAGGACTGTGAGGGTGGGCCTCACCACACCCGCTGGAGGAGAAAAGGTTGAAGATAATCGAGAAAAGAGATACAAATGTACAAACATCTGAATAAATATATAGTCAGTGATTATTGATCAAATCTTTTTTTTATCATGTAGTTAATAACTTGAACCTGTGATTATTTTCATATTTGAAACTGACAAAGCTAAAGCACTCATGAGAATACAGTTAAAACTTCACATCTGTTTCTTTCACTTCCTTTAAACTTAATTTCAAATTGATCAGCCATGAATAAAAACTTGATGTAAGTATACTTAGTAAAAAAAATTTAAGTCGACAAAACATAATTCAATATTTGTTTTTACTTTAAATAAGTAAAAATACATTTTAATTTAAAGTGAGCTAAAACTTCACTATCACAGATTTTAATATTTTAACCGGATAATATTTAAAGAAGCAAAAAACAACCAAAAGAACATTAAAAATTGTTTTCTGTAAATTCAGTTCTTTAAAAGACTGAATGAATATTGATTGAAGAAAAGTTTATTATAAAATTATGACATTGAGTTAATAATAATCATTGAATTTGATCAAAGTTCTGTTTAATATATTTTAAAAAAATGCTTAATAAATACTACATTTTATAAAAATGACAAATTTCTGGTACTTACAGCCAACGATGAGTTTGGTTCCTCCGCCAAATGTGTACCACAGTGATACAAACTCATTAAGTGGCCGTACAAAAACCTCCTGCACTCCGAACAAACCTCTAACCACTGAAAATTAACCTTTTTGTCATGTAAAACATCACAGTACAACTGATTACATGTAGAAAATGATTTAACTAAAGTGACTTAAAATAATTTAATGAATTCAAATCATAATTATCTTAATTGTATTTTTACTAAGAACTGAAAGACAAAACTTAATTTTCACATAAACCTATAGCTATTTTAAAAACAAACAAACACACACACACACAAAACTGCTTAAAACAGCAAACAGAAAAACACTTTAAAAATCATGAATTCAGAAATTATGACAATATAATTTAAAAAAAGCTATACAGGTATATTGTATTTGTTGAAACCAAAATCAAAAAGTAAACATACAAACCAGAGTGCCATTTTAATCCAGGTGGTAAAAATACGTAAATCTTTCCAATATATTTTCCTCTATTACATAAAATTATTAATGGTATTAATTCAAACAATTTTTCTTCTGATTCTGTGCCCCACATTGCCCTCAGTGTGTTGAGAGCAGAGAAATGATTTCCATAGAGAGGAGGCTTTGCATCATCAGCTGATCCTCCAGAGAACTGAGAAGGTTTATAGTCCTGTGAGTTCAACACTGCAGGACTCACATCTGTCAGTCAACACAGCAGAAAGCACAACCGCCATGACTCTCATCACCATCCTCATCTGGACGCTGACCTGCTGCTGTTTTACAGGTTCATTCACTCAGCAACATTTCAAACATGATGTGCTGCTTTTTCTCTCATTGATTTCTGCTGATAAATGAATGATTTGTTTTTGTCTGCAGGAGGCAGAGGTCAGGTGACTGTGACTCAACCTCCAGCAGTGACATTTACTCCTTCAAACACTGTCACTCTGACCTGTAGGACCAGCCAAGCTGTTTACAGATGGGGTGATGGTGATGAGGGTATGTTCTGGTATCAACAGAAATCTGGACAGACTCCAAAGCTCCTAATAAGATACGCGAAAAAGCTTGAGTCAGGAACACCATCTCGATTTAGTGGCAGTGGAAGCAGCTCTGACTTCTCTATGACCATCAGTGGAGTTCAGGCTGAAGATGCAGCAGTTTATTATTGTCAGAGTTACCACAGCGGTGGGGTGTTCACACAGTGATTTGTAGTCGTACAAAAACCTCCCTCAGTCAGACTGCAGAGACACTGAGCTGTTACAGCAGGAACTGACTGCAGCTGTTGAAGAGGAAGAAACTCTGACACAGACCACTGAACACAGTAACCTCACCAACTCACAGTTTTGTTTCTTTTTTACATTTCCCTAATAATCACATTGCATTAAGACTTTGTTTGTTTTTTTATTTTTTTTTAAGCTTTATATTCCCAATATCTTCCCATGAAGGCCATGAAGATCATTAAAGCTTGATCGAAGCTTTAACTTGTTGTTGTCAACACTTTTTAGCAGTGATCTCTCTCACACAAAGTTTTCTTCAAAAATCATATTGATCAGAGCAGCAGGCGTGTTCCTTTTCCCAGTGTGAGTTCATGCCCAGCCTCTCTGATCTTTGCATTACCACAGATCTACTTTCAACCAATTCTCTTGGCTTTGCGTCGGAGGTCGGAGTGCTGTTGTATCAGTAGTTCTGTCAGTACAAAACCTGAAGTACCAAAAGGACAACCTGTGGTTATCGCAATAAGCTCATGTTTACTATCGTGGGTGTCAGTCTGTCATATGTAAGGAATCATGATCTCATCATCAGATCATGATGAGATTGGACTTAATAACCTTTCCTGCACTGGACACCAGGTTCCTTCTTTGGTTTATGTCATGTGGATAAAACATGTGCATGTGACAAAAAGAAAAAAGAAGTTTAATAGATCATAACAAGTTTAGGTAGTATGTTTTGCCAGCACACCAAAGCCATGTTCCTGTTTTTTTTTCTTAAAAAAAATTTTGATTTTCAGCAGATGAAAACACTATGTCACTGTACTGTTTTGGCCTCCGGCGCTGTCGGCCTCCGGGTCGGCCCCCCGAACTTGTCCGGTTGGGCCTTTTTGGACACTGCATGCATCTTGGGTCCTTCTTCCAACTCCACACGGCTCGCCTCGGCAGCCGTGACACTTTCCCTGTCATTGGTTATAGCTGGCAGGCAGGCAGGCAGGCAGGCAGGCAGGCAGGCAGGCAGGCATACATACGCCCAAAAAGCGGCCTGGCAGATGACCGACGATGTGGAGGTGGTAGTAGGGAACCTGAAGGCTGCGTTGCCCCCGCAGCACCAGGCGAGGCGGAGGCTGGACCAGACGAGGCGACACCAAAGCTGAACCAGGCGAAGCTGATGAGGACGCTGAAGCTGGACCGGACGCTGATGAGGGCGCTGCAGCTGGCCCGGATGCTGATGAGGGCGCTGCAGCTGGCCCGGATGCTGATGAGGCTGCAGCTGGCCCGGATGCTGATGAGGCTGCAGCTGGCCCGGATGCTGATGAGGCTGCAGCTGGCGAGGCTGATGAGGCAGCAGCTGGCGAGGCTGATGAGGCAGCAGCTGGCGAGGCTGATGAGGCAGCAGCTGGCGAGGATGATGAGGCTGCAGCTGGCGACTGGACAGGCTCCTCGGGCCCTCCAGCTGACGAGGCAGGAAGCTGGCTAGGTTCTCCTGAACCTCCAGCTGACAAGTCTTGGGGCTGGACGGGCTCCTCGGGCCCCCCAGCGAAAAGTCTCAGAACCAGTGGGCACTGGAGCCCCTGGCACACACAGGACAGAACCAGCAGGTGTGGGGACCTCTGGCAGGGACAGAACAGAACCAGCAGGCGCGGGGACCTCTGGCAGGGACAGAACAGAACCAGCAGGCGCAGTGGCCCCTGGCAAACACATAGCAGGCTGCAGCTGCCCAGAGCATTGACTCTTCTCAGGCAGTGACAGCCGGGTGCAGTCCTCAGCTGGGTTCCTAGCCTCCAGGGGTCCAGAGTGGGCTGAGGGCTGAAACTCAGCCTCTGGGGAGGCCCTGGAGTGTGTCACAGTCTCTGAACTGGCCAGCTTTTTAGGAATGATTACATTATCATTAGGTTTGTCTCTCTGCTTAGAACAAACAGATGAAACAGTTCCTTTCAGATTGATTTGACTGAGCTTGTTGTACCGGAGTAGCAAGTGACACAGGATGCAGGGCTAGTGGCTGCTGAACAGGAGGCTGAACTGAGGGTGACTGAAACAATGGTTGGGATGATGACGGTGGTGGAACTGGAGACTGAGCTGGAGGCCGGGCGGCTACCTGAGCTTGAGGCCGGGCGGCTACCTGAGCTTGAGGCCGGGCGGCTACCTGAGCTTGAGGCCGGGCGGCTACCTGAGCTTGAGGTTGCAGTTCAAAAGAATAAACAGTCCTGGTATTATCAGAGCTGGTGTTAATTGTCTCTGGGATATATGCCACAGTTTTAGCAGACCCTGGGTTAGCTGACATGGGTTTAACAGGTTCAGAAGAAACAGAAGAACAACAGCCCTTTGCTTTCACTGAAGTCTTAAAAATGCCAACCTGGGAGAGATCAGTTACCACGAAGGTAGGTAAGCTTTGCGAATCAGCTCCCACTGACACACCCCGAACAACCCCAGAAGAAAAAGTCTCAAAGTTCAAATCGGAGCTGTTATCCTTTTTACTCACCACAGTCGGCCGCTCTGATATCCCAGGGTCCGACTGTGGCGAGGGGCGTCGACGGCTTGAGTGCCGTTTCCCATTTGAAGGCTGGACCGACGGGCCGGGGAGAACACTCTCCGTCGGGTCAGGGAGGGAAGCATGAGTTGCAGGGTGGGTGGTAGCAAGGGGGAGAAGATGAAGCTCGTTCAGAACAAAATTCTGTGTGAGCGGGTGAAGTGAGCTGAGCAACCAGGGGAGACCAGAAACTAAGCGCTGTAGCCGAACAGCTATGCCTTGGCGGAATTCTCTCGCCTCATGCTCCAGCCATAAGTTAATGAATTTGTCTACCGAGTAAATAATGTCCTCCCGGAGCTCCTCGGGCGGGTTGACTGCTGCTGGGTCCATAGTGGCCGGTTCGTACTGTCACGGCTGCCGAGGCGAGCCGTGTGGAGTTGGAAGAAGGACCCAAGATGCAGGCAGTGGATGAAATGCTAGTGAGGTTTATTACAGTTTTTGCCCGTTGCTTGAACACCATGAACCCATGCCTAGACTAAAGTAACACAACTTGAAGCTTTTGTTACCATACCTCAAACACATGTACCCCTACCTTAAACAAAAGCGCTGCTTTGCACTCCAGTTCCAATTATGCAACACACCTACTCCTTTATGCAACACACATGGTCCTGCATGCTACACTCTATTTCATACATAAGACACTTCGCTCACAAAATGAAATGTCAGGGTGCCATTCGGAAAACACATGTATCCAAAATACAAAACACATCGGGTAATTGCAACCACTCAAATACACACCTGAAGGCACCTACTTGCAAAACCGAACACCAATTAGCCAACTACAAAAAGCCCTCAGCGTATAGCCATTTCAAGAACTTTGCAAGCATGGATGGAGGGAGAGCAAGAGGAAGAGGAAGAGGTAGAGGAGGAGGAGGAAGAGGAGGAGGAGGCCGAAGAGGCCATGCACGGACCATATTTTTTTTTGCTTTATCTGAATTCATGGTACTGCAATGTACAATATTGAGTAGGTCTATTTGCGTTTTCGGTTGTTTGGAAATGTGTCTCCTGTAAATGTGCCTTCTGAATAAACAATGAAAATCAAGGACTGCAGTGTTTTATGTAAAGAAGACTAGTGTGTTCCCCCTGATCTGTAAGTGTTTGCATATGATGCAAGTATGTGTCATTTTGTCAACAGAGTTACATTTTGACAAAGGAATGTTAGGTTTTGACAGTAGAGTTTAGGTTTTGGGAGTGGAGTTTCAATTTGGCACAGATGTGAATGGTATATTTCCCAGTGTTGTGTCATGTGTACTTGTGTGTACAGTTTTGGCACAGAGAGCGGAGTTTTGCAAAATGTGTTCAAGCAGTGGGCAAAAACTGTAAATATAAAGAACACTGTTTAACACTGTTAGGGAAAATATTCTAAAACACTTCTTCAGTAAAGACTCAGAGAGGAGAAACACACAGAGTTCCTGCTAGCAAGGGCAGCTCCCTACTGAGAGACTCCGGTGAGGAACTGCCCTGGTCTTTATTTTATACTCCATTGAACGTATGTATGTGTATGTGTATGTGTATGTGTATGTATGTATGTGTGTGTGTGTGTGTGTGTGTGTGTGTGTGTGTGTGTGTGTGTGTGTGTGTGTGTGTGTGTGTGTGTGTGTGTGTGTCCTGCTGATCAAAGGGTCATAAAAGGCACATCCTTGGTCAGGAAGAGGGTAGACCTCCCTCACCCTAGATAACATTGGTGAGGAAGTCAAGCAGTTAAAGCACTTAGACTAAAACAGACGTAACTACGTTAATCCTACCATAATACAATAAGAGAAGGTATGACCTCTCTCGTGCTCCCAGGATGTGGGTGTGCATTCTAGTGTGGAATACACACCAAGCCTTTGCAGACTGTTAAAGATCACACAAAATTAATTATATGCCTCTAAGTATACATGGTTGAATATTTCCTAATACAAATAACTACATGCAGTATTCTACCATATGCAAACTTATATCACTAAAAGATTATACTGACTACTAAATACAATTTTCCATTAACAAACACAGCAACTAGAAAGGATTCAAAAAATAATGAATTATGAGACTATGACAATATAATTAACAACTATACAGATATATTGTATTTGTTGATAGCAAAATCAAAAAGTAAACATGCAAACCAGAGTGCCATTTTAATCCAGGTGTTAAAAATACGTAAATATGTTTCCAAATATGTTTTTCTCTATGGCATAAAATTATTAATGGTATTAATTCAAAGCAATTTTCTTTTGATTTTGTGCCCCACATTGCCGTCAGTGTGTTGAGAGCAGAGAAATGATTTCCATAGAGAGGAGGCTTTGCATCATCAGCTGATCCTCCAGAGAACTGAGAAGGTTTATAGTCCTGTGAGTTCAACACTGCAGGACTCACATCTGTCAGTCAACACAGCAGAAAGCACAAACACCATGACTCTCATCACCATCCTCATCTGGACACTGAGCTGGCATACAATGGAAATATTTCAGTTCAGTTGTATTTAAATATTGCCAAATGACAACAATGGTCATCTCAAGGAGCTCTGTTATTGTACAGTAAAGACCTTACAGTAATAAAGAGAAAACCCAAACAATCAAATGACCCCTAAGCAAGCACCTTTCAACTGTGAGAAGGAAAAACACATTTTCAACAGGAAGAAATGAGCAGAAACAAGCTCAGAAAAGGACAGCCAGTTGTTGCGACCAGTTGTCTCCTGCCAACTGTAGGTCCACTCAGTTTGGATACGTTAATATGGGTTTTGGATTGGATTACTTTTTGGATGGATGACCCTGCAGGAGTACACATGTCCTGTCTAAATGCTCTCCCAACTTAGCCTCAGGGTGCTGCTGTACTATTTGCTCTTCATCTGATCTGATTGGGTTAGTGCCTCCTATGTCACATGTGGATAGGGTACTGTTGAAGGTGAGAGAAGAGATAAATGAGGACCCTGTTAATTCAGCTTAGAATAATAAAAATGGGAGATGGATTAAAATTTTGCTCAACTCTTTCCAAAAGTAAATAAATCCAACCACAGGAAGCTCGTTGATTATTAATGCTAATTAATGGGAATTGCCAAAGATCAACTCAGACATCCACTAAAGTATACACAGCCTATACTGTAGCTTGCCAGGATATCCATGCAGCTCAGAAAGATGTACTAAACCTGCCAGTGTAATCACGTTGCATCTAGCTAAAGATAAGGGCCAAATAAAAACAGAGATTTCAGGAAAATGTTTAACAAACTGGGCTAAAGATGTTTTCCAAATATAAAACTGTTTTTCTAAAGTGTCAAAACCTGCATTGTGTACAAAGGAATGGAAGGAAAATGAACAGTGACTCATCAAGTAGTTAAAATGAATTTTCTTTTGTGAGCTGAATAAAACCATATTTGTCTGAAAAGATGTTTGAAATAACATGAATGTAACACAATGTTAAAGTGAATGCAGTGAGCTGTTGATTTGTTTTGGTGTTAAGTTTTGGTAGACATCATCTAAATACATTTTTCATATTTTAATGATTTTTCATATTAATAAAAAAAAAAAAGAGTTATACTGATAGTGATACTTGAGAGTAAATGTCTTGTTGCTGCAGTTATACTCTTGATAGATTTGGGTACTTATAATGACTGATGAGTTTGGTTCCTCCACAAAAAGTCCACCACAGTGATTCAAAGTCATTAAGTGGCTGCACAAACACCTGCTGGACACTGAACAAGCATCTAACCACTTTTTTTTCTAGTAAAGCTAACATTTTACAATCTCTGTGTTTTCTATAATATTTCTTAATTGGTTATGTTTTCAAAATGACTTTAAAACTCTATAAAAATGCAAAATTGTGGGTTAAAAATTAAAACAAGAGAACTATTGATTTTGTATTGAGTTTTGTTGATCCAAAAACAGAAACTGTATATGTGATGACCAAAGTACCATTTTATTTCAGATGAAAAAACCCCAACAAATTTTCAGATTTATGTCTTATTGTTCATTTGGGATCATAATAATGTAATAATAGTAATAAATAATGTAATAATAATTCATGTAAATCCAAATAATATTGTCCCACGTTGTCCTCAGTGTGTTGAGAGCAGAGAAATAATTTCCATAGAGAGGAGGCTTTGCATCATCAGCTGATCCTCCAGAGAACTGAGAAGGTTTATAGTCCTGTGACTTCAACACTGCAGGACTCACATCTGTCAGTCAACACAGCAGAAAGCACAACCACCATGACTCTCATCACCATCCTCATCTGGACGCTGACCTGCTGCTGTTTTACAGGTTCATTCACTCAGCAACATTTCAAACATGATGTGCTGCTTTTTCTCTCATTGATTTCTGCTGATAAATGAATGATTTGTTTTTGTCTGCAGGAAGCAGCGGTCAGGTGACTGTGACTCAACCTCCAGTAGTGACATTTACTCCTGGAAACACTGTCACTCTGACCTGTAGGACCAGCCAAGCTGTTCACAGATTTGCTGATGGTGATGATGCTATGTACTGGTATCAACAGAAATCTGGACAGACTCCAAAGCTCCTAATAAAATATGCAACAACGCTTCAGTCAGGAACACCAACTCGATTTAGTGGCAGTGGAAGCAGCTCTGACTTCTCTATGACCATCAGTGGAGTTCAGGCTGAAGATGCAGCAGTTTACTACTGTCAGAGTTACCACAGCGGTGGGGTGTTCACACAGTGATTTGTAGTCGTACAAAAACCCCCCTCAGTCAGACTGCAGAGACACTGAGCTGTTACAGCAGGAACTGACTGCAGCTGTTGAAGAGGAAGAAACTCTGACACAGACCAGTGAACACAGAGCTGACAGTAACCTCACCAAGCACTAAATACTCATCTACACTTCTTTGGGGGAATTTTTAAACATCTGGTTACACCAATTCACAGTTTTCTTGTTACATTCCCCTAATCGTTACATTACATTCAGATTTTATTGTTTGTTTTTGTATTTTTTAAGCTTTATATTCCCAATATCATCCCATGAAGATCATTAAAGCTTGAACGAAGCTTTAACTTGTTGTTGTCTGCACTTTTTAGCAGTGTTCTCTCTCACACAAAGTTTTCTTCAAAAATCATATTGATCATATTGTTCGTTTTACTTTTCCCAGTGTGAGTTCATGCCCAGCTTCTCTGATCTTTGCATTACTACAGATCTACTTTCAACCAATTCTCTTGGCTAAGCCTTGGAGTGCTGTTGTATCAGTAGTTCTGTCAGTACAAAACCTGAAGTACCAAAAGGACAAGCTGTGGTTATCGCAATAAGCTCATGTTGACTATTGTGGGTGTCAGTCTGTCATATGTAAGGAATCATGATCTCGTCATCAGCAGATCTTGATGAGATTAGACTTAATAACCTTTCCTGCATTGGACACCAGGTTCCTTCTTTGGTTTTTTGGGTTACGTCATGTGGATAAAACATGTGCATGTGACATAACGAAAAAAGAAGTTTAATAGATCATAACAAGTTTAGGTAGTATGTTTTGCCAGCACACCAAAGCCATGTTTCTGTTTGGTTTTTTTTCCTAAAACAACTTGATTGATTGTCAGCAGATGAAAACACTGCAATGTCACTTTTTTCATTTAGTGTGACTGCATTTGCAGCCATCACACACACAGGCAGACATTATTTACTTGCTATGCAAAAGGACTGTAAGAAGTTCTGTATATACACCAATCAGGCATATCATTATAACCAATGACAGGGAAAGTGAATTTCCCACACCAGCTTATTAACCAACCACAGACCAAGACAGAGTTTTAATTCATTTCAAAGCCTGATGCTTAAACATGTTCACCCGGGCTGGAAAACCCCCCAAAAAGCACTCTTATTTGTTCACATCTATCATCCACCTGGGCCTTACACAGAGTTTCTGTCTGATTTCTCAGACTTTTAATCTGATTTAGTGCTCAGCTCAGATAAAATAATTATTGTGGGTGATTTTAACATCCATGTAGAAGCTAAAAATGACAGCCTCAACAAGACATTTAATCTGTCATTAGACTCAATTGGCTTCTCTCAAAATGTAAAAGAACCCACCCACCACTTTAATCACACTCTAGATCTTGTTTTAACATATGGCATAGAAACTGAACATTTAACAGTGTTTCCTGAAAACCTTATCTGGTCTAATCCTGTTCTAAGTACAATAATTGATTACACAGCAGTGGAGAGTAGACTTCATCACAGTAGATGTCTTTCTGAAAGTGCTGTAACTAAATTTAAGAATATAATTCACTCACTGTTATCATCTTCAATGCCCTGTACCAACATAGAGCAGAGCAGCTATCTGAACGCTGCTCCAGCAGAGGTACACAGAATGATAGGCAGACGCTCTGACGAAGAACAGAGGTAACCACGCACTAAATATACACACAAGGTAACAAGAAAATGGCAGACAGGAGGGAGACACAGCTGAACCTAATTAGACAAGACAACAGTGAAGCAAAACCCAAAACACTGAACACTGGACGTGGGTGTTTTAAAAGAGGTAAAAGAGAAAATACAAGACAGAAAGCCACAATTCCCAGAATAAAACTTAAAACAAAAACAGAAAACACTGAGTCGCAGTGTAACTTCTGAAGCTCTACTCTGAGCAGTGGTCAGGGTCAAGTGATGTTTCCAGTAACTCAGGTTATAATGTTTGGCTTTCTGAGTCAGGATGAGAGTTGTTTTATTTGTTTGTTTTTAATTCTGTTTGTGCTGCTCATGTTTCTCTGATTTAACCTGATACATTTTCTGTTGTTTTTTTCTCAAGATTCACATCATTTTAGTCCTCATTTCAAAGTAATTTGCCAACAGTTTTCTAACTCTGTTAAGTCAAGCCTGTCAGGCACTGTGACCATCAGTACCACAGGGAGTTGCTGGACTTAGTACCTTTAGAAACCTGGACAGCCTCCCAAACTCAGGAACTCCATCTTGACTCCAAGGCAGTAGATCTGGTTCTCAGTACACTTTATCCACCAGTGATCTTCAGCCAGTAGATGCTGCAGATTATTACTGTGGGTTACCATGGTAGTAAAGTGTTTACACAATGATTCATGGCTGCATAAAAAATTTCTTCACTTTGGCTGAAGGCTGCAGGTGTAGAGTTTTCAACTGCAATCAGAATAACTAGAATAACCACTTAAACACAATACAAGTGTACAAGTGATTTACATATTTGATTATGAGCACACTAAGATACATTCTACACTCACATTTTGAGCTTTTATTTTCTAGATCTCTTCATGGTTTTAATTTCAAGTGAAACATTTATTTACTGAATCAAACTCAAGTTATTTATTTTTCCGCAAGAGTAAAATTTGGAGATATTGTCATCCTGCTAAAAGATATATTTACATGACCACAAGCTTCTTTCAGCTTTTCCATTAATTTCAAAAGATGAACACATATTTGATTTGTCCCAGATGTTCAGGCCAGATGCAGCCCTGCCATTTTCATCTCCTCCCAGACTTGATTTTTCATGTGTTAGGCAAACAGGTTAATTTATAGTACACAACACTGAAATTATAGAACAATTATATTTAAAAATAAGACAGAATGCTTAATAATATGGATCACTGCAAGCTTTATTGGAAAAAGAATGAATCATTAATATGGCAGTTATTAGGCACACTCACATCCAGCTGCTACACATGTCACTGTGTAAGTTACTGTTATCAAATAACTTCATCTGCAAACTTTCAAACTCATATTGATCAGAGCAGCAGGGATGTATCTCCTGCTCCCCCACACTAAGCTCCTGTCCTGGACTTCAGCAGCCCCTCTAGCCCTCACACCGGTTCTTGCGGAAGGACTTGGACTGCCAGTAGTCATGATGGTTCACCCTGCAGGAGAACACCTCTGCGTTCATCCAGTTCTCTTGGCTCAGCATCAGGGTGCTGCTGCTGCTGTAGCGACTACTCTTCTCTTCTTCTAAGCTCTTCAGGACCCCCTCTGTCACCTCTGTGCCATCTACTTCCCATCTCACTTCAGCTCCCTGAGGAGAGTAGCCGGTCAGCAGGCAGGCCAGTGTGACTGGGCCTCCAGAGAGCTTCTCAGAGGAGGGTTGAAGCAGAGAGACTGAGGGTCTGACCATGGGGCCAGCTGGAGGAAAGATCACAGACACACAACGATAGATTAACCTCTACTGCAGGACAGATAGCTGACACGAGACAGTTATGATCCATGACAGAGATTAACAGGCCTGTGGATTAACTGTATGATGATATTGTGATATAACAGAGGAGAGAAACTTAGAAATTGGAGGATAAAAGGTTTTAAAAAAGTATAAATAATTAGTGAACGTACCGCTGTATTTGTTTTCATGATGATAAAATTGAAATTTGTACAGGAAACGTTAAAGTTTGTCATCTGTTTGTTTCACTTCCTTTTCATCACATCAGACTAACGAACTGTAAACTCAACCGTTAAAGTGCATCTGTATGAAAACTAATTCATTTAGTCAACAGCATAAAATGTTATATCCAACATGGTGCCAAACATTTCAGTGGAAGTCATCATATCATATTTTCAGTAACAGCTTTACACAGTTATGATACATGACAGAGATTAACAGCACTGTGGATTAACTGTGCGCATGATACTGTGATCAGAGGAGAGGAGGCAATAAATAGGAGAACCTAACACTTTAATTAAATTGTGTTTTCACACTCAATTAAAATCTTTGTAAACGTTACAATAATTTAGAATAAATGTCTTGTTGTTACAGTTATATTCTTGATGGAAAACAAACAGAGCTGGACTTTGTCATCTGTTTGTTTCACTTCCTTTTTACTACATCAGACTAATAAACTATAAACTCAGTGATGAAATCATTAATCTGCAAATAATCAAATGATCTTTAAGACATGAACGATATTATGCTGCTGTTTGTATAAATAAATAAAATCAAAGATTCCTTTTGCTATATTTTCAGTCTCAGATTTTGTGAAAAAAATATTTATTCACAGATAAATACAAAAAAACCTTTACTTAAAGCAGATTAACTCAATACATTTCAATTTTCAGTACTATATAAACACGATATATAAACATGATATACTGTATACTGATATGATAATACTGTATTATATATTTAAACTCTTCTGATACCAAGTTTTCAGTATCAGCCACTATGACCAAACCCAATCACATCATGTAAAACACCCAGAATAAAATCTTGTTTAAAAACATTCTGATGACATATTACACTTATAATATAAGTAATATGTAATAGTATAATATTTTGTAGTAATGAGGAGATTTAGATACTTACAGTGAATGATGAGTTTGGTTCCTCCACCAAAAGTCCACCACAGTGATACAAACTCATTAAGTGGCCGTACAAAAACCTCCCACACTCTGATCAAGCATCTAACCCTTGAAAATCTGCTCTTTTTCCCCAGTAAACTTCAAAGTTTACAAGCAAAAGCATTTGCCATCAAATACATGTAACTATATATATATTTAAAAAAAAATTATGATCATTTTCATCATTTTTCCTCTGCTGGTTGATCCAAGAAAGTAAAATATATACTTACCAACAAATGTAGCATTTTAAACCAGATGTTAAAAAAACTGCTCTCATCTTTCCTGAACTATTTGTCTGCATTCTGTTAGAATCATAATTATGTCATAATAATTCATTTAGATACCAAAAGTATTCCTTCTCGCATTGTTTTGTTGTATGTTGAGAGCAGAGAAATCATTTCCACAGAGAGGAGGTTTTGCATCATCAGCTGATCCTCCCACGAGAAAACAGAAAAAAAAGCTAGTTGCTTTCATGGGAAAAAAATTGTTTTGTTTTTTTTTCCCAAAAAAAGCTGAATGAGAAAAGGATCAACTTACACGTTATATGTACCTGTTCTGTTTCACAAAAACAGATGTGTGTTTGCCTATATTTCAAATCACTTCCATGTCTCTCTCATATAATGTCTCTGGTGCAATGCAGGACCGAACCTAGCGGTGACCAATGTTCCCTCTAATTTTTCATGTGTCTGAGCGAACACACAAACTCCCTGAGCGATCCCGTGGACCACTGTGAGCAACAGCAGATGTGTGCACTGTGGTCAAGCCTGTCAGGCACTGTGACCATCAGCACCACAGGGAGTTGCTGGACTTAGTACCTTTAGAAACCTGGACAGCCTCCCAAACTCAGGAACTCCATCTTGACTCCAAGGCAGTAGATCTGGTTCTCAGTACACTTTATCCATCAGTGATCTTCAGGCAGTAGATGCTGGAGATTATTACTGTCTGGGTTACAATGGTAGTGAAGTGTTTACACAATGATTCATGGCTGCATAAAAAATTTCTTCACTTTGGCTGAAGGCTGCAGGTGTAGAGTTTTCAACTGCAATCAGAATAACTAGAATAACCACTTAAACACAACACAAGTGTACAAGTGATTTACATATTTGATTATGAGCACACTAACTAAGATACATTCTACACTCACATTTTGAGCTTTTATTTTCTAGATCTCTTCATGGTTTTAATTTCAAGTGAAACATTTATTTACTGAATCAAACTCAAGTTATTTATTTTTCCGCAAGAGTAAAATTTGGAGATACTGTCACCCTGCTAAAAGATATAAATACATGACCACAAGCTTCTTTCAGCTTTTCCATTAATTTCAAAAGATGAACACATATTTGATTTGTCCCAGATGTTCAGGCCAGATGCAGCCCTGCCATTTTCATCTCCTCCCAGACTTGATTTTTCATGTGTTAGGCAAACAGGTTAATTTATAGTACACAACACTGAAATTATAGAACAATTATATTTAAAAATAAGACAGAATGCTTAATAATATGGATCACTGCAAGCTTTATTGGCAAAAGTATGAATCATTAATATGGCAGTTATTAGGCACACTCACATCCAGCTGCTACACATGTCACTGTGTAAGTTACTGTTATCAAATAACTTCATCTGCAAACTTTCAAACTCATATTGATCAGAGCAGCAGGGATGTATCTCCTGCTCCCCCACACTAAGCTCCTGTCCTGGACTTCAGCAGCCCCTCTAGCCCTCACACCGGTTCTTGCGGAAGGACTTGGACTGCCAGTAGTCATGATGGTTCACCCTGCAGGAGAACACCTCTGCGTTAATCCAATTCTCTTGGCTCAGCATCAGGGTGCTGCTGCTGCTGTAGCGACTACTCTTCTCTTCTTCTAAGCTGTTCAGGACCCCCTCTGTCACCTCTGTGCCATCTACTTCCCATCTCACTTCAGCTCCCTGAGGAGAGTAGCCGGTCAGCAGGCAGGCCAGTGTGACTGGGCCTCCAGAGAGCTTCTCAGAGGAGGGTTGAAGCAGAGAGACTGAGGGTCTGACCATGGGGCCAGCTGGAGGAAAGATCACAGACACACAACGATAGATTAACCTCTACTGCAGGACAGATAGCTGACACGAGACAGTTATGATCCATGACAGAGATTAACAGGCCTGTGGATTAACTGTATGATGATATTGTGATATAACAGAGGAGAGAAACTTAGAAATTGGAGGATAAAAGGTTTTAAAAAAGTATAAATAATTAGTGGATGTGCTGCTGTATTTGTTTTCATGATGATAAAATTGAAATTTGTACAGGAAACGTTAAAGTTTGTCATCTGTTTGTTTCACTTCCTTTTCATCACATCAGACTAACGAACTGTAAACTCAACCGTTAAAGTGCATCTGTATGAAAACTAATTCATTTAGTCAACCGCATAAAATGTTATATCCAACATGGTGCCAAACATTTCAGTGGAAGTCATCATATCATATTTTCACTAACAGCTTTACACAGTTATGATACATGACAGAGATTAACAGCACTGTGGATTAACTGTGCGCATGATACTGTGATCAGAGGAGAGGAGGTAATAAATAGGAGAACCTAACACTTTAATTAAATTGTGTTTTCACACTCAATTAAAATCTTTGTAAACGTTACAATAATTTAGAATAAATGTCTTGTTGTTACAGTTATATTCTTGATGGAAAACAAACAGAGCTGGTCTTTGTCATCTGTTTGTTTCACTTCCTTTTTACTATATCAGACCAATAAACTATAAACTCAGCGATGAAATCATTAATCTGCAAATAATCAAATGATCTTTAAGACATGAACGATATTATGCTGCTAACTGTTTATATAAATAAATAAAATCAAAGATTCCTTTTGCTATATTTTCAGTCTCAGATTTTGTGAAAGAAATATTTATTCACAGATAAATACAAAAAAACCTTTACTTAAAGCAGATTAACTCAATACATTTCAATTTTCAGTACTATATAAACACGATATATAAACATGATATACTGTATACTGATATGATAATACTGTATTATATATTTAAACTCTTCTGATACCAAGTTTTCAGTATCAGCCACTATGACCAAACCCAATCACATCATGTAAAACACCCAGAATAAAATTTTGTTTAAAACATTCTGATGACATATTACACTTATAATATAAGTAATATGTAATAGTATAATATTTTGTAGTAATGAGGAGATTTAGATACTTACAGTGAATGATGAGTTTGGTTCCTCCACCAAAAGTGTACCACAGTGATACAAACTCATTAAGTGGCCGTACAAAAACCTCCTGCACTCTGATCAAACATCTAACCCTTGAAAATCTGCTCTTTTCCCCCAGTAAACTTCAAAGTTTACAAGGCAAAAGCATTTGCCATCAAATACATGTAACTATATATATATTTTAAAAAAAATTATGATCATTTTCATCATTTTTCCTCTGCTGGTTGATCCAAGAAAGTAAAATATATACTTACCAACAAATGTGGCATTTTAAACCAGATGTTAAAAAAACTGCTCTCATCTTTCCTAAACTATTTGTCTGTATTCTGTTAGAATCATAATTATGTCATAATAATTCATTTAGATACCAAACGTATTCCTTCTCGAATTGTTTTGTTGTATGTTGAGAGCAGAGAAATCATTTCCACAGAGAGGAGGTTTTGCATCATCAGCTGATCCTCCCACGAGAAAACAGAAAAAAAAGCTAGTTGCTTTCATGGAAAAAAAATTGTTTTGTTTTTTTTCCCCAAAAAAAGCTGAATGAGAAAACAAACAGAAAACAGAACTTTTTTTTTTTTCATAAAGCTCTGACTTGTATTATGAGTCTGTGGTCTGGGAGAGAGTCCTGTAACTCTCTGTCTGCAAAATACAGTATATAATGACCAATGCTGGGCAATAAATTATATAGTTACTACTTCAAAAAAGTAACAGAGTTTTGCAAACAACAAGATTTTTGCAGCTGTTTACCTACAAATGCAGCCAAGACGTTTTTTTAAATAAACATTTCAAACTATTTACAGAACAATCAGCTGTTCTGCATCAAATTTGATGCCACACAAATTGTTTGTGCCACTCCAAAAAATAATTTCTGTCCACTATGAGATAAAGGAGAACAACAGCCTGATACCTGCAGGCCTGACAACAGGAGGTGTATCCCTCCTGTAACACCTGTAACATTCAGCAGTCACCTCATTGTTCTAACACACAACAAAACTATTGACTGCACTACACACTAACTACACAAGATTTGCGCTAAATGTCGCAAATCTCTCACATCTCAAAACACCGCCGTCACTCCTAAAACTTCCCTCTTCCTAAACAGCTAAATGCCATTTTGCCATATCATTTTTTGATTGGGCGACATGGTACATTTTTCCACCAAGAGGAAAGGCTGGGGTTTTTTTGGTCTTGTTTTTGCTCACAGGCGGAGAGTACTTTTGAGGCTTTCCTTATAAAAGGCCGTTTTTACCGTTTCTTCGTGCAGTAAATATAAACAACGATAGTATTCAGGAAGAAAACCAAACATTGCATATATTTAATTTAAAATTCCTTGTGCTATATTTTCAGTCTCAGATTTTGTGAAAAAAATATTTATTCACAGATAATAACATCTGTCGCCTTGAGGCAACTTTTGTTGTGATTTGGCGCTATATAAATAAAATTGAATTGAATTGAATTAGATAAATACAAAAACATTAAATAAAATTGATCAAATCAAAGCATTATCTACATTTTCAGTACTATATAAACATTCAGTCATGATACTGTATTATACATTTAAACTCTACCGATACCAAGTTTTCAAACCCAATCAAATACACACATTATTTAAAACACCCAGAATAAAATCTTGTTTATATTCTCAGGACATATTTCAAATAGTAATAGTATAATATTTTGTAGTAATGAGGAGATTTAGATACTTACAGTGAATGATGAGTTTGGTTCCTCCACCAAAAGTCCACCACAGTGATACAAACTCATTAAGTGGCCGTACAAAAACCTCCCACACTCTGATCAAGCCTCTAACCACTGAAAATGATCTTTTTTCTCCCCGGTAAACTTCACAGTTTAGAAAATATTTGGCATAAAAGTGTTTGTGTTCAAATTGCTTTTTAAAAAAATAATTTATGATCATTTTCATAATTTTTATTGATCTAAAAAGTAAAATATACACTTACCAACCAATCTGCCATTTTAATCTAGATGTTGAAAGTTTTGATGTATTTTCCAGTATTTTGTTAGGATCAAAATCATCTCATAATAATTCATTTAGATATCAAAAAGTATTGCTTCTCACATTGCTTTGTTGTTTGTTGAGAGCAGAGAAAACATTTCCATATAGAGGAGGCTTTGCATCATCAGCTGATCCTCCAGAGAACTGAGAAGGTTTATAGTCCTGTGACTTCAACACTGCAGGACTCACATCTGTCAGTCAACACAGCAGAAAGCACAACCACCATGACTCTCATCACCATCCTCATCTGGACGCTGGCCTGTGTCAGAAGTCAGGATTATTTAGAAGTCAGCCAAAACCTAATATAACTCAATGTTTTTGCTATTTCAGTGACCACTGATATATCTGAGGGAACATTTCAGTTATTAGTATTTGTATGTACAAGACTAGTGTTGGGCAAGTTACTTTGAAAAAGTTATTAATTTTGGTACTAATTACTTCTTCAAAAAAGTAACTGAGTTAGTAACTGAGTTACAAGATTCTAAAAGTAATTAATTACTAGGAAAAGTAACTATTGTGTTACTTATAAAAAAAATGTTTAACCCTCTGGGTTCCAGGGTATAACTGGCCGTTTTTGACTACTTTTAATTTTACCTCCACATTTCACCTCTAAAAACTATTTACTTTGCCTTGTTTAGTATCATTCTTTTCAGCACAACCTCACGTGTCTGAATTTACAGTTATGTTTTCATTGACGTACTGTATTAGCACAACTAATCTAAAATCAGACAAAAAACATAAACTCTGAGTAGAAAAGTTGTATTTTTTATTGTAACAACCACAAACACACTAAATGTCACAAATCTCTCACATCTCAAAACTCGCTCACGCTGTCTCTTTTTTTCTGCTCTCTTTCTTTCTCTCTCTCTCTATCTCACCACCACTCCTAAAATTTCCCCCTCTTCCTAAACAAGCAAATGTCATGTTGCCATATCATTTTTTGATTGCTCGACATTGTACATTTTTCCACCAACATGAAAGTGGTGTTTTTTGTTTTGTTTTTTTTGTTTTTTGGTCATAAGCAGAGAGTGCTTGCTAGCGCTGCCCTTGGAGATTAAACGTGACGAAAGTATTTAGGAAAAAACACCGCGAATATATTGTTATCGTGACGCTGGTTTTACAGGGCACTGGTATATAGTACCTTGTTGCTTTGTCATCTTGAAGTGGTCATGTGATTGGTTTAGATCTGAGCCTTCAGGCTGATGATGCAGGAGATTACTGCTTCATGGAGTGTATGACAACCCTTTATCATGCGCATATTGATAGAGAGCCATACAAAAACCTCCCTTAGTTACTGTCAGTGCTGCAGCTGTGACATGGATGCCTGATTCACGGAGTCTTCTTGAATCTTTTCTCTCCCCCTTTCCTTTTGCTATTTCTCCAGTTTCTTCTCTCATCTTTTGCCAATCTTTTGCTTTACCCTGTGTCTGGTCTAATATCCACAAGACAATGATATGATTAAACAATACAAAGTAAATAAGTAAAACAAAAACATTAACAAGATGAGCCTATGGCGAGTCTATGGTGGCCCACTTAGGGCAGCAAATATGATTAGCACAACAAAGCATTCAGACCATAATTCTGCTGGACAGGTTAAAAGAATTCCCTATGTGTAAATTTATTGGCTTCTTTGTACATGTGGCTGCTGAGTTCTGCAGACACAGGCTATTGAAATTATGCACAAACGCTTGAGTGAAATTGCGTGAGCAATTTTTAAGGAATGGCCTACCAAAATTACTACCATAGTGCATTAATGATTCAGTCAGAAGGTTAAAAAGAAAGCGAAAAAAGAACTGCATGCCTCGCTTGCCTCAGAGTTCATGATTCAACAATAAGAAGGAGACTGGCATCCATGGGAGAGTTCCTAGGCAAAAGGCCGCCAAAAAGAACACAACAGCTCATCTTTACCAAAAAAACACTTTTATGATACCCTTTTAAAACTGTTGGGAAAATATTCTGTTGACTGATGAGACAATAGTTGAACTTCTGCTCTCTGTGAAAAAAGTTCTAACCTCTGATCCTATAAGTCTTACTCAGTAGGTAGTGCAGAGGTCAGCCGGAGCCGATATGGATGAGGGGATTCGCCCTAGTGTCTTTCCTGTTTGCTCTGATATGAAGAAACCTGAGTATCTTTGAAGGTCAAATCTTAACACCATCGTCACACCTGTTATGGCAGCTCCCCTCTAGATCGTGGCACTTCTTGTTTCTGGGAGCCTGGACAGCAGACTCCAAGGAAGGATTTTTTTAATAAGGCTAGGGAAACCAGCAAGAGCAATTTTCACTAATAAAGAATAAAGCTCAGACATTTATCTTTACTGTTTCATTAAAGGTTAAAAAGCAAATGTCATAAACTTAGACTTTAAGTGCAGGAAATTTTATTACGGCGATTTAGCAGGAGAAACATAAAATCAAAATCATGTATTCGGTTCTGTTCATAATTTTTATGGACAGGATTTCTAGGCGCAGCCAAGTGGCGGAGGGCTTTCACTTTGGTGGCCTCAGAATCTCATCTCTGATTTTTGCGGATGATGTGGTTCTGTTGGCTTCATCGGGTGAGGGCCTCCAGCTCGCACTGGAACGGTTCGCAGCCGAGTGTGAAGCAGCGGGAATGAGGATCAGCACCTCCAAATCTGAGGCCATGGTTCTCAGCCGGAAAAGGGTGGAGTGCCCACTCCGGGTCGGGGATGAGTTCCTGCCCCAAGTGGAGGAGTTCAAGTATCTCGGGGTCTTGTTCGCGAGTGATGGGAGAAGGGAGCCGGAGATCGATAGACGGATTGGGGCTGCAGCTGCAGTAATGCGGACGCTGCACCGGTCCGTCGTGGTGAAGAGGGAGCTGAGTGTAAAAGCGAAGCTCTCAATTTACCGGTCGATCTACGTCCCTACCCTCACCTATGGCCACGAGCTGTGGGTAGTGACCGAAAGAACGAGATCGCGGATACAAGCGGCAGAAATGAGCTTCCTCCGAAGGGTGGCTGGCCTCTCCCTTAGAGATAGGGTGAGAAGGTCGGCCATCCGGGAGGGGCTCAGAGTAGAGCAGCTGCTGCTCCACATCGAAAGGAGCCAGCTGAGGTGGTTCGGGCATCTGACAAGGATGCCCCCTGGGCGCCTCCTGGGTGAGGTGTTCCAGGCATGTCCCACCGGGAGGAGGCCCCGGGGCAGACCCAGGACACGCTGGAGAGATTATATCTCTCGGCTGGCCTGGGAACGCCTTGGTGTTCCCCCGCACAAGCTGGAGGAGGTGGCTGGGGAGAGGGAGGTCTGGGCCTCTTTGCTTAGGCTGCTGCCCCCGCGACCCGGCCTCGGATAAAGCGGATGAAGATGGATGGATGGATGTATTAATGATCACAAAACAATAATCGCTTAAACAATTAAACAGTAACTTAAATTACACTTATCTAACGAATCTACTCTGAACTAATGGTCAGTTTGTTCTTATCTTTGGTGAAGAGGGGTTGGAGGAATGATGAGCAAAAATGAGTTGATGACAATCACCCAGCAGGAAAGCAGCTAGGCATCCGGTGGAAATGTGATGTACATCAAGATTATTCTGAGCCGGTCAGCAGGCAGGCCAGTGTGACTGGGCCTCCAAAGAGCTTCTCAGAGGAGGGTTGAAGCAGAAAGACTGAGGGTCTGACCATGGGGCCAGCTGGAGGGAAGATCACAGACACAAAAGATGTAGATGGTTTCAGTCATTATGCAAATATACTGTTTATAAGATTGGGGAAACCTGCTGAGATGGAAGAAGTCACTTGGATGAGTGATGAAACGTTTCTCCTTTTTTTTTATTTATTTATTTATTTTTTTGCCTGTCCCATTTGGTTCTTAAGCCGTCAGAATTGTTGTCTGAAGACCAACAAGGATACCCAATGGATTTATTTTGCCAAATGGATCATTGTGGCATTGCCGTATTGGTCCATTTGGTCGACCTTTGTTTTTATTATTTATTTTATTTTATTTTCAGTTGTTACAGACGGGACAGACATGAGTGAGGGATAGGAAAGGGAGAAAGAAAGAGGAAGGAAAAGAAAAACAGAAGGGGAGAGGGACAGTGAGAAAGGGGGGGAGAAAAATCTCCTGGATCACCTGTTGAGAGAAAAAGAATAGAAAACAAGCAAAAAAAACAAAGCAACATACTAAACACAACACCATCGCATTAATCTAGCTAAGTGTAAACAGCAGTAAATACTAAATATTCAATGTTGTTGTGCAGCACGCAGGACAGACAGCGCACAATGTGCTTTGAAGTAGCAGTCAAGAAAGGTGTAATTTAAGTCTACGAACAGTGAATACCCATGTGCACACCTGTGTGGATCAGCGCGCTTGTATTGAAATGGTTTCCACATGTAATGGTCTGCAAGAGGATGTAGAGAGCCATAGCCCTGTCCCCCAGGGCATGAAGCAGGCATGGAGGAGATCCAGGCCCCAGACACCCAGAGGCCCCAGAGTGCGAGAGCCCAAGGAGGACCACCGGAGGGGCATCCGTGCCACCCTCATGGGAAGGGCTGAGGATCCCCAGACGAGGCGTCACCCAGTAGCCACCGAGCAGAAGCTAGAGGGGACTGCACCGGCGTGCCCGCCGGCTCTGCCGGCAGCCAGCTGTGCCAGAGTGAACCGAGCCGCAGGCCCAGAGGCCAGAGGCCCGAGGGCCCCCCGCACCTCGGAGGAGGCCTGACCGAGCAACAGGCGCCAGGCCCCGCCAGGTAGCCACCGGGAGTGAGCTGGTACATACCTGAGCTCCCAGCCCCGGACACCAAGAACCACCAACGCACCGACCCCTGAGGGCATCAGTCACCGGCAGGGAGTGTGGTGAGGGGAGATAGGCCTTGGAGGGCCTGGGAGTTCCCAGAGAGGTGGAGTCTAAGACCCGACCTGACATATAGACACAGACAAACAGGCACACACAGACACAAACATGCATTCCCACCCTCATGCACACATATACAAACACTCAGCACTCACCCAACGTAAGGATTGACATAAATGGACATGTACACACAATCACACTCCCCAAACATACTCTATACCCCGGGTCCAGGTACCCTCGCCCCCAGAGGGGGCCTACTGAAAACGTTACGCCCAGATGAACAGAATCAACCTTTGGAGAAGATGTACAGGGTGGGCCATTTATATGGATACACCGTAATAAAATGGGAATGGTTGGTGATATTAAAGTCCTGTTTGTGGCACATTAGTATATGTGAGGGGGCAAACTCCTCAAGATTGGTGGTGACCATGGTGGCCATTTAGAAGTCGGCCATCTTGGATACAACTTTTGTTTTTTCAATAGGAAGAGGGCCATGTGACACATCAAACTTATTGCTAATGTCACAAGAAAAACAATGGTGTGCTTGGTTTCAACGTAACTTTATTCTTTCATTAGTTATTTACAAGTTTCTGACCACTTATAACATGTGTTCAATGCGCTGCCCATTGTGTTGAATTGTCAATGCAACCCTCTTCTCCCACACTTCACACACTGATAACACTGCAGGAGAAATGCCTTCAGATGACCCCAAAGACAAAAGTCTAAGGGGTCAGATCGGAAGACCTTGGGGGCCATTCAACTGGCCCACGACGACCAATCCACTTTCCAGGAAACTGTTCATCTAGGAATGCTCAGACCTGGCACCCATAATGTGGTGGTGCACCATCTTGCTGAAAAACTCAGGGAAGGTGCCAGCTTCAGTGCATAAAGAGGGAAACACATCATCATGTAGCAACATCATATAGCAATTTCAAATATCCAGTGGCCTTGAGGTTTCCATTGATGAAGAATGGACCCACTATCGTTGTACCCCATATACCACACCAAACCATCACTTTTGTGTCTTGGAGGGATCCATCCAATGAGGGTTAGTGTCAGACCAATAGCGGTGATATTGTTTGTTAACTTCACCATTCACATAAAAGTTTGCCTCATCACTGAACAAAATCTTCTGCGTGAACTGAACTGAGGGTCCTGTTCCAATTTTTGTTTTGCCCATTCTGCAAATTCTGTGCGCCGATCTGGGTCATCCTCGTTGAGATGCTGCAGTAGCTGGAGTTTGTAAGGGTGCCATTTGTGAGTAGCTAATATCCGCCGAAGGGATGTTCGACTAATGCCACTCTCCAGTGACATGCGGCGAGTGCTACGCTCTGGGCTCTTGTTTCTTCATTAGTGACAATTTTCTTGCGTCCACATTTTGGCAAATCCAACACTGAACCAGTGGCTGTAGCTCAGGTGGCAGAGCAGGTCAGCCACTAATCAGAAGGTCGGTGGTTCGATCCCAGGCTGCCTCCTGGCTGCATGCCAAATATCCTTGGGCAAGATACTAACCCCATGTTTGCCTACTGGTGGTGGTCAGAGGGCCCGGTGGCGCCAGTGTCCGGCAGCCTCGCCTCTGTCAGTGCGCCCCAGGGCAGCTGTGGCTACAATGTAGCTTGCCATCGCCAGTGTGTGAATGTGTGTGTGAATGGGTGAATGACTGAATGTAGTGTGAAGCGCTTTGGGGTCCTTAGGGACTAGAAAAGCGCTATACAAATGCAGGCCATTTACCATTTTCACAAAACTTAGCAAGCAGTTTGCTGACTGTAGCATGGGAGATGGGTGGTCTAATAGGGTGCCTTGCATTGAAATCTGCTGCAATGACCCAGTTACTGCGTTCACCAGATATCAACACAATTTCGATCCGCTCCTCACGTGTTAACCTCTTCGACATGTCAATGGCTGTGAACAAAGAGAAACTTGTAAATAACTAATGAAAGAATAAAGTTACGTTGAAACCAAGCACACCATTGTTTTTCTTGTGACATTAGCAATACGTTTGATGTGTTTGATGTGTCACATGGCCCTCTTCCTATTGAAAAAACAAAAGTTGTATCCAAAATGTCCGACTTCTGATTGGCCACCATGGTCACCACCCATCTTGAGGAGTTTGCCCCCTCACATATACTAATGTGCCACAAACAGGACTTTAATATCACCAACCATTCCTATTTTATTACGGTGTATCCATATAAATGGCACACCCTGTAGATTAACTTCTACTCTAGGACAGATAGCTGACACGACATACTTATGATATATGACAGAGATTAACAGGCCTGTGGATTAACTGTATGATGATATTTTGATAAAACAGAGCACAGAAACTGAGAAATCGGTGGATATTAGGCTTTAACAAAGAATAAATAATTAGTGAATGTGCTGCTGTATTTGTTTTCTTGATGATAAAATTGAAATGTGTACAGGAAATGTTAAAGTTTGTCATCTGTTTGTTTCACTTCCTTTTCATCACATCAGACTAACGAACTGTAAACTCAACCGTTAAAGTGCATCTGTATGAAAACTAATTCATTTAGTCAACAGCATAAAATGTTATATCCAACATGGTGTCAAACATTTCAGTGAAACTCCTCATATCATATTTTCATTACACAGTTATGATACATGACAGTGATTAACAGCATTGTGGATTAACTGTGTGCATCACACTGTGATCAGACTGAGGAGAGGAGGTAATAAATAGGAGAACATAATGCTTTAATAAAATTGTGTTTTCACAGTTAATTAAAATCCTTCCGGACAACAAACAGAGATGGACTTTGTCATCTGTTTTTTCACTTCCCTTTTAATAGATCAGACTAATAAACTATAAACTCAGCAATAAAACCATTAATCTGCAAATAAATAAAAGATCTTAAAGGCAAGAATGTTTTTCTTTCTTTCTTAGTGCTTGTCACGGTCTGGCTGGCAGACCGTGGAGATGTGTGGGGAAGGAGGACCCAGGCGCGGTGCTCTATGTATAAACAGTGTGTTTATTTACAGAGTGGAAAAAAACAACAATAAATCCCCGTGTTCTCCCAGACTCCCGTGTCGTGTCTCTGCGTGAATAGTTCGTGTCTCTGTGCTCTCCGCTCCCGTGTCAGCACCCCCCGGTGCTCGCTGCTCTTCGTGCCTTCCACGCTCCTCCTGCGGGAAACAATAGACGCAGCCGTCAGGACACAAATAACCGCGGGCATACACTTACACACACTAACTCAATTCAACGGGACGACTAACGTGGAGTCTCAAGGAAATGATCCCGCGTCGGTGGGAGCTCCAAGACTCTCCTAAGTAGCTCCCCCGACGAGCCCTGATCAGCGGCAGGTGTGTGGCTTCGGGTGTGGCCAGTCCTTCCGCAGGGCCACACCCCTCAGGCCTGCAGGTGGCTGAGCTCCATCCTCCAAGCATACCCGCAGACATACACACACACACTCACATCTACAAGCATGGAGAAGAGCAGCAGCAACACCAAAATACATATAATAATAATAATAATATAATTCATAACTGCTCAGGGATCCTGGGTTGCTCAGACCCAGGACCCTGACAGTGCTATATTTTCAGTCTTAGAATTTCTGAAAAAAACAGTTGTTCACAGATAAATAAATAAAAAAAACCCTTAATTAAAATGGATTAACTCAAAAAATCATTTAAATTTTCAGTACTATATAACCATTCAGTCATGATACTGTATTATATATTCACACTTTCTAATACCAAGTTTTCAATAACAGCTACTACTAAACCCAATCATATATACATCATGTAAAACACCCAGAATAAAATTCCTTCTCACATTGTTTTGTTGTGTGTTGAGAGCAGAGAAATGATTTCCATAGAGAGGAGGCTTTGCATCATCAGCTGATCCTCCAGAGAACTGAGAAGGTTTATAGTCCTGTGACTTCAACACTGCAGGACTCACATCTGTCAGTCAACACAGCAGAAAGCACAACCACCATGACTCTCATCACCATCCTCATCTGGACGCTGACCTGCTGCTGTTTTACAGGTTCATTCACTCAGCAACATTTCCAACATGATGTGCTGCTTTTTCTCTCATTGATTTCTGCTGATAAATGAATGATTTGTTTTTGTCTGCAGGAAGCAGCGGTCAGGTGACTGTGACTCAACCTCCAGTAGTGACATTTACTCCTGGAAACACTGTGACTCTGACCTGTAGGACCAACCGAGCTGTTTACAGATGGTCTGATGGTGATGAGGGTATGGCCTGGTATCAACAGAAGTCTGGACAGACTCCAAAGCTCCTGATAAAATATGCGAAAAAGCTTCAGTCAGGAACACCAACTCGATTTAGTGGCAGTGGAAGCAGCTCTGACTTCTCTATGACCATCAGTGGAGTTCAGGCTGAAGATGCAGCAGTTTACTACTGTCAGAGTTTCCATGAAATAAACAGTGCTTATGTGTTCACACAGTGTTTTGTAGTCGTACAAAAACCTCCCTCAGTCAGACTGCAGAGAAACTGAGCTGTTACAGCAGGAACTGACTGCAGCTGCTGAAGAGGAAGAAACTCTGACACAGACCAGTGAACACAGAGCTGACAGTAACCTCACCAAGCACTAAATACTCATCTACACTTCTTTTGGGGAATTCTGAAATATCCACTCCCTTTTATCATCTTCAATGCCCTGTACCAACATAGAGCAGGGCAGCTATCTGAACACTGCTCCAACAGAGGTCGATCATCTTGTTAATAATTTTGCCTCCTCACTAAGTATGACTCTGGTTACTGTAGCTCATGAGAAAAAGAGATCCTCAAATCAAAAGTACTTGACTCTGTGGTATAACTCTCAAACACGCACCTTAAAGCAGATAACTTATAAGCTGGAAACAAAATGGCGTAAAACAAAGTTAGAAGATCATCTTTTTGCTTTAGTTTGCTGCATTATAAGAAAGCCCTCTGTAAAGCTAGAACATCTTTCTATTCATCACTGATTAAAGAAAATAAGAACAACCCAAGGTTTCTCTTCAGCACTGTAGCCATGCTGACAAAAAATCAGAGCGCTGTTGACTCAACCGTTCCTTTAATGTTAACTAGTAATGACTTCATGAACTTCTTCACAAATAAAATTTGAACCATTAGAGAGAGAAAATACTCATAATCGTCTCACAGATGTAACATTATCTACAGCAACTTTCAGTGCCATTAATATTCATATAGAGTCTTTTTCTCCAGTTGGTCTTTCTGAGTTAACTTCAGTAACTGCTTCCTCAAACCATCAACGTGTCTTTTAGACCCCATTCCTACAAGACTGCGCAAAGAAGTCCTGCCATTAATTAATGCTTCAATCTTAAACATGATCAACCTGTCTCTAGTAATCGGCTATGTACCACAGGCCTTCAAGCTGGCAGTAGTTAAACAGTTACTTAAAAAGCCTTCTCTTGACCCAGCAGTCTTAGCTAATTAGTCTTAGCTTTCTTTCATGTCAAACATTCTTGAAAGAGTAGTTGTCAAACAGCTAACAGATCATCTGCAGAGGAATGGCTTATTTGAAGAGTTTCAGTCATGTTTCAGAGCTCATCACAGCACAGAAACAGAATCTGCTTATAGCCTCCAGTGTTGGGGAGTAACGGAATACATGTAACGGCAACGAAGAACAGAGGTAACCACGCACTAAATATACACACAAAAGTAACAAGAAAATGGCAGACAGGAGGGAGACACAGCTGAACCTAATTAGACAAGACAACAGTGATGCAAAACCCAAAACACTGAACACTGGACGTGGGTGTTTTAAAAGAGGTAAAAGAGAAAATACAAGACAGAAAGTCACAATTCCCAGAATAAAACTTAAAACAGAAACAGAAAACACTGGGTCGCAGTGTAACTGCTGAAGCGCTACTCTGAGCAGTGGTCAGGGTCAAGTGATGTTTCCAGTAACTCAGGTTATAATGTTTGGCTTTCTGAGTCAAGGTGAGAGTTTTTTTATTTGTTTGTTTTTAATTCGGTTTGTGCTGCTCATGTTTCTCTGATTTAACCTGATACATTTTCTGTTGTTTTTTCCTCAAGATTCACATCATTTTAGTCCTCATTTCAAAGTCATTTGCCAAAAGTTTTCTGACTCTGTTAAGCCAAGCCTGTAAGGGACTGTGACCGTCAGCACCACAGGGAGTTGCTGGACTTAGTACCTTTAGAAACCTGGACAGCCTCCCAAACTCAGGAACTCCATCTTGACTCCAAGGCAGTAGATCTGGTTCTCAGTACACTTTATCCACCAGTGATCTTCAGGCAGTAGATGCTGCAGATTATTACTGTGGGTTACCATGGTAGTGAAGTGTTTACACAATGATTCATGGCTGCATAAAAAATTTCTTCACTTTGGCTGAAGGCTGCGGGTGTAGAGTTTTCAACTGCAATGAGAATAACTAGTCTCTCTCTCTCTCTCTCTCTCTCTCTCTCACACACACACACACACACACACACACACACACACACACACACACACACACATACAAAAACAGGTATTTGTTTGTAGGTTCTGTTTTGAATGCTTGCTGTGCTTCACTGATCCTAAACCAGTTTAAGAAGAACCAGCGGGAAACATCTGTGCAGAGTCTCTGACAGTGAGATTTTTCATAATGATGATGATGTTACTGACTTCACTGCTGATCACAATCATGCTCAGACTTCAAGGTGATGAGTGATGTGGTTCTGTTATATTCTCTGTTATGTTGTACTTTACATCACACTGTCATTTTAACAAAGTAACATATTTTAATTTCCAGGATCAGATGCCAGTTCATCTGTGACTCAGTCTCCTGTGTTTAAAGCTGCTGCTTTGGGGGAGACGGTCTCTCTGAGCTGTACAGCCAGTGAAGGAGTTGATGATTATCTCAGCTGGTATCTACAGAAACCTGGACAGCCTCCCAAACTGCTGTTTTACCAAATCAGCAGCCGTGAATCTGATACTCCGAGTCATTTCAGCAGCAGTGGATCTGAGCCTGAGTTCACTTTGACAATCAATGGAGTTCAGGCTGCAGATGCAGGAGATTACTACTGTATGGGAGCATATACAGGCCCAGAGTTCACACAGTGATACAGAGTCGTACAAAAACCTCCCTCAGTTACTATTTGCAGTGTTGCAGCTGTGAGCTTCTGATACAGACTCTGACATGCATCACTGGTTCACTGAGTTCACTTTCAGAGGTGGAAACTAAAATATGTATTCATTCCTGATCACATCATTAAGAAGATTTTAAATTAAGTAACACTGTTTAGAATCTGCAACATATTATGCTTATCTCACTACATTTTGTATTACTTCTAATTTGCTGTGGATAATAAGGTAATATGAAACTAATTTTGTTTATACAGTACATTTAAATCACAAAGTTATAGGGTGCTTCACATTTTAAATAAAATCAACTTATAAGAAATACTTTTTTATATCACAGCACACATAAATACATATTTAAAACTAATTGGTGACAACAAGGTCAAAATTAAACCGCCACATGATCGGGATAACGAAAACTAGCAAAAATTGCAGAAAAATGTATTTGGTTAATTTTATTAATTTGATTAGTAAAATTTTAATATTAATTCTACAGTTTGCCAGAAGGCCACGTAGGGAAGCAAGAGAACATGTGTTGTTCTTTGATGATACTTTGAGTCCGATTTTTGCAGTATTAATTCCTTGAGAAAACCAGACTGGATGGGCTTAGAGGCTCAAAATCCAAGTCTTAGTCAAAAAACTTGCACAGAAAATTTATCTAGTCATCAAAACCAAATATTGAACCCAGACCCTGTACACAGTTTTTAACTTAATCAGCTACTTTGATTTGAACTTAACAATGATTGCATTCCATACATGAACATGTTGTTTGTATTTGTTTTTTCAGTTTCCTACCACAGGGTTGGAATCAGGTGTTAAAGTTGGATTTGGGAGGTTGAAAGTTCAGCTGTAGCAGGGCAGCAGCGACTTTACATTTTGCAACATATAAGACCATATTACATTCGTGATGGAAAATTTTCCAACTCTTCACCAGTATAAAGCTGGATTTTAGTTGGTATCTTTGTATCTTTATCTTTTGTTTCAAAGGTCAACAGCAATCGCTGACTTTGCACACAAATAAGCCTTTAAAAGCTTCTCCCCAAGAACAAAACAAAAGTGATTTTTCTTAAGCTGTGATTTTATTTTGTGATTTTTACTTTTATTACACCCTTTTTTAAAGTCGACATGGATAATATTAGCTGATAAACTTAGCATGCACATCATTAGAAAGTCAAATGTTTGCAGAAATATCGCAACAGCAGAAACATGTAGCTTCATCAAAATATAAAACACATCATATGCAGACAGGAAGTGTTGCTGAAGCTCTACTCTGAGCAGTGGTCAGGGTCCAGGGTTTGAGTGACGGGGCTCTGTCCACTCAGACTGGCCTCACAGCTCACTGAGCCCGCCTTCCTCCACTGGTCTGCAGAGAGGCTCAGGGTGCTGCTCCAGCTGTAGCGGCCGTCTGTCCCCAAGACCTCCAGGCTGGTTGAAACCCCTGAGGATGTGCTGGTGCTCCCCACCTTCCAGCCCAAATTCCAGTTTGAGGGGAAGCCCCCGGTGGCCAAACACACCACAGTGGCACTACTCTGTTTGTCTTCCTCTTTGGATGGAGGGAGGACAGTGAGGGTGGGCCTCACCACACCCGCTGGAGGAGAAAAGGTTGAAGATAACCGAAAAAAGAGATACAAATGTACAAACATAGGAATAAATATATATTTAGTGATTATTGATCAAACCTTTATTATTTCATGATGTTTTACAGTTAATAACTTGACCCTGTGATAATTTTCTTATTTGAAACTGACAAAGCTAAAGCACTCATGAGAATACAGTTAAAACTTCACATCTGTTTCTTTCACTTCCTTTAAACTTCATTTGAAATTGATCAACCATGAACACAAAATTGATCTAAATATACTGAGTTAATTTCTTTTTTCTAATATAAGTCGACAAAACATAATTCAATATTTGTTTTTATTTTATAATTCATGAGTAAAAATACATTTTAAATCAAAGTCAGCTAAAACGTCACTATCACAGATTTTATTATTGTAACCGGATAATATTTAAAGTGAAATGAACCCAAAAAAACCATCAAAATTTGTTTTCTGTAAGTTCAGTTCCTTAAAATACCGAATGAATATTGATTTAAGAAAAGTTTCTTTCAAAATGTTGCCATGACATTAATAATAATCATTGAATTTAATCAAAGTTCTGTTTAATAGATTGATTTAAATGCTTAATAAATACTATGTTTATCAAAAATTACGAATTTCTGGTACTTACAGCCAACAATGAGTTTGGTTCCTCCACCAAAAGTCCACCACAGTGATACAAACTCATTAAGTGGCCGTACAAAAACCTCCTGCACTCTGAACAAACCTCTAACCACTGAAAATGAACCTTTTTTTCAAGTAAAACATCACAGTACAACTGATTAAATGCAGAAGATGATTTGACTAAAGTGACTTAAAATTATTTAATGAATTTAAATCATAATTGTCATTACTGTATTTTGAGTATTAAGAACTGAACGACAAAACGGAATTTTCACATTACACATATAAATTTTTTAAAACACACAAAACACTGTTTAAAACAGCAACGAGAAATACCTCAAAAAAGCATGAATTGTGAAACTATGACAATATACTTAAGAACGTTATACAGGTATATTGTATTTATGATATCAAAATCAAAAATGAGCATACAGACCAGAGTGCCATTTTAATCCAGGTGTTAAAAATACGTAAATATGTTTCCAAATATGTTTTTCTCTATGGCATAAAATTATTAATGGTATTAATTCAATCAATTATTCTTCTGACTTTGTGCCTACGTTGCCCTCAGTGTGTTGAGAGCAGAGAAATCATTTCCATAGAGAGGAGGCTTTGCATCATCAGCTGATCCTCCAGAGAACTGAGAAGGTTTATAGTCCTGTGACTTCAACACTGCAGGACTCACATCTGTCAGTCAACACAGCAGAAAGCACAACCACCATGACTCTCATCACCATCCTCATCTGGACGCTGACCTGCTGCTGTTTTACAGGTTCATTCACTCAGCAACATTTCAAACATGATGTGCTGCTTTTTCTCTCATTGATTTCTGCTGATAAATGAATGATTTGTTTTTGTCTGCAGGATGCAGCGGTCAGGTGACTGTGACTCAACCTCCAGTAGTGACATTTACTCCTGGAAACACTGTCACTCTGACCTGTAGGACCAGCCAAGCTGTTTACAGATTTGATGATGGTGATGATGCTATGTACTGGTATCAGCAGAAATCTGGACAGGCTCCAAAGCTCCTAATAAAATATGCAAAAACGCTTCAGTCAGGAACACCAACTCGATTTAGTGGCAGTGGAAACAGCTCTGACTTCTCTATGACCATCAGTGGAGTTCAGACTGAAGATGCAGCAGTTTACTACTGTCAGAGTTCACATGAAATAAACAGTGCTGATGTGTTCACACAGTAATTTGTAGTCGTACAAAAACCTCCCTCAGTCAGACTGCAGAGACACTGAGCTGTTACAGCAGGAACTGACTGCAGCTGCTGAAGAGGAAGAAACTCTGACACAGACCAGTGAACACAGAGCTGACAGTAACCTCACCAAGCACTAAATACTCATCTACACTTCTTTTGGGGAATTCTGAAATATTCACTCTCTTTTATCATCTTCAATGCCCTTTACCAACATAGAGCAGGGCAGCTATCTGAACACTGCTCCAACAGAGGTCGATCATCTTGTTAATAATTTTGCCTCCTCACTAAGTATGACTCTGGTTACTGTAGCTCATGTGAAAAAGAGATCCTCAAATCAAAAGTACTTGACTCTGTGGTATAACTCTCAAACACGCACCTTAAAGCAGATAACTTATAAGCTGGAGACAAAATGGCGTAAAACAAAGTTAGAAGATCATCTTTTTGCTTTAGTTTGCTGCATTATAAGAAAGCCCTCTGTAAAGCTAGAACATCTTACTATTCATCACTGATTAAAGAAAATAAGAACAACCCAAGGTTTCTCTTCAGCACTGTAGCCAGGCTGACAAAAAATCAGAGCTCTTTTGACTCAACCGTTCCTTTAATGTTAACTAGAAATGACTTCATGAACTTCTTCACAAATAAAATTTGAACCATTAGAGAAAAAATACTCATAATTGTCTCACAGATGTAACATTATCTACAGCAACTTTCAGTGCCATTAATATTCATATAGAGTCTTTTTCTCCAGTTGGTCTTTCTGAGTTAACTTCAGTAACTGCTTCCTCAAACCATCAACGTGTCTTTTAGACCCCATTCCTACAAGACTGCGCAAAGAAGTCCTGCCATTAATTAATGCTTCAATCTTAAACATGATCAACCTGTCTCTAGTAATCGGCTATGTACCACAGGCCTTCAAGCTGGCAGTAGTTAAACAGTTACTTAAAAAGCCTTCTCTTGACCCAGCAGTCTTAGCTAATTAGTCTTAGCTTTCTTTCATGTCAAACATTCTTGAAAGAGTAGTTGTCAAACAGCTAACAGATCATCTGCAGAGGAATGGCTTATTTGAAGAGTTTCAGTCATGTTTCAGAGCTCATCACAGCACAGAAACAGAATCTGCTTATAGCCTCCAGTGTTGGGGAGTAACGGAATACATGTAACGGCAACGAAGAACAGAGGTAACCACGCACTAAATATACACACAAAAGTAACAAGAAAATGGCAGACAGGAGGGAGACACAGCTGAACCTAATTAGACAAGACAACAGTGAAGCAAAACCCAAAACACTGAACACTGGACATGGGTGTTTTAAAAGAGGTAAAAGAGGAAATACAAGACAGAAAGTCACAATTCCCAGAATAAAACTTAAAACAGAAACAGAAAACACTGGGTCGCAGTGTAACTGCTGAAGCGCTACTCTGAGCAGTGGTCAGGGTCAAGTGATGTTTCCAGTAACTCAGGTTATAATGTTTGGCTTTCTGAGTCAAGGTGAGAGTTTTTTTATTTGTTTGTTTTTAATTCTGTTTGTGCTGCTCATGTTTCTCTGATTTAACCGGATACATTTTCTGTTGTTTTTTCCTCAAGATTCACATCATTTTAGTCCTCATTTCAAAGTCATTTGCCAAAAGTTTTCTGACTCTGTTAAGCCAAGCCTGTAAGGGACTGTGACCGTCAGCACCACAGGGAGTTGCTGGACTTAGTACCTTTAGAAACCTGGACAGCCTCCCAAACTCAGGAACTCCATCTTGACTCCAAGGCAGTAGATCTGGTTCTCAGTACACTTTATCCACCAGTGATCTTCAGGCAGTAGATGCTGCAGATTATTACTGTGGGTTACCATGGTAGTGAAGTGTTTACACAATGATTCATGGCTGCATAAAAAATTTCTTCACTTTGGCTGAAGGCTGCGGGTGTAGAGTTTTCAACTGCAATGAGAATAACTAGTCTCTCTCTCTCTCTCTCTCTCTCTCTCTCACACACACACACACACACACACACACACACACACACACACACACACACATACAAAAACAGGTATTTGTTTGTAGGTTCTGTTTTGAATGCTTGCTGCGCTTCACTGATCCTAAACCAGTTTAAGAAGAACCAGCGGGAAACATCTGTGCAGAGTCTCTGACAGTGAGATTTTTCATAATGATGATGATGTTACTGACTTCACTGCTGATCACAATCATGCTCAGACTTCAAGGTGATGAGTGATGTGGTTCTGTTATATTCTCTGTTATGTTGTACTTTACATCACACTGTCATTTTAACAAAGTAACATATTTTAATTTCCAGGATCAGATGCCAGTTCATCTGTGACTCAGTCTCCTGTGTTTAAAGCTGCTGCTTTGGGGGAGACGGTCTCTCTGAGCTGTACAGCCAGTGAAGGAGTTGATGATTATCTCAGCTGGTATCTACAGAAACCTGGACAGCCTCCCAAACTGCTGTTTTACCAAATCAGCAGCCGTGAATCTGATACTCCGAGTCATTTCAGCAGCAGTGGATCTGAGCCTGAGTTCACTCTCACAATCAATGGAGTTCAGGCTGCAGATGCAGGAGATTACTACTGTATGGGAGCATATACAGGCCCAGAGTTCACACAGTGATACAGAGTCGTACAAAAACCTCCCTCAGTTACTATTTGCAGTGTTGCAGCTGTGAGCTTCTGATACAGACTCTGACATGCATCATTGGTTCACTGAGTCCACTTTCAGAGGTGGAAACTAAAATATGTATTCATTCCTGATCACATCATTAAGAAGATTTTAAATTAAGTAACACTGTTTAGAATCTGCAACATATTATGCTTATCTCACTACATTTTGTATTACTTCTAATTTGCTGTGGATAATAAGGTAATATGAAACTAATTTTGTTTATACAGTACATTTAAATCACAAAGTTATAGGGTGCTTCACATTTTAAATAAAATCAAATTATAAGAAATACTTTTTCATATCACAGCACACATAAATACATATTTAAAACTAATTGGTGACAACAAGGTCAAAATTAAACCGCCACATGATCGGGATAACGAAAACTAGCAAAAATTGCAGAAAAATGTATTTGGTTAATTTTATTAATTTGATTAGTAAAATTTTAATATTAATTCTACAGTTTGCCAGAAGGCCACGAAGGGAAGCAAGAGAAGATCTGGTGTTCTTTGATGATACTTTGAGTCAGATTTTTGCAGTATTAATTCCTTGAGAAAACCAGACTGGATGGGCTTAGAGGCTCAAAATCCAAGTCTTAGTCAAAAAACTTGCACAGAAAATTCATCTAGTCATCAAAACCAAATATTGAACCCAGACCCTGTACACAGTTTTTAACTTAATCAGCTACTTTGATTTGAACTTAACAATGATTGCATTCCATACATGAACATGTTGTTTGTATTTGTTTTTTCAGTTTCCTACCACAGGGTTGGAATCAGGTGTTAAAGTTGGATTTGGGAGGTTGAAAGTTCAGCTGTAGCAGGGCAGCAGCGACTTTACATTTTGCAACATATAAGACCATATTACATTTGTGATGGAAAATTTTCCAACTCTTCACCAGTATAAAGCTGGATTTTAGTTGGTATCTTTATCTTTTGTTTCAAAGGTCAACAGCAATCGCTGACTTTGCACACAAATAAGCCTTTAAAAGCTTCTCCCCAAGAACAAAACAAAAGTGATTTTTCTTAAGCTGTGATTTTATTTTGTGATTTTTACTTTTATTACACCCTTTTTTAAAGTCGACATGGATAATATTAGCTGATAAACTTAGCATGCACATCATTAGAAAGTCAAATGTTTGCAGAAATATCGCAACAGCAGAAACATATAAAACACATCATATGCAGACAGGAAGTGTTGCTGAAGCTCTACTATGAGCAGTGGTCAGGGTCCAGGGTTTGAGTGACGGGGCTCTGTCCACTCAGACTGGCCTCACAGCTCACTGAGCCCGCCTTCTTCCACTGGTCTGCGGAGAGGCTCAGGGTGCTGCTCCAGCTGTAGCGGCCGTTTGTCCCCAAGACCTCCAGGCTGGTTGAAACCCCTGAGGATGTGCTGGTGCCCCCCACCTTCCAGCCCAAATTCCAGTTTGAGGGGAAGCCCCCGGTGGCCAAACACACCACAGTGGCACTACTCTGTTTGTCTTCCTCTTTGGATGGAGGGAGGACAGTAAGGGTGGGCCTCACCACACCCGCTGGAGGAGAAAAGGTTGAAGACAACCGAAAAAAGAGATACAAATGTACAAACATAGGAATAAATATATATTTAGTGATTATTGATCAAACCTTTATTATTTCATGATGTTTTACAGTTAATAACTTGACCCTGTGATAATTTTCTTATTTGAAACTGACAAAGCTAAAGCACTCATGAGAATACAGTTAAAACTTCACATCTGTTTCTTTCACTTCCTTTAAACTTCATTTAAAATTGATCAACCATGAACACAAAATTGATCTAAATATACTGAGTTAATTTCCTTTTTCTAATATAAGTCGACAAAACATAATTCAATATTTGTTTTTATTTTATAATTCTTGAGTAAAAATACATTTTAAATCAAAGTCAGCTAAAAAGTCACTATCACAGATTTTATTATTGTAACCGGATAATATTTAAAGTGAAATGAACCCAAAAAACCATCAAAATTTGTTTTCTGTAAGTTCAGTTCCTTAAAAGACCGAATCAATATTGATTTAAGAAAAGTTTCTTTCAAAATGTTGCCATGACATTAATAATAATCATTGAATTTAATCAAAGTTCTGTTTAATAGATTGATTTAAATGCTTAATAAATACTATGTTTATCAAAAATTACGAATTTCTGGTACTTACAGCCAACGATGAGTTTGGTTCCTCCACCAAAAGTGTTCCACAGTGATACAAACTCATTAAGTGGCCGTACAAAAACCTCCTGCACTCTGAACAAACCTCTAACCACTGAAAATGAACCTTTTTTTCAAGTAAAACATCACAGTACAACTGATTAAATGCAGAAGATGATTTGACTAAAGTGACTTAAAATTATTTAATGAATTTAAATCATAATTGTCATTACTGTATTTTGAGTATTAAGAACTGAACGACAAAACGGAATTTTCACATTACACATATAATTTTTTTAAAACACACAAAACACTGTTTAAAACAGCAACCAGAAATGCCTCAAAAAAGCATGAATTGTGAAACTATGACAATATACTTAAGAACGTTATACAGGTATATTGTATTTATGATATCAAAATCAAAAATGAGCATACAGACCAGAGTGCCATTTTAATCCAGGTGTTAAAAATACGTAAATATGTTTCCAAATATGTTTTTCTCTATGGCATAAAATTATTAATGGTATTAATTCAATCAATTATTCTTCTGACTTTGTGCCTACGTTGCCCTCAGTGTGTTGAGAGCAGAGAAATGATTTCCATAGAGAGGAGGCTTTGCATCATCAGCTGATCCTCCAGAGAACTGAGAAGGTTTATAGTCCTGTGACTTCAACACTGCAGGACTCACATCTGTCAGTCAACACAGCAGAAAGCACAACCACCATGACTCTCATCACCATCCTCATCTGGACGCTGACCTGCTGCTGTTTTACAGGTTCATTCACTCAGCAACATTTCAAACATGATGTGCTGCTTTTTCTCTCATTGATTTCTGCTGATAAATGAATGATTTGTTTTTGTCTGCAGGATGCAGCGGTCAGGTGACTGTGACTCAACCTCCAGTAGTGACATCTACTCCTGGAAACACTGTCACTCTGACCTGTAGGACCAGCCAAGCTGTTTACAGAGATTTTGAGGATGATGATTATGTATTCTGGTATCAGCAGAAGTCTGGACAGACTCCAAAGCTCCTGATAAGATATGCGAAAAAGCTTCAGTCAGGAACACCAACTCGATTTAGTGGCAGTGGAAGCAGCTCTGACTTCTCTATGACCATCAGTGGAGTTCAGACTGAAGATGCAGCAGTTTACTACTGTCAGAGTTCACATGAAATAAACAGTGCTTATGTGTTCACACAGTAATTTGTAGTCGTACAAAAACCTCCCTCAGTCAGACTGCAGAGAAACTGAGCTGTTACAGCAGAAACTGACTGCAGCTGCTGAAGAGGAAGAAACTCTGACACAGACCAGTGAACACAGAGCTGACAGTAACCTCACCAAGCACTAAATACTCATCTACACTTCTTTTGGGGAATTCTGAAATATTCACTCCCTTTTATCATCTTCAATGCCCTTTACCAACATAGAGCAGGACAGCTATCTGAACACTGCTCCAACAGAGGTCGATCATCTTGTTAATAATTTTGCCTCCTCACTAAGTATGACTCTGGTTACTGTAGCTCATGAGAAAAAGAGATCCTCAAATCAAAAGTACTTGACTCTGTGGTATAACTCTCAAACACGCACCTTAAAGCAGATAACTTATAAGCTGGAAACAAAATGGCGTAAAACAAAGTTAGAAGATCATCTTTTTGCTTTAGTTTGCTGCATTATAAGAAAGCCCTCTGTAAAGCTAGAACATCTTTCTATTCATCACTGATTAAAGAAAATAAGAACAACCCAAGGTTTCTCTTCAGCACTGTAGCCAGGCTGACAAAAAATCAGAGCTCTTTTGACTCAACCGTTCCTTTAATGTTAACTAGTAATGACTTCATGAACTTCTTCACAAATAAAATTTGAACCATTAGAGAAAAAATACTCATAATCGTCTCACAGATGTAACATTATCTACAGCAACTTTCAGTGCCATTAATATTCATATAGAGTCTTTTTCTCCAGTTGGTCTTTCTGAGTTAACTTCAGTAACTGCTTCCTCAAATCATCAGCATGTCTTTTAGACCCCATTCCTACAAGACTGCGCAAAGAAGTCCTGCCATTAATTAATGCTTCAATCTTAAACATGATCAACCTGTCTCTAGTAATCGGCTATGTACCACAGGCCTTCAAGCTGGCAGTAGTTAAACAGTTACTTAAAAAGCCTTCTCTTGACCCAGCAGTCTTTGCCAGTTAGTCTTAGCTTTCTTTCATGTCAAACATTCTTGAAAGAGTAGTTGTCAAACAGCTAACAGATCATCTGCAGAGGAATGGCTTATTTGAAGAGTTTCAGTCATGTTTCAGAGCTCATCACAGCACAGAAACAGAATCTGCTTATAGCCTCCAGTGTTGGGGAGTAACGGAATACATGTAACGGCAACGAAGAACAGAGGTAACCACGCACTAAATATAATAATAATAATGATAATGGATTGGATTTATATAGCGCTTTTCAAGGCACCCAAAGCGCTTTACAATGCCACTATTCATTCACTCTCGCATTCACACACTGGTGGAGGCAAGCTACGGTTTGTATACACACAAAAGTAACAAGAAAATGGCAGACAGGAGGGAGACACAGCTGACCCTAATTAGACAAGACAACAGTGATGCAAAACCCAAAACACTGAACACTGGACGTGCGTGTTTTAAAAGAGGTAAAAGAGGAAATACAAGACAGAAAGCCACAATTCCCAGAATAAAACTTAAAACAAAAACAGAAAACACTGGGTCGCAGTGTAACTGCTGAAGCGCTACTCTGAGCAGTGGTCAGGGTCAAGTGATGTTTCCAGTAACTCAGGTTATAATGTTTGGCTTTCTGAGTCAAGGTGAGAGTTTTTTTATTTGTTTGTTTTTAATTCTGTTTGTGCTGCTCATGTTTCTCTGATTTAACCTGATACATTTTCTGTTGTTTTTTCCTCAAGATTCACATCATTTTAGTCCTCATTTCAAAGTCATTTGCCAAAAGTTTTCTAACTCTGTTAAGCCAAGCCTGTAAGGGACTGTGACCGTCAGCACCACAGGGAGTTGCTGGACTTACTACCTTTAGAAACCTGGACAGCCTCCCAAACTCAGGAACTCCATCTTGACTCCAAGGCAGTAGATCTGGTTCTCAGTACACTTTATCCACCAGTGATCTTCAGGCAGTAGATGCTGCAGATTATTACTGTGGGTTACCATGGTAGTGAAGTGTTTACACAATGATTCATGGCTGCATAAAAAATTTCTTCACTTTGGCTGAAGGCTGCAGGTGTAGAGTTTTTTAACTGCAATGAGAATAACTAGTCTCTCTCTCTCTCTCTCTCACACACACACATGCACACGCACACATGCACACACGCACACGCACACACACACATGCACACACACACACAAACACACACACACAAACAGGTATTTGTTTGTAGGTTCTGTTTTGAATGCTTGCTGCGCTTCACTGATCCTAAACCAGTTTAAGAAGAACCAGCGGGAAACATCTGTGCAGAGTCTCTGACAGTGAGATTTATCATAATGATGATGATGTTACTGACTTCACTGCTCATCACAATCATGCTCAGACTTCAAGGTGATGAGTGATGTGGTTCTGTTATATTCTCTGTTATGTTGTACTTTACATCACACTGTCATTTTAACAAAGTAACATATTTTAATTTCCAGGATCAGATGCCAGTTCATCTGTGACTCAGTCTCCTGTGTTTAAAGCTGCTGCTTTGGGGGAGACGGTCTCTCTGAGCTGTACAGCCAGTAAAGGAGTTGATAATGACCTCAGCTGGTATCTACAGAAACCTGGACAGCCCCCAAACTGCTGTTTTACAAAATCAGCAGACACCAATCTGGTACTCCAAGTCATTTCAGCAGCAGTGGATCTGAGCCTGAGTTCACTCTCACAATCAATGGAGTTCAGGCTGCAGATGCAGGAGATTACTACTGTATGGGAGCATATGTAGGACAGCGCACACAGTGATACAGAGTCGTACAAAAGCCTCCCTCAGTTACTATTTGCAGTGTTGCAGCTGTGAGCTTCTGATACAGACTCTGACATGCATCACTGGTTCACTGAGTCCACTTTCAGAGGTGGAAACTAAAATATGTATTCATTCCTGATCACATCATTAAGAAGATTTTAAATTAAGTAACACTGTTTAGAATCTGCAACATATTATGCTTATCTCACTACATTTTGTATTACTTCTAATTTGCTGTGGATAATAAGGTAATATGAAAATAATTTTGTTTATGCAGTACATTTTAAATCACAAAGTTATAAGGTGTTTCACATTTTAAATAAAATCAAATTATAAGAAATACTTTTTTATATCACAGCATACATAAATACATATTTAAAACTAATTGGTGACAACAAAGGTCAAAATTAAACCGCCACATGATCGGGATAACGAAAACTAGCAAAAATTGCAGAAAAATGTATTTGGTTAATTTTATTAATTTGATTAGTAAAATTTTAATATTAATTCTACAGTTTGCCAGAAGGCCACGTAGGGAAGCAAGAGAACATGTGTTGTTCTTTGATGATACTTTGAGTCAGATTTTTGCAGTATTAATTCCTTGAGAAAACCAGACTGGATGGGCTTAGAGGCTCAAAATTCAAGTCTTAGTCAAAAAACTTGCACAGAAAATTCATCTAGTCATCAAAACCAAATATTGAACCCAGACCCTGTACACAGTTTTTAACTTAATCAGCTACTTTGATTTGAACTTAACAATGATTGCATTCCATACATGAACATGTTGTTTGTATTTGTTTTTTCAGTTTCCTACCACAGGGTTGGAATCAGGTGTTAAAGTTGGATTTGGGAGGTTGAAAGTTCAGCTGTAGCAGGGCAGCAGCGACTTTACATTTTGCAACATATAAGACCATATTACATTCGTGATGGAAAATTTTCCAACTCTTCACCAGTATAAAGCTGGATTTTAGTTGGTATCTTTATCTTTTGTTTCAAAGGTCAACAGCAATCGCTGACTTTGCACACAAATAAGCCTTTAAAAGCTTCTCCCCAAGAACAAAACAAAAGTGATTTTTCTTAAGCTGTGATTTTATTTTGTGATTTTTACTTTTATTACACCCTTTTTTAAAGTCGACATGGATAATATTAGCTGATAAACTTAGCATGCACATCATTAGAAAGTCAAATGTTTGCAGAAATATCGCAACAGCAGAAACATATAAAACACATCATATGCAGACAGGAAGTGTTGCTGAAGCTCTACTCTGAGCAGTGGTCAGGGTCCAGGGTTTGAGTGACGGGGCTCTGTCCACTCAGACTGGCCTCACAGCTCACTGAGCCCGCCTTCTTCCACTGGTCTGCGGAGAGGCTCAGGGTGCTGCTCCAGCTGTAGCGGCCGTCTGTCCCCAAGACCTCCAGGCTGGTTGAAACCCCTGAGGATGTGCTGGTGCTCCCCACCTTCCAGCCCAAATTCCAGTTTGAGGGGAAGCCCCCGGTGGCCAAACACACCACAGTGGCACTACTCTGTTTGTCTTCCTCTTTGGATGGAGGGAGGACAGTGAGGGTGGGCCTCACCACACCCGCTGGAGGAGAAAAGGTTGAAGATAACCGAAAAAAGAGATACAAATGTACAAACATAGGAATAAATATATATTTAGTGATTATTGATCAAACCTTTATTATTTCATGATGTTTTACAGTTAATAACTTGACCCTGTGATAATTTTCTTATTTGAAACTGACAAAGCTAAAGCACTCATGAGAATACAGTTAAAACTTCACATCTGTTTCTTTCACTTCCTTTAAACTTCATTTAAAATTGATCAACCATGAACACAAAATTGATCTAAATATACTGAGTTAATTTCCTTTTTCTAATATAAGTCGACAAAACATAATTCAATATTTGTTTTTATTTTATAATTCCTGAGTAAAAATACATTTTAAATCAAAGTCAGCTAAAACGTCACTATCACAGATTTTATTATTGTAACCGGATAATATTTAAAGTGAAATGAACCCAAAAAACCATCAAAATTTGTTTTCTGTAAGTTCAGTTCCTTAAAAGACTGAATGAATATTGATTAAAGAAAAGTTTCTTCCAAAATGTTGCCATGACATTAATAATAATCACTGAATTTAATCGAAGTTCTGTTTAATAGATTGATTTAAATGCTTAATAAATACTATGTTTATCAAAAATGACAAATTTCTGGTACTTACAGCCAACGATGAGTTTGGTTCCTCCACCAAAAGTCCTCCACAGTGATACAAACTCATTAAGTGGCCGTACAAAAACCTCCTGCACTCTGAACAAACCTCTAACCACTGAAAATGAACCTTTTTTTCAAGTAAAACATCACAGTACAACTGATTAAATGCAGAAGATGATTTGACTAAAGTGACTAAAAATTATTTAATGAATTTAAATCATAATTGTCATTACTGTATTTTGAGTATTAAGAACTGAACGACAAAACGGAATTTTCACATTACACATATAAATTTTTTAAAACACACAAAACACTGTTTAAAACAGCAACCAGAAATGCCTCAAAAAAGCATGAATTGTGAAACTATGACAATATACTTAAGAACGTTATACAGGTATATTGTATTTATGATATCAAAATCAAAAATGAGCATACAGACCAGAGTGCCATTTTAATCCAGGTGTTAAAAATACGTAAATATGTTTCCAAATATGTTTTTCTCTATGGCATAAAATTATTAATGGTATTAATTCAATCAATTATTCTTCTGACTTTGTGCCTACGTTGCCCTCAGTGTGTTGAGAGCAGAGAAATCATTTCCATAGAGAGGAGGCTTGGCATCATCAGCTGATCCTCCAGAGAACTGAGAAGGTTTATAGTCCTGTGACTTCAACACTGCAGGACTCACATCTGTCAGTCAACACAGCAGAAAGCACAACCACCATGACTCTCATCACCATCCTCATCTGGACGCTGACCTGCTGCTGTTTTACAGGTTCATTCACTCAGCAACATTTCAAACATGATGTGCTGCTTTTTCTCTCATTGATTTCTGCTGATAAATGAATGATTTGTTTTTGTCTGCAGGATGCAGCGGTCAGGTGACTGTGACTCAACCTCCAGTAGTGACATCTACTCCTGGAAACACTGTCACTCTGACCTGTAGGACCAGCCAAGATGTTTACAGAGATTCTGATGATGATGATTATGTATTCTGGTATCAGCAGAAGTCTGAACAGACTCCAAAGCTCTTAATAAAATGGGCAAAAACACTTGAGTCAGGAACACCATCTCGATTTAGTGGCAGTGGAAGCAGCTCTGACTTCTCTATGACCATCAGTGGAGTTCAGGCTGAAGATGCAGCAGTTTATTACTGTCAGAGTTACCATGAAATAAACAGTGCTGATGTGTTCACACAGTGATTTGTACTCGTACAAAAACCTCCCTCAGTCAGACTGCAGAGACACTGAGCTGTTACAGCAAGAACTGACTGCAGCTAAGAAGAGGAAGAAACTGACACAGACCAGTGAACACAGTAACTTCACCAAGCACTAAATACTCATCTACACTTCTTCGGGGGAATTTTGAAATAAGGATTTTTTTTAAACATCTGGTTCCACCGATTCACACTTTTCTTGTTTCTTTTTTACATTCCCCTAATAGTCACATTGCATTAAGACTTTGTTGTTTGTTTGTTTGTTTGTTTGTTTGTTTATATTTTTTAAGCTTTATATTCCCAATATCGTCCCATGAAAATCATTAAAGCTTGATCGAAGGTTTAACTTGTTGTTGTCTGCACTTTTTAGCAGTGTTCTCTCTCATACAAAGTTTTCTTCAAAAATCATATTGATCATATTGTTCGTTTCACTTTTCCCACTGCGAGTTCATGCCCAGCTTCTCTGATCTTTGCATTACCACAGATCTACTTTCAACCAATTCTCTTGGCTAAGCCTTGGAGTGCTGTTGTATCAGTAGTTCTGTCAGTACAAAACCTGAAGTACCAAAAGGACAACCTGTGGTTATCGCAATAAGCTCATGTTGACTATCGTGGGTGTGAGTCTGTCATATATAAGGAATCATGATCTCATCATCAGATCATGATGAGATTGGACTTAATAACCTTTCCTGCACTGGACATCAGGTTCCTTCTTTGGTTTTTTTGGGTTACATCAGGTGGATAAAACATGTGCATGTGACAAAAAGAAAAAAGACGTTTAATAGATCATAACAAGTTTAGGTAGTATGTTTTGCCAGCACACCAAAGCCATGTTCCTGTTTTTTTTTCTAAAAAATTTTGATTTTCAGCAGATGAAAACACTGTAATGTCACTTTTTTCTTTTCCATATATATATATATATATATATTTTTCATTTAGTGTGACTGCATTTGCAGCCATCACACACACAGGCAGACATTATTTACTTGCTATGCAAAAGGACTGTAAGAAGTTCTGTATTCTGTATACACCAATCAGGCATATCATTATAACCAATGACAGGGGAAGTGATTGATTGATTGATTGATTGATTGATTGATTGATTGATTGATTGATTGATTGATTGATTGATTGATTGATTGATTGATTGATTGATTGATATACCTTTATTAGTCCCACAAGGGGAAATTTCATAAGGCTGCCGAACTATTGCACGCAATGGCGGCGCCATCTTACCCTCCGACCATACATACATTACACAAAACATCACATGGGGAAGACAGGTCAGAGAGGTATAACAATGGAAAATGCACCACATGAGGAAAGATAAGGAGAAAAAAATAACTCCCCCCAGACTGAGCTCCAACAGGGAGATCAGTTTGAGAACAGAAAAAAACACCTCTGCACATAGCACATGAAAAAACTCTTAATACACCAAAGAAACAAGACAAGCAACAGGGGTGGGTAAAGGGTGAGAGACAGCCAATGTAGACAGTACATCCGGGCCTGCGTGCGCTGGTGTCTTTGATCCACCGTCAGCATCGGAAGGGAATAAGCGTCGAAGGCATTTGGAAAGGGAGGGGGGATGAGTGTGTGCATATCAGTGTATATGTATGTGTGTGCGTGTCCAGAGTTCAGCTGAGACAGTGTCCTTCGCCCTGGTAGGCTAAGTAAACAGTCTTCCAGCCAACCCAGGTGGCCTTGCATGGAATGGGAAGAAACAGACTAAAAACAGTCGTTATCAGGGTGTTGTTGTTCAGCTCCAGCCTTGAGACCGCAGCTGGCGCCAAAGGGGTATCCGCATAAGTGATGGTGGTTTTTACTTTAGTGCGAACAGCTCATATTAATTTCAAAGCAGTTCTACAGTCCAACACTGGTCTCTCAATCTCCCGTTGGAGAGCCGCGAGTGAATAACACTGATTATTTCTCCTTATCTTATCTCACAGTTTGTTGTGTGTGTGGCTGCATAGTCACAGACCAGTCAGGGTGCCCACCACTAAAAGCGCCAACAATGGGCAAGCGAATGTTGTCTGATTAATCACATGTTCTTTTAAATAACATGTGTGTGCATTGCTTAACTGAAGAACACCAGGTACCAGGATGCACTGTAGGAGGAAGTGTGATCTGTTTGGGAAACCTTGGGTCCTGCCATCCATGTGGATTCTACTTTGGCACTTACCTCCTACCGAAGCGTTGTTGCAGGCTTTTCGTAGAAATTATATTAATTCGCTGTGGCCTCTTTCAGCAGGATAATGTGTTCTCTTGCCAAGCAAAAGTGGTTCAGAAATGGTTTGAGGAGCACAACAATGAGTTTGCAGTGTTGACTTTGTCTCCAAATCTCACAGATTTCAATCCCATCGAAACATGTGTGAGATGCGCTGCACAAACAATTCTGATCCATGGATGCCCCAACTTACAGGAATTGAATGATACAGCAGGAAACTTTCAGAGATCTAATGGAGTCCATGTTTCAACTGTTCAGGGCTGTTTTAGCAGCAAAAATGAGACCAACAGATAGCAGATAGGTTTTTTTCCTGATTGATGTAGTCCTGCTGAAGACAATTCCAGGTCTCTATTAAAGGGCAGGAAGAATAAGTCTGAGTTACAGCAGGATGATTATGTTAGTTTAAATGAATCAACACCTCCAAGAAACCTCGAAGGCGGAGGTGTGCCAGCAATTTATCACACCAGCTTATTAACCAACCACAGACCAAGACAGAGTTTTAATTCATTTCAAAGCCTGATGCTTAAACATGTTTTATTTATTGAATTTTATTGTTTTATTTATATTTTGATATTGCTAGGGATGATGCAATGATCGGGGACCATTCTTCATTTCGTTGTTCTCGTGACAATGACAATAAAGTTTCTGATTCTGATTCACCCGGGCTGGAAAACCCCCCAAAAACAGTCTTATTTGTTCACATCTATCATCCACCTGGGCCTTACACAGAGTTTCTGTCTGATTTCTCAGACTTTTTATCTGATTTAGTGCTCAGCTCAGATAAAATAATTATTGTCGGTGATTTTAACATCCATGTAGAAGCTAAAAATGACAAACTCAACAAGGCATTTAATCTGTCATTAGACTCAATTGGCTTCTCTCAAAATGTAAAAGAACCCACCCACCACTTTAATCACACTCTAGATCTTGTTTTAACATGTGGCATAGAAACTGAACATTTAACAGTGTTTCCTGAAAACCTTATCTGGTCTAATCCTGTTCTAAGTACAATAATTGATTACACAGCAGTGGAGAGTAGACTTCATCACAGTAGATGTCTTTCTGAAAGTGCTGTAACTAAATTTAAGAATATAATTCACTCACTGTTATCATCTTCAATGCCCTGTACCAACATAGAGCAGAGCAGCTATCTGAACACTGCTCCAACAGAGGTTGATCATCTTGTTAACAATTTTGCCTCCTCACTAAGTATGACTCTGGTTACTGTAGCTCATGTGAAAAAGAGATCCTCAAATCAAAAGTACTTGACTCTGTGGTATAACTCTCAAACACGCACCTTAAAGCAGATAACTTATAAGCTGGAGACGAAATGGCGTAAAACAAAGTTAGAAGATCATCTTTTTGCTTTAGTTTGCTGCATTATAAGAAAGCCCTCTGTAAAGCTAGAACATCTTTCTATTCATCACTGATTAAAGAAAATAAGAACAACCCAAGGTTTCTCTTCAGCACTGTAGTGTTTGGTTTTTGTATTCTCACAGTAGCCAGGCTGACAAAAAATCAGAGCGCTGTTGACTCAACCGTTCCTTTAATGTTAACTAGTAATGACTTCATGAACTTCTTCACAAATAAAATTTGAACCATTAGAGAGAAAAAATACTCATAATCGTCTCACAGATGTAACATTATCTACAGCAACTTTCAGTGCCATTAATATTCATATAGAGTCTTTTTCTCCAGTTGGTCTTTCTGAGTTAACTTCAGTAACTGCTTCCTCAAACCATCAACGTGTCTTTTAGACCCCATTCCTACAAGACTGCACAAAGAAGTCCTGCCATTAATTAATGCTTCAATCTTAAACATGATCAACCTGTCTCTAGTAATCGGCTATGTGCCACAGGCCTTCAAGCTGGCAGTAGTTAAACAGTTACTTAAAAAGCCTTCTCTTGACCCAGCAGTCTTTGCCAGTTAGTCTTAGCTTTCTTTCATGTCAAACATTCTTGAAAGAGTAGTTGTCAAACAGCTAACAGATCATCTGCAGAGGAATGGCTTATTTGAAGAGTTTCAGTCATGTTTCAGAGCTCATCACAGCACAGAAACAGAATCTGCTTATAGCCTCCAGTGTTGGGGAGTAATAAATACTATGTTTATCAAAAATTACGAATTTCTGGTACTTACAGCCAACGATGAGTTTGGTTCCTCCACCAAAAGTGTATCACAGTGATACAAACTCATTAAGTGGCCGTACAAAAACCTCCTGCACTCTGAACAAACCTCTAACCACTGAAAATGAACCTTTTTTTCAAGTAAAACATCACAGTACACCTGATTAAATGCAGAAGATGATTTGACTAAAGTGACTTAAAATTATTTAATGAATTTGAATCATAATTGTCATTACTGTATTTTGAGTATTAAGAACTGAATGACAAAACGGAATTTTCACATTACACATATAAATTTTTTAAAACACACAAAACACTGTTTAAAACAGCAACGAGAAATGCCTCAAAAAGCATGAATTGTGAAACTATGACAATATACTTAAGAACGTTATACAGGTATATTGTATTTATGATATCAAAATCAAAAATAAGCATACAGACCAGAGTGCCATTTTAATCCAGGTGTTAAAAATACATAAATATGTTTCCAAATATGTTTTTCTCTATGGCATAAAATTATTAATGGTATTAATTCAATCAATTATTCTTCTGACTTTGTGCCTACGTTGCCCTCAGTGTGTTGAGAGCAGAGAAATCATTTCCATAGAGAGGAGGCTTTGCATCATCAGCTGATCCTCCAGAGAACTGAGAAGGTTTATAGTCCTGTGACTTCAACACTGCAGGACTCACATCTGTCAGTCAACACAGCAGAAAGCACAACCACCATGACTCTCATCACCATCCTCATCTGGACGCTGACCTGCTGCTGTTTTACAGGTTCATTCACTCAGCAACATTTCAACCATGATGTGCTGCTTTTTCTCTCATTGATTTCTGCTGATAAATGAATGATTTGTTTTTGTCTGCAGGATGTAGCGGTCAGGTGACTGTGACTCAACCTCCAGTAGAAACATTTACTCCTGGAAACACTGTCACTCTGACCTGCAACACCAATCCAAAAGTTCATACCTGGACAGATGGAGGTAGCAGAGTACACTGGTATCAACAAAAACCTGGACAAGCACCAAAACTTCTTATTTACAATGGTATAAACAAACCATCCAGTGGTGGAGTTCCAGCTCGATTCAGCGGAAAAGGGAATGGTATTGATGCTGCTCTGACCATCAGCGAAGTTCAGGCTGAAGATGCAGCAGTTTACTACTGTCAGAGTGCTCATCAAATAAACAGTGCATGGGTGTTCACACAGTGATTTGTAGTCATACAAAAACCTCCTTCAGTTAAACTGCAAATATACTAAGCTGTTGCAGCAGGAACTGACTGCAGCTGCTGAAAGAAACTCTGACACAGACCACTGAACACAGAGCTGATGAGTGCTCAAAGACTTTAAGCAAGCAATAATAATCATTATTTACTATATTTCTGAAGTGTAATTTATAGAAAGATATTTTGAAGAATTAAAGACACCACATAACTAATTTTATGTTCCCATTTAATCAGTACAAAATTAAACAATTCTTACTCGAGTACACATTTCAGTTATTATAACTGAAAACAAAAACATTTTCCACTATCAAATATCAACAGATATAAAAGATGTGGCAATCTAAATGTCACACTATTTCTTTTCACTGATTGGTTTAGGATTCCCAATAAAATAATAAAAATAAATAAATAAAACTCCACAGCCTCACACAGAAGACTCAGACATTTCTTTTTAATGCTTGTGAAAGATTTACAAGCAATACAGTTATAACCATCAAAATCTAGACTTAGTGAATCTGATAAATCTTTTTCTGTGAGGTTTCTAAAAATTTAAGAAAAAAATTACAATAACAAATTAATTTTCTATGTTAGGAAATACAGTAAAAATCCTTGGAATAACTTGGATGATCTAATAATATTTGACCCATTTCAAAGCATAATGCTTGTGTGCTTTCAATTCAAAGTTATTTCTTATTAAGATGCAACAAAAACTCAAGTATCACTGATCTTATGTAGGGTGTGAACAGTCTGATGTTATAAGAGTTTTCTGTGATTTTGGTTTTTAACAGGTTCATCAAGTCACTAATGTAACAAAGCTGAATAATTATTTCACTTTGCATTTCACACACAAATTTTCTCTCGTGCAAACACGATATTGGTTTGACTGTATGGGTTTTGTTTTGAATGATTGCCAGTTTTACCAGTTTAAGAAAAGTTCATCTTTAATCATCAGTGATATACAGGCTGTAGATACTGGAGAGTGTTTTGCTGACTCTAACCTCACTAAGTACAAATTACAGATTTAGGTTGATTGATTGTATTACATGAATTTTGTCTGAATTTTGAAATAGGGATTTTAAAAATTCTTACACCAAGTTATGTTCTGTTCACATTTCCTGACAAAGGTGGCTGTTTAAATATAATAATGATAATAGTAATAATAATATTAAAGGTCATGTTACGTTTATAATGTAACATGACCTGTAAGATTGCTGATCATGCTAAAAGCATGTCCAACATGTTCCAGCAGTTCCACCATGACTCCCATCACCATCCTCATTCACACTCTGACTTACAACTGTTTAATAGATCAGAAATACTTTAAACACAGAAAATAATTTCATCACCAAAAACCCAGATTAGCGCTCATATAAATTCATAAATTTGCAGGCACTATGTTAGTCTTGCAGATATAAGCATATTTTTGGCGTTAAATAAAGACATAGTGCATTATCATTCATCACAATGTTCAGTCAAAATTTTATTTTACAAATTTGAGGCAAAAATGTAAGTGCATAAAATGAAATTGTATGCAGATACAAGTGCATCTATTTTCTTTTCCAATCCAGGGTGCTGTTGACAGAAAACACAATATTGCTTTTACTTTTTAAACTCGAGGAAATGTTTGCAGAATATGCCTGCATTTGTAGCTGTAAAAAATACTTTTACAATTTTTACTAGTTGTTTGAGTTAGACCTACTCACCAATCACTGATCGTGCACTGTGGCACAATCAAAAATTAACTCTCACTTTGTCGTAATTTCGCTTAAATTCACAAGAGGGCAGTGTTGACGTAAGATAGGATTGCAAAGGGAAGGTAGGGGTCTGCTCGAAAAAGTAACGTTTTCCATTTGCGACACAGGTGAGTGCAGATATACGGAGGTGAAATACACCAAGCGTTACAAAAGCAAATGCACAGCGTGTGAGGTCTTGTGCAGGATTTCTTACTTGGAGTGTGTGACTGAACTGGTGATTCCACCAGAAGTTAAACAACCACAAAATATTTGCTGGAGGCTTAGTGGAGCTTCTATTACGTTTTTACAATAAAGAGGTTTCCGCGTTCTTACGGGAAGTTGATCTTTGGTCAGTGCGGAAGGGAAGTTTAACTAGTCTACGTTCTAACTAAGGTGCTTCCAGGCGCACGTCGTTTTATCAGATAGATTGTCCTTACTTTGCATAGACCCACAGAGGCTTCGCGATTCATTTATCATTATGTCATCTTTGCTTTAACGCATCCGCACTTGGCATCGATTATTGCGCACTCTCTTCTCTCGGCTTATATAGGCTACTCTGAAAATGAGTGATCCGAGAACAAACTGTTTAAAAACAGCACTTCAGTTGACTTCTCAACTAATGTTGGTAGGTGAGACTTTTTCAGCTTTGCTACAGTTTTTACTGTATTATCTTGTATTCTCCTTCCAATCATATTACCAAAATTAACTTTATTAGGGTGATTAATGGGGTTTTTACTTTTGCCAAGTGTTGATTCTTACTTCTGTTTAAAATAGTAAATACAGTATTTTTTTTTTTTAAAAAAGCTACTGATATAAAAGATGTTGTTTGCGATTTTACATGTAAACCTTAGTGCGGAGTCACATGTCACGCGACAGAGAAGGTCATGTGAGAAACAGGAACTACAGAAAAATCAGAGTAAGGGAGAGTGGAAGATTTATTATTATATTTCTTTTTATAATCATGCCTGTTAAAAAACGTATTTGTACATTTTAACAGTCCATGTTTACTTCCCTTTATTTTATTTTATTGTTACACAGTGCAAACCTATGATTAGTAACTGTATGAGTTTTTTTAACAAAGTTAGTAACATAAAAAACAAGCTACACACCTGAGAACAGTAGAAGGCAAGGCAAGGCAAGGCAAGGCAAGGCAAGGCAAGTTTATTTGTATAGCACAATTCAACAACAAGGTGATTCAAAGTGCTTTACAGAGACATTAGAAACAAGAACAAATAAAAAGCATGATTTAAAATTGATTAAAACAAGCAAATAAACTAACTAACTAATTAACAAACAAACAAACAAACAAACAACAGTATATAAAATCAAAACAGATAAAATCAGAACAGTAGATAAAATCAGTAGTTAAATGTAAGTTTTGAAATTTAAGCTTAAAGTGTGGATTTGGTGCTTTATTCAAATGCAGCTGAGAACAGGTGAGTCTTCAACCTGGATTTAAATAAACTGAGTGTTTCAGCTGATCTGAGGCTTTCTGGGAGTTTGTTCCAGATATAAGGAGCATAAAAGCTGAATGCAGCTTCTCCGTGTCTGGTTCTGACTCTGGGAACTGATAAAAGACCGGATCCAGATGACCTGAGGGATCTGGATGGTTCATACTGGGTCAGGAGGTCATTGATGTATTTTGGTCCTAAACCATTCAGAGCTTTATAGGCCAGCATCAGAACTTTAAAGTCTATCCTCTGACGGACAGGCAGCCAGTGTAAGGACCTCAGAGCTGGACTGATGTGGTCCACTTTTTTGGTCTTAGTGAGGACTCGAGCAGCAGAGTTCTGAATGAGCTGTAGTTGTCTGACTGATTTTTTAGGTAGACCTGTAAAGATGCTGTTACAGTAATCAAGCCTACTAAAGATGAATGCATGGACTAGTTTTTCCAGGTCCTGTTGAGACATCAGATCTTTTATCCTTGATATATTCTTGAGGTGATAGTAAGCTGACTTTGTTATTGTCTTAATGTGTTTTTCTAAGTTTAGGTCTGCATCCATCACTACACCCAAATTTCTCGCCTGGTTTGTGGTTTTTAGATGTATAGATTGAAGTTCTCTGGTGACCTGTAATCGTTTTTCTTTGGCGCCAAAGACTATTACCTCAGTTTTGTTTTTGTTTAGCTGGAGAAAATTGTGGCACAACCAGTCATTGATTTCCTCAATGCATTTACCAAGAGCCTGTACAGGGCCTCGGTCTCCTGGTGACATTGTGATATATATTTGTGTGTCATCTGCATAGCTGTGATAGTTTATTTTGTTGTTGTTTATAATCTGTGCCAGTGGGAGCATGTAGATGTTAAACAGAAGGGGTCCCAAGATGGAACCTTGGGGAACTCCACATGTGATACTTGTCTGCTCAGATGTGAAGTTACCTATTGATACAAAGTATTTCCTGTTTTCTATGTATGTTTTGAACCAGTTTAGTACAGTTCCTGAAAGACCTGTCCAGTTCTCCAGTCGTTTGAGTAATATGTTGTGGTCAACTGTATCAAATGCTGCACTGAGATCCAGTAAAACTAAGACTGATATTTTTCCACTGTCTGTATTCAGACATATGTCATTGAACACTTTGGTCAGAGCGGTTTCAGTGCTGTGATTCTGTCTAAAACCTGACTGGAAGGCATCGTAGCAATTATTCTGTTTTAAGAAGTAACTGAGCTGTTGAGAAACTGCTTTTTCAATGATCTTACTTAAAAACGGGAGATTTGAGATCGGCCTGTAGTTGTTCATTTGTGTCTTGTCAAGATTGTCCTTTTTCAGTATAGGTTTGATTACAGCAGTTTTTAGTGATTCTGGAAACACACCTGATAATAAAGAAAAGTTGACGATCTGTAACAGGTCTGACTCTAAAGTCTTTGAGACCTTTTTGAAAAAACTTGTTGGCAGGACATCTAAACAGCAGGAGGAGGAGTTCAGTTGACCTAAGATGTCCTCCAGGTCTTTGCTGTTAATAGGTTGAAACTGTTTCATGGTGTTTAAACAGTTTTTTGGTGGACACAGTACATATCCTGGATCTGCTGTTGATGTACCAATTGCTTGTCTAATTTTTTGGATTTTTTCAGTGAAGAAAGAACCAATGCTCTCCTCGTTCTTCAAATAATTCATTTTAAGCCATTCATATTTGAATTTTCCTCTGAATTTCCTGGACAAAAGAATAAGGAACATGTATAACTGCTGTGAGTTATTTTTTAAATTTGATCATACCTCTGTGATTTTCTTGAAACAGTGTTGAATTAAATTAACGCACAGTTATAACAGCTAGGGTAAGCCAACAGCAATGCATCAGTGGGTGGAAGGTTGCCAGCTGAATTCCAAGAACTATGATGTGAGGCATGTAGCCCAACTGGTGTAGTAACACTTCTGTAGCTGCTAGGTTAGAAAGCTTCCAGGTGAAAATAGGTTTGAACAAAGTATCTTGTAAAAGAAAGAGTTATTCTCTTTGGACACGTTGTTGTGTGTACGATGAAACCAGAAGAGTTGGCAGATATTGAGCTTAGCAAAGATGGCTTGGCAAAACAGGAGACCTCTTACTAAGTTATTGTCATAAAGAAAAGATGTGTGGTTATCTGTGGTGATAACCCATGAAGCTGTATATAGCATGTGTAAATATAACTTTTATAATTTCTTATTCTAATTTATCAGGCAGTGGGGATACTGGTGTGGCTGAATGGAGTTTACCTGCTGATAAAGTATGGAGAGAATAGCCGCTTTTTTTCAGAGTCCTACATGACCCTGACAGTTTTGGTCATAGTCACTAGTGCTGCGTTGCTATTGGTCACCGGATGCCTCGGCTCCTGGGTGAGCCTCAAGGATTCCATCTGTCTACAGGGACTGGTGAGGCTGTCAGTCTGTTTGTGACTGTGATTATCTCTATGTGTATGTAGTGTTTGGAGTTTACATAAAAAAGTGTTTTCTTCTCCAGTTTGTTTACCTCCTAGTTGTGGTCTTTTGTGTGAAAAGTACGGCTTCAGCACTGGCTTATTTCCACTCAGTGACGGTATGTAAGATTACTTAAAAATTAATAAGCATTGGACAATTGTGCTTTCATGATAAAAGAAGATTATTCTTGGGATAAAGAGGCATATGTGTTTTTGCTCCTTGTCTCTTCCAACTTTTTCTTTAGCTGGATACAGAGATGGCTCCCTTCAGTGGAGTGTTTGAGAACTACACCGGCAGCAGCGAGGACTCCAATTCTCGATCTGTGGATGCTATGCAAGAGGAGGTTTGTACTTTAATATGTCAAATGGACATGACTATGAATCCCTACAAAAGCTTTTTTTTGTTGTTGTTGTTGTTGTAAAACTTGTGTAGCTTGTGCAGCAGTAATACTAAAACAACAGCTATATCTTCTAAATAGATGATGTTTTAAAAATCAAAATATATAATCTTTCCTTAATGGAAATTTTCACTCAAGAGGATATTTAGGTATTGACTGAAAGCGTCCCATAAGATGCCTATAAAGTGCTATAATTTTCAGCCCTGATCTGCTTTACCTCATCCAGAAAAATCAGGCTTAAAGTAAGTTGTCCATAATACATGGACAAATGTATTATGGTCAGATATAATACATGATATATTAAGAAATTCTAATAAAAAACAAATCCTGTTCATACTCATGTCAATCAAATATAATATATGTACATTTTGACAGTTTCCACTGTCTTTTACTAACTTGTGGTGATTTTTTTTGGTCTCCGTTAGCTCAAATGTTGTGGTGTGAAGAACTACACGGACTGGCTGGAAACCACCTGGTTTAATAAAAGTGGAGGGCTCAGGTTTCCTTACAGTTGCTGCAACGTTACTTTCCCCACTTGTAATGGCACTGTTTACCAGCCATGGCAAATTTACACACAGGTAGATATGTGCATCCTGATAAATTCATCAAGCTTCTTCATGAAGGTTTGATTAGACCCATATGATTCTCTGATTTTCTTGTTCATTGACTCAATCTTTCAGGGCTGCCAAGAGGAGCTGTCGAAGGTCATACAGTTTGCGCTGAAAATGGACATGTGGAGCTCCCTATTAGTTTATGTGGTGGAGGTTTGAAAGACTTTAAACATTTCTGAACTGCATATTGTGTATACATTGCATATAAAATGCACACCTGAAAGAAAAATGAAACACTGGGAGACTGTTATCATGAGAGCAAGCTTTAATCTTATCTTTAATTTTAGTTTGGCCAAATATTTAGCACAATATCTAATATGTAAATTCAATTTTATTTATACAGCGCCAAATCACAACAACAGTCACCTCAAGGTGGTTTATATTGTAAGGGAGACACTATAATAATACATACAGAGAAAAACCGAACAATCATATGACCCCCTATGAGCAAGTACTTTGGCGACAGTGGGAAGGAAAGACTCCCTTTTAACAGGAAGAAACCTCCAGCAGGCCAGGCTCAGGGAAGGGTGGCCATCTTTCTTCCACATGCCTTGGAAGAGAAAAAGAGATTAATAACCAGTATGATGTCAGAAAATAGACAAATGCACAACAAAATTTCCAAAGCCTGGACTGACATATTGAATTGACCTATTTTGTCAAACAAAAAAATCTAAAATCCAACTCAATTAGTAGCAACCTTTTAACATTAAGGACTGTTTACAAAGATGTGCTGCCAGCTGGATGCCGAGTAAAGCTCAACAACTTTCAGGTCCTAAGCTTGTGACATTGGAAATAACATTTCACTGCGCACCATTATCACTGCCTGTGTGGAAGTCCATTTGACATATAGTGTTATTTATTCCATTGGCAAAATAAAAATGTTGTTTAAAGCAGTCGTTAAAAACATGAACAATAATTTGATAGTTTTTTATTAAAATCTTTAAAATGTGTCACATTTTAATGAATATTTAAACTTTTCACACTCCATTTTCTCTACATCACACATGTTAACTAAGGTGGTTAACAACATAAAAGCTCATCTGTTACAATGATGAATCCACCTAAACATCTTCTGCATTATGCAATTTATAAATGGTTTTACTTCATTTAGTGGTGTTAGATTGAGCTTTTAATCATAAATTCTTACACATGTTTAACACAGGCTGCACAAGGTGATTATTTGCCAATAACCAAAATCCTGCTCTTTTTCTTTCTTCTCCTGCAGATTGGGTTGTTTGTGATGGTGAAACAGCTCATGAGAACAAATAGATCTACGAGGTACCAAGTACTGGAGAAAAACTAAAGATGCTCTAATGGATGGAAGATCACTACACTTTGAATAGATATAGTTCAAATGTCAAAACTATTGAGTCATTTGCCGGTACACTATGAAACATGTAAAACTGGAGAAAGTCGTTTTGTGTAATACATGTACAGATGTCTATTGTTATCACTGGATTGTCTGTCACCAAAAGACTGACAGTTTTTTGCAATAAACATTAGAATCAGAATACTTTAATAATCCCTAAAGAACTTATGTAATTATGTAAACATACTGCAGAACTGGCCTGTGTGGACTTCTGGCCTGACAAAATGTAGGCAAAGATGGGGCAAAGGGCTTAGAGATATATCCTAAATTAGGTTTGATCAATATGAGTTACTGTCAGACTTTTTTTGGCCTACAGAGGGCTGGCACATTTCTGCTATAGCTCTCTCAAGCAATATTTGTGTTGAGTGTGTGTGGTTGAATTGTGGTAAGTTTGTATCTTGATTGTCAGTGCATTACTGTATGTGGAGAATTCCATCACTGCCTGTGTAATAATGTTTTGTTATTAGACTGAAAGTGGTGCATACAGAATTACTTTATAAAAGAAATATAAATGAAGTGGAAACTAATTGTATACTTTACATTGCATTTAGCAATTTAAGCTTCTCTGCACTGATATTCACATGTGATCCCTATCCCTATGGTCACTAAATTGTGACATGGACTTTTAAGATATAATAATATTTTTCAACAAGTCAACCAACAAACTATTTTTCGTTTTCCTTAAGACCCAGAGAAATATTCACCCTTTGCCAAAACCTGGGGTTTGTCCATTTGATGTAGATGAAAAATAAACCTAATGATGCCATTGTTGGAAAGCCAAATTATTGTTATTTTATTTTCTATTTTATATAGATGTGCCTTTAACAATAATGCCCTCTGATCAAAGAAGCTTGGTTATCCCTTATTTATCAAGTGCCTCATCATGTGAGCCAAGGTGTGAAAAAAGGTGTGGATCATTACCACCAGATGTTTCGGCTGAACCACTGTGAGATCCTATCATGTGATCTATTGAGGTCACCTGACACAGGAATGTAATGTCATGTATTTTTTTTTTAATACTGTATAGATTTTCCTTACTAATTTACTTTTTGCTGCAAATGATTAGCTATTTCAAACTCCACTAAGTAAAAAAGGGCAACTTTTCTGAAAAGTTTTTATGTTGGATTTGCATGCTGGGAATTTAGTTACTTGTACTTCTTAATCCTATACTCCCAGTCATTTGTCTGAAATGTCCGAACCTGTCAAAATAAACAATTTGGTTTTCCAGTATAGTAAGCCAGGTGAGAGTCATTTTAAATTATGTTAAGCAAGCAAAGAAAAATGCTCAAAATGCTCAAAAAAAGAAGGGGAGGAGAGGGCAGTGTGAGTGTAGTGCTAGGACTTTGGATGTGAGCAGCGCTGGAAATTAGCACAAAACATGAAGTTCTGATGGATGAGTAGCTTGTGTTTTTGTACTCATACTGTAATAGTTTGTGTGTGTGTGTGTGTGTGTGTGTGTGTGTGTGTGTGTGTGTGTGTGTGTGTGTGTGTGTGTGTGAGAGAGAGAGAGAGAGAGAGAGAGAGAGAGAGAATATGAGATGCTGTGTTTTAGGGCCCAAGAAAATATCTGCCTGTGGCAATTTTTCATTACGGCTTGGGGTCAGTTTTTGTGGGAAGGTTATAAGGTTTATAAGCCAATAAGACTCCCTAATGTCAAGTATTTATTTTAAAGGGTTAAAAACGGAAAATAAAAATACACGTTACCTCCTTACAAAGATGTTTTAATGATAATATTATTAATAAAAATATAATAAATAATAAAAAACATAGATAAATATAATTACAAAATTGGAAGGATTGATGTTTATTATCATTGTTGATGTTGTTGTTGTTATAATTATTGCTGAATTTAGAATTAAGTCGAAATTTCGAGATAAATCGTGAAATATTATTTTGAGATTAAATCTCAAATAGTATAGGAAAAAAATCTAAATTATTTTAGTTTATTTTCAAAATAGTAATATAATATTTCTTTTTTCGCATACTCCTCGGTAATCTCTTCATCTCTAGAGTATTTGTGTTTTTATGTGTTGCAGCATGCCTTTCATGGGGTCCGGAGTTTATTCAAATTAATCATATCTACAGAGGAAATATTTTTAGCTTTGATCGAACTAGCCATACTGGATGCGGATCCCACCGTCGTCTCCTGCAGAGGCGTGCCGATTTAACAGCTCGTCTTTCAGATCCGTGAGGGGGCGTGGCTGTTTCCGTCACTTAGCTTCGTTCTGGGTTCCTTCGTTACGTGAGGCCGACTTGGAGGGAAGTGGACGTTGCCAAGAAGAAAAGAAATAGGCGAAGGGAGCAGAAACAGCAAAAAGCACCACTTAAAAGCTGGTAAGAGCTTTCATGGTAACAAATGCTTCCACGGAGTCGTCTAGCCTTTGCTTCGATATTTCGACGTGCAAAGGTTTGTCAAAGGCAAATGACTGCCATGCCACTTTCGCGGCCTGTATAGCTGTTGGCTAGCGTTAGCCTCTGTGGCCTGTTAGCAGGCCGCTGGGGTTTCGGCACAGGGACAGAAAAGCATTCATGTGACGCTCTCAAAAATGGGGCAGCGGTGCTTTGTGTTAGCTATCCGGCGTCGGTGTCACTTTACTTTTCACATTGCGACCTATTACGGACCCTTATAACATTTAAGTTAGAATAAGAAATTTACCTTCTGTTTGCTAATCCCGATGTACACATTTGTCATCGTAATCATTGTAAGCACAGAAAAGCGTGGAGTATGCAGCTCACTAGTTTGCTAATGCTATAAAATTTTGCTAGCCGGGCCCGTGCACGTTTCCGATTTAGATTTTGAGCTCGCGAGTCGATGTGTTGTTCACCCGTGTGTTTAAAACAAAAGTGCAGTATTAAAGCGGAGTCACTGTAGAAATTAATCTAAGATTTCTCAATAGTGCTTTTTTTTTATTTTATTTTAGCCGCGTTAAATAGTGAGCACAGTAGCTCGCAGTTCCCTTGTTCTTGGAAGCTGTTCATTCAAATATTGCACATTCAAATTCTGATCTAACGCTGCTGCTACATCAGCTCCGCTCCATATCCGACTGGATAATATGGGAAAAAAAATACTAGTGCGCTAGCCCAGTTTTTCATCAGGATTACTTGTGTTCATTGAAAAGATGTAAGAGCGTATTTAATTGAAACTTTCCATGCTTTAACAGTTAATATTCAGCAACTGCTCTAAAACGATTTATCTTGCACGGCAGTTCGGCTTGTCTGGACTCTTTAAGTTGTTATGTGGTGAATAGTTGTTGTTGTTTTTTTGTTGGTTTTTTTTGTATTCCCTTACCCCTGTCTTTGCAGAGTCAACAAACCATTTCTGTTCTCACAATAGTTTGGTTTTATTTGGAGGTTATGTTAGGAAAATAAAATTTGATCCAAAAGTTATCTATCCGTTTCCTATAAAAGATGTGTTTCACAGGAGATAAGAGTGGGATTGGCTGGTGACCTCCATGTATGCCCATTTTGTGAGACCCAATGTTTAATCAATCAGAATCAGAATCAGAATACTTTATTGATCCCTGGGGGAAATTATTTTTTGTTACAGTGCTCCATTTTAAACCAACATTAAGACAAGACAGACAATACACTAACTAAGAATAACTTTACTGCTAAACTATATCTATCATATAGATAGATAGATATGAGAGAGAGAGAGATGCATTTAATGTAAAATTAATTGCACTTTTTATGGTCTCTTTACACAATGTGCATACCAGTCCAGTTTGTGACTTCATTCATAGGCGCCCCATGTGAGAAACAAAGTAAACAGGAGAGCATTTAAGCTGGGAGAGCTGCCTCCTTTAAAGCATTATAGACAATCTGGTAGCATGATTTTTCAAGGAATTTGTAGAGCTTTAATGTCCAATACAAGGTTCTGTATTATAAGATGTGCTGCATCTTAATGTCATCTTGATCAGATTGTAGGTTTAAGATAAGATAAGATAACCTTTATTAGTCCCACACGTGGGAAATTTGTTTTGTCACAGCAGGAAGTGGACAGTGCAAAAGTTATGAGGCAAAAATTAGAATACAATAAGAATAAATACAGTACACAACTGTACAGAATAGAATAAAATAAAATACTATATACAGTAGAATAAAATAAAATAAATATACAATAAGATAAAAATAGAATACAAATACTATATACAACTGAGTAAAAATACAACGATGACAGAAAGGATTATTGCACTTAGTATTATTATTGCATGTTATTTGCTTGTTGAGTTGCCCTGACGTTGTTTGATATTTGTTTTTTCTCCGCGTAGCTTCAGGAGCAGTGAAGTGTCTTCATGGCAGTTCGTCGAGGACACATTAAGTATATGAAAGTGAGTACGAATGCCAGCTTTCATTTCAGTGAGTACTGTAGTATCTGACCATATTGTTTGGCAGTATGGTCAGTGTACAACATATTAATGGCATCAATTACAACTTAAAGCAAGTTGGCTGTTATATAGTAACAGCGTAACAAGTTTGTAAAAGATAATAAAAATCCAAAAGGCACACTGCAATTCAAGCAAATAATCAAAAGTTATCAGCCAGACACACAAACAATATTATGTAGCTGAAATATTGACTCTTGGCCCAATCGCATTTCAGTCTTCAACTAGTGTATTCTGTAGTGCGGGCTGTGAAAACAACAATTGAATTGGTATTTTAAAAAAATAATTTTAAGACATTTTCTAGTCATCTAAAATAATGTTAGTCCTATCAAATGTGTCATAAGACCACATTGCAGATAATTCGTGTTAGACATAATCATGAGGATTAACGTTAGGTACCAGCTTTGTTATGTTTTTAAAATGTGCATATTCATGTTAGCTTAGTGTAAATCACTGCTTTGACATAGGTAAAGTTTACATCCATTCACATCTTTGTCTAATATATTTGGGATTATGACTTAATTGTATTCCAGTATTTACTATCCTTTCTAGACACTTACAAGCAGTATGAATGGTCTTGGCCTTTTTGACCAGAAAGTCCCAGGATTAATGAAGTTAAGGGAACTAAAGTGTGAATTCAAAGTCTCTTTTGCACCTAATAATTGGTGTCTCTACTGTACTTGACAGACTGGGATATAAAGTGAATCACACACAGGAAAGTTGAAAATTTGTTTGGTAGGTATTTGGCATTTGCTTTCTATTACAGTTTCGGCTTCCGATGATTACAGAAACAAACAAGAAAAATCACATTTCTTTTCATACTCTCTTGTGGGAACCTGGTCTGCTGTGTGCTGTCACTCAGCCTGTGGCTGCCATGCAGATCACCTGAGACAAGTTTGCTTTAGGCAAACAGGGACCACTATTTCTCTTTAGGTGACAGGCTTTATGGTCAAAAATTGCCACGTTATAAGAGTCATGGACTTTGAATGATGGATAATTAAACTTCAAATAAATCTTCTGAAAAAGACACATGTTTTAAGTCCGGTAGATGGATAAGTGATGGATAACTAAGATTACCGTGTTGACTACAATAATCAGATTTTACTTGGCGTGACCTCCTTTTCTTATTAACCGTATAGTTGAAAAGGAGGCATCTGGATCTTGTACAGGAGCTTTTTGTTCATTTGGTGCAAACCATTTTTTTTTCTTTAATTCTAGTAACTATCAAAACTGTCCAGTATGCCCACTATTATTACTAATTTTTACTGCATCATTTTGTTTAATAAATAGTTCAAAATCTAAAGGTTACTACAGGTCACGTACTTGCAGTTAACGGCCTGGGGTAAACTTCCAAATGACCGTCTTCTGTAAGTAATTAAATCGGTTTCAGCAGCAGTTCTGTTCTACCCAACGTGCTTACCTTGTTTTGTGTTTTCGGCCCACCTGGCTGACTTGCAGGAGGTGTATGACATGTCGAACGGTTATGAAGACCACATGGGAGGGGATGAGGGGAAGGATGCCAAGACCAACCTGATCGTGAACTACCTCCCTCAGAACATGACGCAGGATGAGCTGCGGAGCCTCTTCAGCAGCATTGGGGAGGTGGAGTCTGCCAAGCTAATAAGAGACAAAGTTGCAGGTATGCAAAGTTTTGAAGCAATAAATCATGTCAGATCAGATCCAAACAAGATCTTGGATTAAATAGAAAAGGATTCCTGTTAGACTTGGCCAAAAATACATGCTGTGGCATTGCCAGACCATGTCGAGGTGGAGATTTGTCTTATAATAATTTTATTTATTTGGACGCTGTTTATTAATGGCCTGTTTTCTGCCCTCAGTGATTCTGTAACTTTTATTTGAGAGATCTCCCAAATTTATTTCCTGCCCACGCTGGGAAGTAGTTTCCTGAACATTTTTGATTATCATAGCCTTGTTTTATTGATTCCAACCAGCCCAGCCCTGTTTAATTGTTTATTCTAGCATGCAATGTTTGAGATTTGTTTTTATTTTTAATATTTATTTGTTTGCAGATTTTTTTGAACTATAAAACGTTTTTTTGTTTTATTTTATTGTTTTCCTTTTTTTTCTCTAGGCCACAGTTTAGGGTACGGATTTGTTAACTATCTTAACCCTAGTGATGCAGAAAGAGCTATCAGTACACTGAATGGACTAAGGCTACAGTCCAAAACTATCAAGGTAACGTGCAATAAGGTGTTCTACAATTCTCAAAGCAAAGATGTTATGTCATTTAACTTTGCTGTGGCTCTTGTGCTGTCCGCTATCTAGCTAGTACATGTCAGCCCGAGGAAAGAAATACTGCTTTTAACGCTCACTTACTGCCCTATCTTATAAGTCTCTGGTGTTTGACTTTAATTCAACTTATTTTATTTGACACATTCTGTCACAGTAAGTGTATTAAATGTATTTAATTTTCAAAATGATCAATTTGATTTCTTTTTTTATCACTGTAATGTTCTGTTGCTTCTGATCCTCCCCCTCACCCATTTTTGTTTTATTTATTTTTTTTACTCAGACCAAAAACTTGATGTCTAAAACAACCAGATTATTTTGTAGTTTTTTAATCCAAAATGTTGCTTTCTGATGGACAGACACAGCAGTGTTCAGCTGAATAAAAAGATGTATAAATATGACCAAACCACTGCTATATTAATCTCTGTTCAATCAAACTACTGTTTAGATGTTTTACTTTGGCAATTCTTTTTCAATTTCTGCATGCATATCAGAGTTTTAATCAGGCGTTTGTTGCTTCCTGTCGCCAGGTGTCATATGCACGGCCCAGCTCGGACACAATAAAGGATGCTAACCTGTACATCAGCGGACTTCCCAAGAACATGACCCAGAAGGACGTGGAGGACATGTTCTCACGTTACGGGCATATCATAAATTCCCGGGTACTTGTTGATCAAGGTACAGGTACGCAAGGTGAATGGCTTCCTTGCTTTTTTTTTCCAAAAATTTTGTTGAAATTAAATAAACAGTTTGTTTTTACAAAGTGATATCAGTTACTGCTAAGTAGCTAAATGCAGTTCATGCGGCTTGTATCGGAGTAGGTGGTTACAGCTGCTCTCTCAAACCTAGGTTCATCCCGTGGAGTGGCTTTTATCCGTTTTGACAAGCGTGCAGAAGCGGAGGAGGCTGTCAAAAACCTAAATGGTCAAAAGCCACCAGGAGCCTCGGAGCCAATCACAGTAAAATTTGCAGCCAACCCAAACCAGGTGAAGAACACACAGCTCCTCTCTCAGCTCTACCACAACCAATCCCGACGCTTTGGAGGACCCTTACACCACCAGGCACAGCGGTTTAGGTGAGGGAAGAGCTACATACATATAAACTGAATGGTGCTGATGCTTGAAATGCTACCATTTTTATATTTCATTGATTATCTAAGAAAAAAAAACAATAATCAGTCACGTTATCATTCTTAGTAACAGCAAGTATGCTAAATACTCTCACTTTCAGGTTTTCTCCCATGGGTGTCGATCACATGAGCAGCATGGGAGGCGTCAGTGTCCCTGGAAACTCCACCTCTGGCTGGTGCATCTTTATATACAACCTAGGCCAGGACGCAGACGAGAGCATCCTGTGGCAGATGTTCGGTCCCTTTGGTGCCGTGACGAATGTCAAGGTCATCCGAGATTTCAACACCAACAAGTGCAAAGGCTTCGGCTTCGTTACCATGACAAACTACGAGGAGGCCGCCATGGCCATCGCCAGCCTGAATGGCTACCGGCTTGGAGACAAGATACTGCAAGTGTCCTTTAAGACCAGCAAGGGCCACAAGTAGAATAAGCCGGACAATCAGGTGTAGAAGAAAGCGGGAAGTAACCCATGTCAGGCTTTTATTGCAGAAAGCTTAAGTTTTCAATGTTAGACACACCAGTTTCAGTTTCATCATATTCAGAGTTAAGTGACATGTTCACTCTTCTGCACCTTTGTAATTGTCTCAAAAGTGTCTAAGGTTTTCTTTTCTTTTCTCCATTGTTGTTTGTTTGGGGTTCAAGGACACTCAATTTTAATTTGGAGTGGATGGAGAGGCTAAAATCCCAAATTACCACCAACATTTTTTTGTGAAACTTATCTCAAAAACTAAAATCCTGTCTATATGTGTTGCATGTAAAGCTGTAGGAACTGCATAAAGGAGGCAAACCAATGATTCTTAGCAGTGCACTAAAAACAAACAAATCAGAACATTGTAAAAGATCCCAAGTGTGAACTTTTCAATGAATGATTTGGTGTAAAGATAGGGTTAAAGACTGCCCTCCCCCTTTTAATGAGACAGTTTTACTGCGGAAGAGCAGTGCTCTGTCCTGGTTCCTCATCACAAGTAGAAATAGATGCCTTAAACGATCATACAGTGGACATCCAGTAGACCTTTTAACTACTCACTACTACAAGTCAGTCTAAGAGCATAGCACTTTTAGCCAGCCAGCTTTAGGTTGCTCTGTATATCAGTCCTTTTGATGGTAATCTATTACTTCTGTATACCTTCCAGGCAGGTTTAAGAGTTCTTAAAAGAAACAGTGAGCCCTAGAAGGGAAATGTTTGTTTTGTTATCCATATGTAAAGTGTCTTTAATTATAAGTTGTTTGATGCGAGTTGCAAATGAACCCCAGTCAGTGAGTCACAAATTAAAATGGACCAAAGGCAGGGAGAGATACTGATAACCTCGCAAGAGTTTTTCTAAGCAGATGTTCAAGATAAATATTTTGGAGCCCAACTGATACTGGATTCTCATTGGCCAATGTTTGGTTTTTTTTTTTTTTTGTTCACCATAATCTGCAGATACTTAAAACCTCTGTGATTAAGCTGAGATTTACAGGTATCAGCTGAGCTCTAGTTATTAATTTTTTTCTTTTGTTCTTTTGATGAGGTACTAATTATTTACACATAATACTGATTCTTACTGAGAGCAATGCCACTAGCTGTTTGCTGATCTGTTGATTTTTGTTTTGTTTTTTTCCTTTTCCTTTTGAGTTTATTTTCTTTTGATTATATTTCTTTGTAGATTCATACAGTTTTGTTACCGTATTAAGTTACAAACTTGTTTTAACGAGTGCTTATCTCGAATGGCCTTTGTTATGGATTTCAGTTTAGATTTAATTTTCTTCCTTTCTTTTGTTTTGCTTGTTTCCCTTTGAACATAAACCATTAAATTTTGTTTTGTTTTGCTGCAAGTTTTGTTTGGTTTGTTTGTTTGATTTTTTTATTTTATTTACCCTTTTAGAATTGTTTTTCAGTTTTGTTTTATTTCCCTCGGTAGCAAATTTAGAGCGCTCCTAACACTTATCAAGCAAAAGTTTCTTCACTGGAAGCTTTTACACTTTTGAGATGTTAACAACTTATGGACCAATGTAGGTTGAGAGGATTTGATGCTACTTAAACAAAACCGATATTTTAAGGCAAGTAAGCATCTGTTAGATGTTTTCCACAATGATTTTTGAAACATGACACAAGTTTAACTGCAGAAGAACAGCAAACTGAATCAGTCTGTTGGCACTGCTGATAGTTTTGCTGCCTGTAGTTAATCCGATTTCAGTATCATCAATAGACATCTGGCTGTATGAAGCTGCTTTTAATATCTGGCTGTTAGTTTTGTATTCACACTAAATTGTCCACTTGTCAGTGTAGGTATCTAATGAAACTAGTGATTGTACACAAGCTAGTTTCCATATTTTAACTAGAAGTGTCAAAGATTTAGGCTTTTAAAACCAAACGCACTGCTTTGATCTTTAATGGAGATTACTTTTTACCACATGGCTTTGTTCACCTATTAGTAAAAGACTCACCCAGTTAGAAAAGAACTATGTCCACCTTTGTGTATGTTTCTTTAAAAATGCCGTTAGCATCGGTGCTGCAGTTGTTCTGATTCAAGCTCAGCAGGAGTTAAAAAGCATAACACTTGGAGATGTATTTCTAAGAATATACTTGGCTACAAAACTTGTTCAAAATTTTTCAGATTCTGTTTTAAAACTGTTTTTCTCCCTCCCCAGCAATAATTAAGCTGACACTTGAGAATATAGTTAAAATTGTCTGGCCCATCATAAAGGAATGCTCACATTGTGAGCTTGAAACTTTGGTCTTATTGTGCATCTTGATTTAGTATCTCCATGTTGTTATTATTGTGTCAGGATCCTTAACTTTGTGCAATATTTCATGACTTGCTCAGTGCAGGTAATAGACATTTGTTATAGTCATCGACTGTCATTTTGGGTTTTTTTTTTAAAAATATATAAAATTTTCTATTGACGTTACTGTGTAGTTATGTTGGCAGTCTAGTTTGGTTTGCATGAAAGGTGCAAGTGCGTTTAAGGGGCAGTGAAAATAAACTGCATTCCGCCTTAATTTATAAGAGGAAATAGTGTATTTTACATCAGAGGAGGCGCATTTATTTATTTGACAGTGTTTGTGGTCATACTTGATACTTATTGCAGTGTTTTTAATGGATTGTTTTGTTTTCTTGGTTTTGAACACTTTTGACACTAAGCTGAAGTCCGTTAAATGTCTTCTAACATTTCAATAAAAACATGGTGGCTTTAAAAAAAAATTAAAGGAAAATTAAATGTGTATTTAGAAGCTTGTTGTGGATTTGATCTACGTGATTCTCTTGAAAAAAGATGAGTAGATGTGCACTTGCACTTTTATGTACATGTTACTGAAGTTAGTGTTGCTGTGATATGACAGTATTGTTGTTGGAAATCTGGAGATGTGATTTAATAGTAGACTTGACATGTAGATCGGAGTTGGAACCTTCTGCAACCAGATGGTGGGGACAGTGAGCAGAGTCTATCCTGAAGCTTATTTTTTCTGCAGCTCTTTGTCTCAGTTTTCCTTCAACTTTAAAATTAAAGCCAAAAATTGAGTTTTCTAAAGTAGAATATGAATATACAATTTCAGACACCTACACATATTTAAAACAAAAAAAAAAAAGACCAGCTTCTTCAAAATGGCTTGGAAAGGAAAGAGAAAATTGAAACCAGTCTGGCTATTCTGTTTTTAGTGACTTTGGAATGCTAAAAACTCTTTTATTCAGATATAAATAGCTAAGTTGTAGCAAATTGTCATTTCAAGCAGGACCCTTTTTCTGTTTTGAGACTCGCATCCTTTTCAGAAGAACTCGCACTTGTGAGCGATGATGTTTGAAAGCTTGAAGTGAAAACTTTTCTTGGCAGTGAAATATGGTACAGGATGACCAGCATACAAGACAGTGCATGGGCTCATCCTGAACAACAACCAGCTAGAAGAATGCCAGAAATGGTGGTTTTATTTTACGTTTTTACTCCCCAGGCCTTGGTTTGGATGGATATGGTCCATTTTGAATTCGAATTACCAAAACGTAAAGCATTGTCTTTGTCTTTTTGTTATTTAAATAATAAAAATTAAACCAAAATGCTGAAATGGTGTTTGTGGAAAATTGAAAGCGCATCCTTACTGCTTCCACAGGAACTAAGACGGTAAGCAGCTCTGTACAAAGTTTTGACAAATTGCTGGTCTTGGGGTATTCATGTTGCCACAGAGGAAAGACCTCAGCAATGATCTTACAATGATCTTAGAAGCAATTGTTGCTGCCCATCAATGTGGGGATGTCTGTCAAAATCCAACTGTTAATGTGTTTAGAGTGTGGGATTAATCCCTGGCCTTTGATTATACTTTTTTATTTTTAAGACCTAAGTTGTGCTCCTGAGCCACTAATTTTTGCTGCCCTGTACCAGTAATTTTTTCAAGTGACTGCATCTTTGTACATAAATCAGTGCACTGTTGGATCATTCAATGCTAATTACCCCAGAGGGAGCTTTCAGTCACAAAACTAACAATTGGCCTTTTTGTAGACAACAGAGGTTTTCTAGAAACTTACTAAATCTTGCCTTAAATATCATGACAGCTTTGATCAATTATTTTGTGCTTGTCAACTTTCTTGCATGAAATATTCTATAAAATCCAACTAAATTTCAAGCTAAGTGTACAGAATTTATTTATTTGTCTTAGGAAAAAGGGGAAAAAAGGAAAGTTGAGCACATAAATTCATACATAACAATTTTTTTAAGTCATTGCTACTTAAGGTGGTTATGCAAGCTGTTGAATCACTGGGTGCACTTAGTTTTTCACACACTGCTTCTGCATTTTGGTTTAATTTTTGTTTAATAACACTGTAATATGCCATGTTGTTGTTCATCAGAGGTTGTATTCAAAGAATTTTAAGATCTCCTGAAGGACCAGATTATGTAAAAACCTTATAACTGACAGATGCTATACTTTCTTTTTACCTTGCCAAGTATAATCCAGCATGTATCATGAGCACTGCATATACTTAAGCTCAATAGTCTCTGAGGTTAATTATTAAAATAAAAACTTTCACAGCACTGGTATGTAGCAGGTTTTTATTAGAAATGAACACAAAATTAAAAGCAGTGGTATAAAAACACAGATTATGCTATAATTTTCATTTGCTAGGGATATGTTGGTATATTTCTTAATTTTGCTTTAATATTTATGCATAAACACCTTGTCTAACAGAGAGAAAGCCCCTGTTCTGTTGCTCTTTGTCTATTAGCTCCTTATAACATTCAAGTCTTTCAAGGTCTCAGCATTATTGTCAAAAATGAGGCAACGTTAAGGCATTTCAAAACCTAGACTTAAGTTAAAACTGCAGTCATGTTTCATTATGACGGGTCTACTGTGGATTTTAATTGTCCCCCTGGAACTGATAAACACTGATCTCCATCCAATGCATGTCATCGTGACGTATGTTCCTGTCTGCAAGTGCATTCAGACAATGTGGCATTCAAGATTTAATAAAATGCATCTCCTCACATCTCTCTACATGCAAAGCTGAATAGAGACATGCTGTTTTGTACATTGTATCAAGTAGTACAGGTTTCTGCATGGCACAGGCTTTGAGTGAACTTTTAGAGCCTCCGTTAGTGCCTTTGTAGGTGCATCTACGTGCTGTAGAAGGCATCGTGTAAAAGTGTCTCAGACTTGACAGAGGTTGTAGCAGGGCACGGGTTTCTCCAGCACGTTGTCTCCATCCACTTCAAACACATAATCGCAGCGATGTGTGATCAGCGGAGCATCAGACAGTGCCACGCTCTGATTGCCAAAGGAGATTACTGTGTCTCTCTGTAGGGAAGATGACAGCGGTAGGTCTACAGTTAGTTCAAAGGTAGGAGGTGTTGGGGAGGACTGATGTGTTTTCATTTCCCATTGCCAAGTTTGACATTATATTTGATTTGTAGTTCAAAATAATTACAGCATGTACCTTACCTAGGTACTTATGGACCAAGGTTTCTCTACTGAAGGGCAGGTGGTTTAGCACCAGCCGCTTCTCCAGCTCTTTAAAGCTCACTTTCTCTTAATTGGCTGCCTCTCATAAACAAAGGGATGAACAGCAGGTGGGTGGGCCTTCTGTCCTCAGCAGAACTGCTTATATACCAGAGCTTCTAAGACCTTATCATGTGGCCGGCCTCTCCAATTGTCTAACGGGGTCTCCTAACTGTTCCAGGCTCTGATTTTAAAACCAGAGGTGATCATTGTTTATTCCGTCCAAACTGAACCAGATTTCTCAGTCAATCAGATCAGCTGACTCTGTTATTTCTTTCAAACGATTGCTGAAAACTCGATTTTTTTGTTTGCTTAATCTTTCCCCCTTCATTGTTGGCCATAGTTTGCAACTATTTGCATGTATGTGTGTATGTTGGAATGAATGTATGTCAGTATGGCTGATTATGTGTCTGTATGTATGTTTAAACATGTACACGTATCATCAATATGTGGCTTTATTTAAACTGCACTTTGTAACTCTGTGTTTTTAAAAGTGCTATACAAATTGTTGTTGTTATTATTTAAGGATAAATACCTGCAAACTGAGGTTGCAGACTCTTGTTTCTAGTTCATTAACTATATACAGGATTGGATTTTGGGAGAATTTTTGAAATCTTTCATTTATGTGAACTTTGATATATACTAACAGAAACGGTCCTTACCCGTTCTTTATTGGCTACAGCAGCAGAAGCAGCGGTTGCTGATTTATCAAAGTCCTTCTTGCATATATGAGCCATAATCCCAGCAGCTAAGGCATCACCCAGAACATTGATCATTGTCCTGAATCGATCACTGATGAAATGAGAGGGGAAAAGTTCATCACAAATTGACCAATTTAGCTAAATACTAAGACTTACTTAAAGATAATAACTTTTGTGGGACTTACAGCACCCAGTCAATGGCTACAATCAAGGAGATGTCAGCAGGTGGTAAACCCACAGAGGTCAGGACAATCACCATTGTAACCAAACCCGCTTGAGGTATCCCAGCTGCTCCAATGCTGGCTGCGGTTGCTGTTATACTGATGAGACAGAGGAAAAGATGTTAGGGAAACAGAAAAGAAAAAAAAAAAAAAAGGGAAACAGATTTTCAACACAAGGAACTTCTCAGGGGAGCATCTGTTCTCAGTATTTATTCTCACCTGATAGTGACCAGCTGGCCAAAGTCCAAGTCATACTCGTTGACTTGAGCTATGAAGATGGCTGCCACTGCTTCATACAGGGCTGTTCCATCCATGTTGATAGTGGCTCCCACTGGAAGCACAAATCGAGCAATTTGCCGGTCAACTCCACAGTTCTCCAGGAGACACTTCATAGTGATTGGCAGCGTGGCTGAGCTGCAACGAAAGAAATCAGAGGATATAAAAGGATGTCAGGTTAGTCAGCAGACTTCAATCTGAACCAAGGACTGGTAAAATGTCCTAGTTAGAAATGTAGAAAGATCTACATTGGTGGGATATAACCAGAGATGGGCAGTAACGCGTTACTTGTAACGCGTTACTGTAATCTGATTACTTTTTCTAGTAACGAGTAAAGTAAGGGATTACTATTGCAAAATCGGTAATTAGATTACCGTTACTTTCCCGTAGGAACGCTGCGTTACTGCGTTACTAAAACCGTGATTTTTTTTGCGAGAATGTCTCATGACAGTGACGTAAGCAAGTGCGACGTTGGTGACAGCAGCTGTGTGCAGATCAACAATGGATCATATATCGAGTGCGGGAGAGAGTATGAGCGTGCAGCGTTTAAAGCGTGGAAGTACTGACCTTACTTTGAGTTTGATTCCATAAAAAGTGACAAAAACATTAGCGTCCATCGTGCGTGGGAAGAAAACTTCTTTTTACAGCGAAAAAAACCCCTAAACTTCCGAGCAAGCACCGAGTAGCTACGACGTGATGGGAAACTCACAGAGACACTCGCGCGGATTCTTCAACTGACCGCAGCACACCTGCACCAGGGTAACCCTCCGCCTACCCTGCTCCTGCTTTACAGGTGAAAATAGAGCAAAAGGACCGCTGAGTCTTTGACTTTATTTATTTTCTGCTGTGTTTTACTTGCATCTGTTTGAAAGAGTGAGTGAAAACACAAAAAATATTTTATTTTATGTGCTGGAATGTGCAGAAAATAGGTTTAAATGTTAAACTAATTTATTCAAGTCAGAGAATGTTGCATATAATTAAATGTTTTGCTTGATGCATAAAGTTAAAAGATTAAAACTGATAAAACAAGTTTTAAAAAGACTTTTCCATTTGATTACATTTTGTATGATGGATTATGTAGAAAAAGTAGAATTGGGCTGAAAGATCTATCACTTTATCACCTCTTCAGGTTGTAAATCGTGTTTTTAAAAAGTAACTAAGTAACTAAGTAACTAAGTAATTAATTACTTTTGAAAATAAGTAATCAGTAAAGTAACGGGATTACTTTTTTGGGGGAGTAATCAGTAATTAGTTACTGATTACTTTTTTCAAGTAACTTGACCAACACTGGATATAACACATAAAAATGTCTGTTTTCTCTTACCTTGAAGATGTAGCTAGTGCAATGACAAGAGCCTGCAGCAGCCCTCTGATGAAGGTGAATGGATTTTTGCGGGTAAATAAGAAATAAAAGAGAGGCAGCAGGATGAGGCCATGCACGAAGAGACCACACAGGACAGTGATGAAGTACATGCCCAGCTTCTCCCCCAGATGGGCTGGGTCGTGCATGTCCAGGATCTTTCCTGCCACCAGGAACACAATGCCGAAGGGAAAATACCTTCAAAGAAGAGAAGATAGAACATGAATTACATTCATTTTCTTACCACGTTGACTCCTGAAAATATATGAAAGTTTTTTTGTTTCTTTCTGAGTGTGTGTCCCTACAGGAAAGGATTTCCATCCTGACCTTAACCCCAAACAACTCCACTGGGATTATTTGAGACATCAACTGTGATCCAGCATCAGTTTGCTGACCTCACTAATGCTCTTCTGTCTGAATGGGAGTAAATCCCATGTTGTATGCTGCCAGGCATCAGAAGAGTGCCAGCTGTTATAGCAGCAGGCTGAAGCTCATAGACGTGACTTTACATGTTCAAAATCACATATTGTACACATGGATACAATCAGTCTTTGAAGCTCCAAGTTTTTTTCTGACGTACATGCATGGTGCCTGTGAGTTGCCTGATGTATTTACCTATGAGTTTGTAGCACTAATTTTATATAGAATGGTAAATGGTAAATGGCCTGTATTTGTATAGCGCTTTTCTAGTCCCTAAGGACCCCAAAGCGCTTTACACATCCAGTCATCCACCCATTCACACACACATTCACACACTGGTGATGGCAAGCTACATCGTAGCCACAGCCACCCTGGGGCGCACTGACAGAGGCGAGGCTGCCGGACACTGGCGCCACCGGGCCCTCATAGAAAGAGTCCTCTTTGCTCCATTCATATAACTGTATTTCAAGTGTCAACTCATGTCCAATGAGAAGCTTTGAGGTCACTTTAGATACACCACTGAGTTTTCCTCGAATCGCCATGAGATCTATTTTTGGATCTAATCTGGCTCTGCTGTGTGAACTTTGTGTAGTCTGTCTTTTATTGGATGCATGTGCGTGATACAGTAGCGTGTATCTGTGTGTGTGACAGAAAAAGAAACAGGGAGACAGAGAGAGTGCAGCCATACCACATAGCAGCATTGATGATCTTCATGACACACTCGTTGATGCACTGGCACACATTGACGAGTGGTGTGCCACGTTCCCCCATTTTCCCCAGCAGCAGACCTGAGAACAGATAACACAGTCGCACAGTTGTTTGTTAATAGTTGTGGTGCAACCTTCTTATCCCGATAAAGAAAAAAAGACTTTACAAAATTTAACTAACTGCATAGTAGTTAGTTGGTTAGTCATATAAATAAGCTATAAGGCAGAGCAGCTCTTGCTTTGCTGACATTGCTAATAAATCTCAAATTTTTAGCTCCTTTTAGTGAGTCTCCATGATCTGTGAGAGTACAGTATTTCAATTAGAAAATACTGTACTTTTGAATTCCACTTCAGGTATTCAATATTATGATCAGAACTTCAGTACTTTTCAGACAAAGTTGTAAAAAACATAAATACCACAATGCATTGCTGCAAATTAAAACTAGTCTACAAAATCTTTTGCTTGTGCCACATTGCAAAATAAAGAATTTTTTTAAAACCACACCTTCTTGTGCCCTTTCAGATGTTCAGATCCAATATTATGCACTTAGTGGATATAATTTACTTGTTCAACACATCCTTTTTTATTTCTTTTTTACTGTTGTATTAAACTTCCCATAACTTATTTTCCTTTATAGAGAGAACTATACAACTGAACTGTGTAAAGTAATTTTACTTTCTCTGCATATATGACATCGGCCAATGCATCATCACATTTACTTTTGAAACTTTAAGCACATTATGCTGATAATAGAGACATTGCTTCTGATATCAAAAGTCATTAGTTTATCACTTTTGAAATGGAGACATGTGGAGAGATGGCATGAGACAGCCTGCCAGTGCAAAAGTTGTTATGTCCTGTAATATAACCAATGCAATAATGTATCTATGCATTTGCATGGTCAGCATGTAACTTATTTATGAGCTTGAATAGGCTGGCTTATTTTAAAATCCCATGGTTATTGTTATATAAAACATTAAAGTTGAATGGTGATTGTCTTACCCATTGTAGCTGAGAAGATGACAATCCCCAATACATTCATGCCTTTGCTTGTACTTGGGACAATCTTATACTTGATGTCAGGTGCAGGGGTGATCTCCAGGAAGACTGGATGACCCAGGCGAGGGTCGTGGTAATCGGGCATGACGTATACATAGTTGGCCTGAGACACTTTTGCGTCATTGTTCTGTACAATGGGTACCAAATCTGTCCGGTACTGGCACGAAATGAAAGAACAACCATATAGATCTTTTACTACGGGCATCTTGAAATTTGAATATTTGAAATTTGAATAATATTGCGCAGTTCTCAATCAGTAACTCCATGTTGTCGACTCACCTGCTGAAAAGTTGCTTCAATCAGGTTTGATGGGATCATGTTCCTGCAATGTACAATAAAAAGAAAGAAGCCATATGATCACATGTGTAGGATGATATACAGTTCAACTGATGGCAGCTAGATCATTTACTTGTGTGTGACAGATTCTGAAATGATGGTCAGCACTTATTGTTGACCTTAAAAACAATAATGGGTTGTGTTAGACACCAAATAAGCACGGATGAGAAGTGCTTGGATTGCTCGGGTAAAAGAAAAAAGCTTGCCGCAGGTGATTTTCTATAATTCTTTTACAACTGGCCTCATTTATGCATCTACTGGTAAATAGCATGAAAAGCTAGATACTAAATGTGTGTGGTGAGACAGCTTTTTTGAGTTTTTAAATATTTTAATCTTATGTTTGAAGAAAGTATGTACTGTTTGTGATGGTTTTGAGGGTGAAAAACATATTAAAAACAAATTGTTAGTATTTTTTCAGTATAACTATTGGGATGCACAAATACAGTTTTTCACAGTAGAAATCTTCAGAAGCTTAAAATGTAAAAATATGCAATGGGTATGTAAATAATTAGGCTCAAATCATCAATTAAAAAGTGTCATGGTGTTCAGTTATTGAACATTTAGACTTTGTTATAATAACATCAATGATTAACCAGCAATTATACTGTAAACCTTATAAATAAAACACAGTCTCACTTTTGTTTACAGTAGGAAGTTCTTGTAGATGGTGAATCTAACTGCTAGTACTAAAAATGAAATTGCATATTTTGCATCATTTTGTAAAATAGATCAACTTTAAAATGAGCCAGTAGAATATAAAAAGCACCTCGAGTGGCTTGAACAGTACTGCCATTTCTCAATTCTCTTGCTTCTGGAGTATGTTAACTTTTGATACTTCCATTTATTCTTACAATAATAAGTTTTACATAGCGGATATTTATTTAGCCCACTACTTGTACTCATATGTCATCATATACCGTAAATGTCTCCAGTGGCCGAACTCATTAAAGTAAAATAGTTTCCTAGATTTAATGAGTTTTTATAAGAATAGTGAGAAAAACACAGGTTACGTTTTCACACAGTATAACAGCACAGAGAGTTTCACATGTTAAGGTTGATGGAAGCTGAACAGGTAGAGCCAGCATCATCAGACTGTTTTTATTCAACCTGCGTCAGTGACACTGGCACCAAACACATAAGACGACTGAAATGCGCACCTCACCACAGCTCTCCAGTTTAATCTCATTTAAGAATAAGCGGATCTTTGACATGAATGGCCCTTCAATAAGCCTGAGCCTGTACAGGAGTACAGGTTCAATCTAACAAAGTGACTCTGCAGTAGGATCTTCTGAGAAAGTGTCAGCTTAAAGAGTCACAATTAACTCTTTCCCTATTCTTAGTCAAGCTGCTGCAAGGGTAGTGACATTGCAACAATGCTACAAGGATTTTAAAGGATGATGTTAAAGCTTATCATTTAAATTCTGTGTTAAAAATCCCTCCACTGTTGCCAGAAACAGTTTAATATCAAATGTAAATTAATGTTTTGATGAATACAGATTTCTGCAAAGCTCTCATGTCTTTCTGGAAATCTAACCTATCTGAGGAGATTTTGTGATTGACCAAACCTGAATGAGGGTTTTTCTGCATATTAATAAAGTACTGCTTGTGAGAAATATGATTTTCCAAATAATACCAAATTAAGTCGTTTTCTACTTATTTGTGTATTTATTTATTTTAGTTTGAGATTAATTAAGGAATATGAAACAGATATAAGAGAGATCACTTTACCGGGAGCTCTAAGAGCTGATCTTGTGAAATGCTCTATTAAAACACACACACACACACACACATATATATATATATATATATATATATATATATATGTATATATAAGAGAGAAAGCTTGCTGAAAAAGTAATTATATATATATATATATATATATATATATATATATATATATATATATATATATATATATATATATATATATATATATATATATGTATATATAAGAGAGAAAGCTTGCTGAAAAAGTAATTATATACAGAGTTTGCATCTCTGTTAATGTTCACTGCAACAATATACAATTTAGATTCAGATTGCTGCTGAGTAATTTGCCATTTTTTATTTTTATTTATTTTTATTTATTTTTTTTGCCAAGCACATCCTGCTGACACAACTGCTAGCTTTCATCCAGCAGCATCAGCATTTTAAAATGTCCTGATTCAGTGAAAAATCTTATAATTCGTTAGATAATCTCTGGTGCCATTGTAGAGATGATATGTTTGAACGCCAGATATGGCATGGTTTGCTATGAATAGTAGTGTGAATAGATGAAAGACTGAAATCTTTTGTTTCTGTGTGAATGTTAACCTGATGAGGTCCAGCAGAGCATCAGCGGAGGTCATAACAGGCCCTGAATGTGAATGGTGACTGTCTTTTTCAGAGCCGGTCCCTGGGTGAACGATGATAACCAGCACGATACCAACGATGACAGCAATGAAGGTCGTCCACAGGTAATAAGTGATGGTCAGGACTCCCAGACGACCGCTTGCCTTGGTGTCCATGGCTGACAGGCCAGACATAAGACTGGATAGGAAAGTAGAAGAGGTGTGATTATGGATGTTGGCTTTACGAAAGACTGGAACTGAAGTAGATTTGAATTAGTTGTTTGTTTTTCTAAGGCTGCAGATTTTCAATAGATGTAGTGACATTTAACTGGTGGTGTTCAAACTGAAGTGGAGCAATAGGAAATATGACATCCAACACATGTCCCAGACCAAATTCAAAGCCAGCATCTCAGCTCTTGAATGACTGTACCATTAATCTTTGTGACCAGGACATTCCACACCTCTAAATTCTGTAAAAATATTTCCTTCAAATATATATTTGATTTAAAAATCAAAGCTATCGTTTACCTGGAGGTGATAAGTGGGAGAATCAACATCTTCAACATCCTCATCAGCAGTTCTCCAGGGAATGAGAAGTACATCTTGGCCTGTTAAAGACAGGAACAGTTAAGCTTTGGACTTGTTTTTTTTTTTTTTTTTTTTGGGGGGGGGCTGCAATGAGCTCAATACAGTTAAAAAAAATCATTATTTACAAGAAGTATGTACAGAATATGTCACCTGTTGTAGTGTAGTGTAGTCAGGTTAGGGGTAGACACTGGACAGGTTGCTACCTCATTAGATGGTCAACACACAGAAAAAAGGAAACCACACACTATCGTATCCAGACTTAACCCAATCTTAGAATCACCAATAAATTACATTTAGGTTTTAAAATTAATTTAGTTAATCTAACGTGGATGGCTTTGGACTGTGGGAGGAGGTCAGAGTAACTCTCTGAGCAGAGAGAACATCCAAACTCTGCTCTTGCATAAGTCACATGTAGTAATTTTGATTAATATTAAATTCTTAATAATAAAGAAAGTTAGTATTATGCTTGTGTTTCACAGATTCTTTCACTGATCATTGGATGGAAATAAAAATGTACTTTTAGAGCATTCCTGCTACTAGACAAGATTACATTGAGGATCCACACTGGACACATAAGCTTCTCAGTTTAAAAGCGTCTTACATCACAGTGACTTCATGGTTGTAGTCTGTAACCTTGAATGAGACATTGCTACACATGGAAATAAAATCATAAATACAGGCTGGAAAAAAACAAAACATTGAGAGAAATTCAGTATGGAATGACAGACTAATTCATTCATTTTCAACTACTCCTGGGAAACAAACTAAACTTATTGAATCTGGAAATTGTGTTTATTGTTTATTTTATATTATGAGGCTCAAATAATGGACAAGTTATTTCTTTATACCACTGTATTTGAAAGGAAACAGATAAATTTTTCTTTCTTTTGGTGAATCAAACCAATAACATTTCATAAACTCCATAAAACTGATTGAATCCTGGGTTATTTCACATACACAAAGTTGCATATAATCCAGTATTGATATTTAAAATTTTTACAGTTGTTCAGTTGTTTATGCTTATCTTCTCCTCTTACCTCTGAACTGATTGTCTGTGTCTGTGTTCTTTCTCATTATTGCATAACGGACCTTATCTACAGCCTCAGTGCAGACATGTCAACATGTCAGGAGTACTCATTGCCTATTCCTTTTATCCTAACTGGAGTTATCCTAACTAATTTGTACATATTCTGGACAACATTCTAATGTAACGAATGTCTGTTAGACCCTAAGTGAGTCACTTTGTCTTAGTTTGATTTTCTCTCTATTCATACATTCATCCATTAATTCATACCTGTGTGGAGAGGTTGAATGACCGGAGTATAAATCCAAGCACACAGCCGGTCACTACCGCAAAGACCGAGAGTGTCAGCAGACCATTCCTCTTGCAGTAGTCCTTCACGTACGCCCTGACTTTCAGAGACACTATATTTTCTAATAACTTCTGCAGACATTCCATCCTGATTCAGGCTCAGTCTGTATCCCAGCAAATCCCCCCCACCCCCGTCGCTGGCAGCAGATATCCGAATCTCTTGATGAGTGAGAATTGTCGGTATGTATCTCTCGAGATCCACGGCAGAGGAGAGCAGGTGTACCTGAAGAAATGTGGGTCCTGTTTAACTCTGAGGAGCTCATCCAGTCTGAAGGAGGAAACGTTGGCTGACTTGTTCCTGGTAAAGCAGTGTCTAAAAGGATTATCCCTATCCCATGCGAACAAAGTCTCCTTTAGAGACACTCAGGCTTATTAAAGAGGCTAAAGGTAAGCTCATTATGAGTTATGAGGTCTGGACATACACTGGGTAGCTTTAATGTCATGATTTGTCACTTAAACTAGTAAATAATACCATCTTGGTACAAAAAGAAGCTCAAATTAGTTTGTAGTTGAAGGCATGAACTTTAACCCTGCAGGCTGTGAAGGAAAAGATGACCACTCTCACACTAGCATGGTTTACACACTACAATCTACACTGTTATTCAAGCAGAATTAAATTTATAGCTAGTGACACCAGATTGATCATATAAAGAATTTAAAGGAAAAATATAAAGTATTGTCTTATGCAGCGGGAAACTAGTGATCAATACAGCTGAGTACTCTGAGCTACCAGCTGTCTGTTGTAGTGTGCTGTTTGCATGCTGTTTTAATGCTTTTTGTTGATGTCTGCTAATCCTTTTAGTCCACACTGACCTGGAAAGAGATCCAAATTTGACACTGAGCATTCTAACAATGTCTTCCTACATTACCTTTAACCAGTCCAATAGCATTTAATCCTTGGACAATGCACGCAGTAAGATTAGTGGATGGAACAAACAGCAAACAAATACTTACTACTTATCTATTTATCTCTGCTTTTAAATCTTAATCCTCCAGCCAAAAGCCCCAAATTACTTTCAAATGCATCATACACTAACATTAACAAACAATAACTATTATTCTTATTAAAAATATAATTTTATTTAAATATTTACAGAACCATCAGTGCTAAAACCTCAGCGTGGGTGTAAAACCTCTTATAAGTGAAGCGAATAGCAAACCACCCCTAGTGTTTGTGTATGAATTTGTTGCTTTGTTAGCTGTCACCACTGTATCATCTAGAAACAATTTTATTTTATATATATATATATTTATATATATATTTCAGATGATCAGAATCAAATATTTAATTTAATGTATCTTTAAATAAGAAATGTATACTTAGTGAGGTTACTGCCAGCTCTGTGTTCAGGGGTCTGTGTCAGAGTTTCTTCCTCTTCAGCAGCTGCAGTCAGTTCCTGCTGTAACAGCTCAGTGTCTCTGCAGTCTGACTGAGGGAGGTTTTTGTACAGCTACAAATCACTGTGTGAACACATCAGCACTGTTTATTACATGGATACTCTTACAGTAGTAAACTGCTGCATCTTCAGCCTGAACTCCACTGATGGTCATAGAGAAGTCAGAGCTGCTTCCACTGCCACTAAATCGAGTTGGTGTTTCTGAATGTCTTATGCTCACATGTCGAATTAGGAGCTTTGTGGTCTGTCCAGATTTCTGTTGATACCAGTACATACACAGACCATCACGACAGCTAGCAACAGCTTGGCTGGTCCTACAGGTCAGAGTGACAGTGGATCCAGGAGTAGATGTCAGTACTGGAGGTTGAGTCACAGTCACCTGACCGCTGCATCCTGCAGACAGAAACAAATCATTCATTTATCAGCAGAAATCAATGAGAGAAAAAGCAGCACATCATGTTTGAAATGTTGCTGAGTGAATGAACCTGTAAAACAGCAGCAGGTCAGCGTCCAGATGAGGATGGTGATGAGAGTCATGGTGGTTGTGCTTTCTGCTGTGTTGACTGACAGATGTGAGTCCTGCAGTGTTGAAGTCACAGGACTATAAACCTTCTCAGTTCTCTGGAGGATCAGCTGATGATGCAAAGCCTCCTCTCTATGGAAATGATTTCTCTGCTCTCAACACACTGAAGGCAACGTGAAACAACTGAAGAAAATATTTACATTGGGATTGCAACTAAGGTGTCCATGGCTGCAATTGATACGTTTTATTTTGAGTGTGATTAGTATGAAATCTAAAGTATAGAAAATTGTGATTTTTTTTTTACTTTACTTTAAATTTGCTTTGTTAGTAGTCAGTATTGAGAAGCATTTTGTTAGATGCTCTGTTACAAAGACAGTAATTGTTTCTATTTCCAGTTTGTAGATTGTCAAGATATTATCTTTATTTGTAGGAAAATTATTTTGTTCTTTTTAAAGCATTTTAGATTAAAACTAGCATAAATGTAGCCGTTTAGATTAAGTATTGGGGTAGCAGACATTTTCTAAGTGCTTAGATACTTGTTCTGAGTGCAGGCGGTTTTTGTGTGGCCACTTAGTGAGTTTGTATCACTGTGGTACACTTTTGGCAGAGGAACCAAACTCATCGTTAACTGTAAGTACCAAAAACTTTTACTTTGCAAAACATGTAGTATTAATAATACTACATATACTAATAATAATACTAATTAATGAACTTTAGATTTTTGTATGTTGCTAATAATTAAGGTTAAATTGAAAAAATGCTGATGTCACAAAATGAGAAAAAAACGTATTCTTTCCAAGCTGCAGTTAAATTCATTGAATCAATGAACAATTATCTATTTTCATCATACTTTATATTTTTTAAAAATATTTAGAAAAGTCAAAATAAACTAATAAATTAAAAATGTAACACTGCAGAAGAGCAGCTGTAATATTTTAGCTCATTATTTCAATATCTGCTTATTTTTAGATTTAAAATGTGATCCGTAGTTTTGCCAAATTAAAAAAGTGATTTTTTTAGAGTAACTGCAGATCATCTTGGTGTTCATGGCTCATTAACTTTAAATGTAGTTTAAAGGAAGTGAATGAAACAGATGACAAAGATTTGACTGTTCACATGAGTGTTTCAGCTTGGTTCATTTATATGTAGGAACATTATCACAGAGATGAGTTATTCACTTTGAAGTATTATTCAATAGATATAGGAATAGATTACCATATAACTGCCTTTCAAAGTTTCTTCACCTTTTTGACTCTCTCCTCTCTCTGCGCTGTCTCCTCCAGTGGGTGTGTTGAGGCCCACCCTGACTGTCCTCCCTCCTTCTAAAGAGGAGGAGAAGAAAAGCAGTGCCACTCTGGTGTGTCTGGCCACTGGAGGGTTCCCCTCAGGTTGGAAGCTGGGCTGGAAGGTGGGGAGCTGTAGCCCATCTTCAGGGCTGTCAAACAGCCTGGAGGTCTTGGGGACAGATGGTCGTTACAGCTGGAGCAGCACCCTGAGCCTCTCTGCAGACCAGTGGAGGAAGGCGGGCTCAGTTAGCTGTGAGGCCAGTCTGAGTGGACAGAGCCCCGTCACTCAAACCCTGGACCCTGACCACTGCTCAGAGTAGAGCTTCAGCAACACTTCCTGTCTACAAATGATGTTTTCGAATCTACAGATCTCTGTTCCAGTGTGTCTGTAAAACTATGTTTGATCTTTCGAGAAATGTTCATATTCATGTTCTGCTTCTTGCCCACTATAATAAGCAGTGTTGGTCAAGTTACTTGAAAAAAGTAATCAGTAACTAATTACTGATTACCTCCCCCAAAAAGTAATCCCGTTACTTTACTGATTACTTATTTTCAAAAGTAATTAATTACTTAGTTACTTTTTAAAAACACGATTTACAACCTGAAGAGGTGATAAAGCGATAGATCTTTCAGCCCAATTCTACTTTTTCTGCATAATCCATCATACAAAATGTAATCAAATGGAAAAGTCTCTTTTTAAAACTTGTTTTATCAGTTTTAATCTTTTAACTTTATGCATCAAGCAAAAATTTAATTATATGCAACATTCTCTGACTGGAAGAAATTTGTTTTAAACCTATTTAAACCTATTTTCTGCACATTCCAGCACATAAAATAAAATATTTTTTTGTGTTTACACTCAGTCTTTCAAATAGATGCAAGTAAAACACAGCAGAAAATAAATAAAGTCAAATACTCAGCGGTCATTTTGCTCTATTTTCACCTGTAAAGCAGGACTGCGGTAGGCGGAGGTTTACCCTGGTGCAGGTGTGCCGCAGCGGTCAGTGGAAGAATCCGCGAGTTTCTCTGAGTTTCCCATTACGTGCTTGCTTGGAAGTTTAGGGGTTTTTTTCGCTGTAAAAAGAAGTTTTCTTCCCACACACAACGGACACTAATGTTTTTGTCACTTTTTATGGAATCAAACTCAAAGTAAGGTCAGTACTTCCACGCTTTAAACGCTGCATGCTCATACTCTCTCCTGCATTCCATATATGATCCATTGTTGATCTGCACACAGCTGTTGTCACGAACGTCGCACTTGCTTACTCACTGTCATGAGACATTCTCGCAAAAAATCACGGTTGCAGTAACGCAGCGTTCCTACGGGAAAGTAACGGTAATCTAATTACGGTTTTTGCAATAGTAATCCCTTACTTTACTTGCTACTTGAAAAAAGTAATCGGATTATAGTAACGCGTTACTTGTAACGCGTTACTGCCCATCTCTGATAATAAGGAATGTAACTTACAGCATGAAATAAAAGTACAATAAAACACTGTGTTTGTATTTAGTTAGTTTTGCAATAGAGCTTTTATGTTTAATTATTAAACCTTATGCTGCATTGTGAATCTCATACTTTTGCGCAACAGAGTTAAAGATAAAGATTAACATGTTCATTATATTATACTTACAATAGCGGTAGGGGAAAATTATGGGGATGTAATATTTTTTTCTATCAATGCATCCATCGCAGCAGCCATGTTTTAGAAAAGATAAATGGTAAATGGTAAATGGCCTGTATTTGTATAGCGCTTTTCTAGTCCCTAAGGACCCCAAAGCGCTTTACACAACCTGTCATCCACCCATTCACACACACATTCACACACTGGTGATGGCAAGCTACAATGTAGCCACAGCCACCCTGGGGCGCACTGACAGAGGCGAGGCTGCCGGACACTGGCGCCACCGGGCCCTCTGACCACCACCAGTAGGCAACGGGTGAAGTGTCTTGCCCAAGGACACAACGACCGAGACTGTCCAAGCCGGGGCTTGATTAAATGATATACATTTTTATGTTAAAACTTCTTATTATAAACTTTTATTTTGTGTATGTGTTTGATGACTCTATTGTTGTGTTCAGTGGACCGGTTATTCTCATCACAGTCTCTTCACTGCACTCTGCACCTGCAGCCTTCACTCAGACTGAAGGAGGTTTTTGTGCAGCTCTAAATCACTGTGCGCATACTCCACCAGTATGCACACCCATACAGTAATAATCTCCAGCATCTTCAGCCTGAAACCCACTGATGGTTAAAGTGTACTGAGAACCAGATCTACTGCCACTGAATCGAGACGGAGTTCCTGAGGAGCGAGTTGATGCTTGATATATAAGAAGTTTGGGAGGCTGTCCAGGTTTCTGAAGGTACCAACTGAGATCAGCACCAATATCTGAACTTCCTGTGGCGCTGATGGTCATTTAATTTAAATGAAAAAGTTAATAAATGTTTAGAAATTCTCACCTTGCATTAGAAAACCCAACACGAGAGTCAGAGTTGCTATCAACATCATCTTGATGCAGTTTTCAGTGTGAGTGCATGAAAACAGTTCAGACTCTCATTGAAAGGAGAACTTAAACTCCAAAGATCAGTGATGCATAAAATCATGCAAAATGCATTTGGGCACATCTGTCCCTGTGAAACTGAGAGAGGGGGGTGTAAGATAACTCTGCATATCCCTGTGGACTGAATATGCAGAAATGTGACTTCCCACTTCCATGCCTGTGGCTTTCTTATCTTTGCAAGATTACCCAAGGAAGCCAAGGAAGGTCTTTTCAACCATAGATAGTCGCAGACTGCCCTCTGCTGACAATCCAAATTCACAACAACTCTTGGTAAATGTCCATGATCATGTGTATCAGTTAATCTTGGTGCTTCATCTGTGACGTTAGAAACACTGCAGAGACCAAGATTGTATCGCAACAACAGTGTTCCAAGCTTTAAATGTTCATGTATGAGTTTTCAGTGGCTCCTAGATTACCATTAGTCATTAATATCATGTCAAAATCCCAGTATTACATCTCATTCTATAAACCAAATTTAATGAGTCAAGAAACTGGTTGGTAAAACTTTTCTGCAAAACTCTGAACATCTTCTCTTGCAGCCAAACACATTTTTTGTAGTTTTCCCATTGTGATGTATAATGATAACCACTGAAGGCAGAATTTCAACACAGCTTATCAATCATTATTGATAACCATTATTTCTTGAACAAACATCTCTAAAATTGTTGCATTTTGTTGCTACTGATGTGATGAAACTAATGTGAGTGAGTTCAGAGTAAAGGCAAATCTGAGCTGAAGGTGGATCCAGAAATAGATGGAAACCATTTGAAAGAAATGATGAAGATGAAGACGGAGACAAAGATCAGGAACAGCAATTTCAAATGAAATTTTTGTAACCATGTTGGACTATATTTTTGCACATGCAATGAAAACCCATATGAACAGAATTCAAAAAAGCACTGGCCATTTTATTAAGTACACTGGATGCCACAGCATAACACAAATCTCTCAAGACACAATGATGGCAGCTACTCACTGTATTTAGGCACGTAGTCATGTTCAAGATGATCTGCTGAACTTCAAACTGAGCAGCAGTTAAATCAGGTGATTTAAGTGACTTTGAATTTGACACAGTTGTTTGTGCCAGCTGTTTGTTCTGTTTCCCACAAAGAAATTTCTAGGGTTTACAGACAATCATCTTATGATCTGAAAAAGAGAAAATGCCCAAGGAAGGCAGTATCAATGTGTTTGTTTTCTTTATTTGCATGTTTTTTTGGGAGTTTTTTTGATACCAGAGTTCAAAGGAGAATAGGATAGGAAAGCAACAATAATTCAAATAATCATTCATTACAACTAAGTAATGCGGAAGCGAACCTTCAAACCTTGAACCAGATAGACTGCAGCAGTGGAAGGCCACACAGGATGCATCTCCTGTCAGGTAAGAACAGGAAACAAACTATAATTCACCAAAACTAAACAAAATAGGATTGGAAAATGTTTGCTGGTATAATAAGTCTCGATTTCTCCTGTGATATTCGGATAGTTTGGTCAGAATTTGACATACACACATGAAAGCACAGTTCCACACTGGCTTGTATCAACAGTTCAACCAGTGCCAGTGATGTACAATAATGATACGAGTGATATTTTCTTGGCATATGTTGGTCCCCACATCTTTATTATTTTTGTAGAACTGAAACAAGCAGAGTTCGGAAAGACCTGTGTTACAATTTGTGAAAACTGTTCTTTTATTTACATTTTGTGAAGTATTTGAAATGGTGTGTAATGAATCTGTTATTATTTTTGGCTGGTTATTTGTATTATCTAATGACTGTTTTACAGTTTCTCACTTAAAGCAGTTCTCAAAAGTGTAATGCAGATTTTTAAGCTCCTCATTCAAATTTCCTCTTCAGTCACATCCCAAAGTTGCTCTACTCGACTGAGATGTGATGACTGAAGGTATCATGAAGTACTGTGTGCCAGGCAGTGGACCCAAATGCAGGACTCGCCCGACAGACTTTATTAGCTGGCAAATGGCAGACTTAATAAAGAGCTAGGTCTTCTGCTGCTGTAGCCCATCTGTGCCATGTGCGTTCATAGGTCTTCTTTTGCATACCTTGTTTGTAACAAATGCCTATTTGAGGTGCTGTTGCCTTCCTATCAGGTCAAGGTACTCATTCTCCAATGACCATGAGATGAACAAGGTATTTTCACCCGTTACCGCTCACTGACACTTTCTGTTTTTCAGACCATTCTCTGTATTGGATTAACGAGCAGTTTAGAAAGATCTGAGTTATATGTCCTGAACAATATTTGTTTTGTACTTTGGTTGTTTGCTGTAAGGTTTTGTCTACTCAGATTGCTGTGACTCACCTTGTAAACACACAGAAATCCATGGGTGAGGTGGTTTTTGTTACACAAATGTAAAGCTGCGAGGCTGCAGGCAGTGGCTACTTCCACTGTTACAATAATTATTTTCTTTTATAAAAAACACGACTGGTTTTTATTATATAAAAGTTTCAAACGCTTTTTAAAAGTTTTCTTTCACTTCAACAGCTTATTGCAGGTTTTTAATATATCTTGGTTGCCAACATTGAAATCACAAGATTTCAATGTTGCATAAACACCCTTTTTCCTAAGAATCAAGACCTGCCTAGACAAGTACACTCTACATACAACTTTTATTGTCATAAGCTACTGGAATCAAGAGTCAACACTGAGATATTAAAGTTGTTCTCAATCACTTTGGTGTAATTCTCACATCAGGAGCATCACTCTTACTGTTCTTAATGCAGTTTTAAAAACCGTTAAGGCATTTTAACTGACTCATCCTTGCAAAAGGCTAGTACATCACTTCATCTCTGTGATTACTGAATAAAAACCTTGAAATGACACAATTATGCAACTATATGCATCAGAAAACACACAAAAAAAATATACAAACTGAGAACATAGCACCAATTACTGTGTAGTCCAGTAAAGTCATGCTAGCAAGATTCAGCAACCACTTTATTAGGTACAACAGAGTACTTCGAGCTGAGAGGGAAACAGTGACCACTTGTTATAAACAAGGTATGCAAAAGAGCATCTCTGAACTAAAAACACATCAGACCTTGATGCAGATGGGCTACAGCGTCAGATGACCACACTGGGTGTCACTCCTCTCAGCTAAGAACTTTAAACTGAGGCTACATTTTTCACAGAAATTGCGCAGTAGGAGACTGGGCGGGGGGCTGTATTCAAATGACCTCCCCAATCACCAGATCTCAGTCCAGAAGAGCACCTTTGCCACGTGGTCAAAGTTTGAATGAAAACGTGAGCGCAACTGTGTGATGTTATCATGCCAATATGAAGAAAAATCTCTAAGGAATGTTTCCAGCACCTTTTTGAATCTAATTCACAAAGAATTAAGGCAATGCTGAAGGCAAAAAGCGGTCCAGCCCAGCATTACCAAGATGTACCTAATAAATTGTTTGAAGAGTGCACATCTATGTAATATATGCTTATGTGTAATTAACATTCCTTTAATGTGCACTGGTGACACAAGAGTATGTGTTTCTTTTTGTTTCAATAAAACCTCTTCTGAGAAAATGTGTTTGTATTTGCTTTCAGTTGAAGGGCAACTTCACTGCTACCACTGACAGTGACTGGCCTTACTCTTTCTTACATTGCAAGAACTTTTTATACATACAGCTTTTTAGTATATTCTGGTTAGCAACAGAGAGACGTTTTCTGATAGAAATGTAAACACCTCATGCAGATTTCCCAGGTTTTTCTTAAAAATTCTTACCTGCCTGGACAAGTGTACTGTCCAAACAACAGTTAAAGTCATAGGCCGCTACGATCGAGAATTAGTACGTTTATTAGCAGTGTTGGGGAGTAACGGAATACATGTATCGCCGTTACGTATTTAAAATACAAAATATGAGTAACTGTACTCCGTTACAGTTACCGTTTAAAAAGGTGGTATTTAGAATACAGTTACTTTGTTGAAATAAATGGATTACACAGCGGTATTTTTCCTGTTTCATGTTGTGGCGGGTCAGGACTGTTTGGGTTTTGTTTGACAGCTGTGATGTTCTGTTGTTCCAGGAGGCAGCGTTACGGTTACCATGGTTACAGGGTGACGCTTGCCCTCTCTGCGACTGTGTGTTTCCTGGGTGAGAGAGGCCTTTTTGTTGTTGTTGTTGTTGTTGTTGTTGTTGTTGTTGTTGTGCTAAGCTAATAGGCAGAATGCTACAGGCATAGCCCTAAAGAATGTGGGCAGTGTAGTCCGTGCTGCAGGGAGAATGGACTGCCATACCCGTTATGTGTCTGTGAGAAAAAGGAGAGTGGAAAAGTAGAGCTGTCATTGAGCAGAAACGGGAGCTGGAACCATGTAAATATAATAATAACCACTGCAGCCAAAAAGAGTGCCTGACGAGCCCAGTTGTAAGTAAGCTATTAAGACTCGACTGTACACCGTGTTTGTGTTTTCCTCCGAAACAATAAGTTCCGTTGGAGCAGCCTTTCAACGCCTCTCTCTGTCTCTCGCTAGCAAAGTTGACCCAGACAACAAGGTAAAGCTAGTTTTCAGCTATGAGCCGGACACAAACCTGACATATTAGCCAGAGGTCCCTTTACTACGGTTCGGAGCCGCGGACCTTAAGTAATAGTAATAAATCACACAGCAATAGTACAGTCATGTAGTTGTAAAAAGCATGATAATATATTAAGTAATCCAAAGTATTCAGAATACGTTTCTCTCATTGAGTAACGTAACGGAATACGTTACAAAATACATTTTGGGGCATGTATTTTGTAATCTGTAGTGGAATACATTTTAAAAGTAACCTTCCCAACACTGTTTATTAGTGTGCATAGATACACACTGATAAAACTTAGTAAACAGTCAAGCCTTGTAAGTCAAATATTAAATTCATCCGGTGTAACTGCAGAAGTGGATGTGTGGGGAAATTAAAGCATTTTAAGGATGATAGCGGCTCAACAGACTTCTTTTTTTTATTAGTAAAATTAACATTTAAACAAAATGCACCATATATTACACATTCAGAGAATAAACATTCCTTACATATTAGCAACTTTCATACATAGGAAAAAGAAAATATAAAGATGGGGTCACATAATTTAACAGATTATTAACTCACTAACGGCCCAACAGACTAGCAATGTTTCCTGGACCTCCAAATGACTGAGCTTCTTCAAACGTGGGCAGCACAAACCGTTTATTTCATCAACTGTAGCGGCCAGCTTTTGTCAGTCGAGCTTTGTGATTGGTCAGACACATCCAGGCCCCTCCCCTCTGCCACCACAGCCCGGTGGAGTCATCGGACACCCTCACAGCGGCAAGTTTTTGGGCAAGTTATCAAGCAAAGGTTAGTAAGTAAACCGCCCGTTTTCTTGTAAACTCCTCGAATTTGGGGTCATGTAACATTTGTTTTGTCTTCTGTACGGTTTTGTTTCGGTCGCAGGCTCGGGAAGGCCCGAAAATGAGTCACTTTAAGGAGCGCTTCGTGACTCTGCTCCATGAGAAGAACTTTGTGACTGATCAGTTGGCAACACTGGAGCAAAAAACGGGAGTGAAGAGAGAGTATATCGCCTTGGGTATGTTAACAGCTCACGAGAATAAACGAACAGCTAGCTACACAAATGTACTTTAAAACACTGGAGGTGTTTATTAACTTTTGCTTAGGAGTTACCCCTCTCCTCCAATACTTGGCACAATATTCGTGTTAAACAAGTATGCCAACGTTAGCTTTTTAGCTGGTAAGCTGTCACTCAAACGGAAACTGGCACACAGTTGTGGTTGCAGTGTTCGTGAGTAGTAGATGTTTCATATCCTCCCTCTCTCTGTTAGCTTGCTCATTTTATTTCTCTCTCATGCAAGAATACCAAAGTTCATCCAGCTCAGGCCCTAATGCTTCACTACTGCGTTTGACCTGGTTTAAAAGTACAAACACACACACACCTATATGTACACACACAAATCTATTTCGAAGCGTTGCTGCTGAATGAACTGCTTCTAATATTTGAGATCCACCACCAGCTGATCTCAGGGGTATTTTTATCATGTCCTGAAATATCCAGGGTCAGAAATGGAGGGAGATTCTAGGGTGACTGGTTATACAGCTGCAAACAGATCCACTCCTTTATTGCAAACAGCGCCCCATACTCCTTAGCAGTTTTGTTTTGACGCTACTTTGTAGTCAGTTTGCACAGTTAAAGTCAATAAATGTCAGACACCTCAGGCAAGGTTGTGCTTAGGATGCCACTCAGCTACAGGAAACACCAGGGTGACCTACATTCAAACTCACTGTCTTTACTCTCAATTGATCAAAAACGGTTGTCTGTTCATGGCAGAACAATGGCATGCCTTCAGGATAACCAATTTCAAGGTCGCAAAGGATGAGAATCTTTAGTACTGTATGTGAAGTGCGTTGTTTGAATACTACATACTAAAACCTGAATACAGGCAAAGATAAGAAGTTCTAACAAACAGTACTCCAACATAAGTAAAAATACAAAGATGACTTTAAAAAAGTACATTTGGTGACTAATGTTGATAATTGAAGGTTTAAAAATCTCTATCACCAATATTTCATCAGCAGATTTATTTTTATGTAACAAATACTACATATTTTGGGAAGGATCCTTCAAAAGAACTATGGCTTTTATATATGTGTATACACAAAACAAAACATGTCATACTTTTTCATTAATGTAAAAAAAAAAAAAAATTAGACGCAACATTTCAGATCTATACACACGTGTAGCATAGAAAAGCCAAACGTTGCAATCAAATGAGATATTAAGCACAAGCTTTTTTTGTAGACTTTTTTGGGTTCTACTGGAAGTGGTTAAGCATTAAACACGTGCCAGTAAGCCTTAGTAAGAACCATGTTGGGCATGCCTGCTGTTGTTGTATGGGCTTATATTTTCATATATATATATACATATATGTGTGTGTGTGCAAAAAGCCAGTAGTATAAGTAAGGCGATTTTGTACTCAACTTGATGTTGAACACCGTCTATCTCAAGTACTTCAGAATGATTCCAGTTACACAGTTGCTCTCAAAAGATTGATAAAACAACCGCTTGCACAGACAGTTGCTGTCAGTCAGTCTTTCTGTTTTAGATCTACATGCAAGTACATCCATGTTTTGTTTTGTTTTCCCACACCCTCCAGCAGACTGAATTGCAAAACAAATACTCTGGACTGTATGTAAACACTTCTACCTGTCTCTACCCTATAATTAATTAATAGAACCGTACAGAGCAGCCAAATTATACCATGCCCTGTCCTGTTTGCAGAAATATCTGCTTAGCATCTGGCCAATTTGTAAGTGCCGTTATAATGCTTACTTGATATTACGTCCACATTTTGGGGTAAAAATGTGTTGTACACTGAAAAACACTTGAGTACAATAAATTCTTTTCTGATTGCTCACTTTAATGTACTGGACTTCACTTTGATCTGAGCTAGTTCAAGAACCAAGCTTTGCAACTGTGTGCTGTTTAGCTGAGAGACATCTCAAGTTCATGCTGACTCCTGCAACACTCTGAAGTGTGAATACTAATGTGCTGACTGGAGTAGAGATGCCTCAAGTCAGCTGTGTGCAGCCAGTTGACTGGGTGTTAGTAGTTGTGCATAAACGTCACATTTTTAAAGTCAACTTCCACCCCTCACCCACTGTACTCATAACAATGGGTCTTTGTCATCATTTGAAATTAAGTCAAACTGGATTTTTAGCTGACCTTCAAAAATTATGTAAAAAAGACTTTTGAGTCATTCATCACAAGATCACACATCTATGTAATGACTTCTGTGCACATTTTCAGTTGTTCCACAACAAAGATGTTAATGAATATAGATACACAATCATGGTCTAAGAGAAATCCATGAGTTTCTTTGTCCTATTATTTACTGCTATAATAAAAATCAAACAGTTGTGGTTTCATTATTTATCCAGTTTCTTAACTACTACATTTCAGGGTTATGAAGTAATGACTCTATGTAAGCTGTCAAAATCTAGTGGGGAAAAAAAGCATTTTCTTTATTGATGGCACATTGGTTTGAAAATTACCATATGCTGTTAGTGCTTTGTGCTGCAGCTGGTGTGTTTATTTACACTGGCCATTGTCTGTAACCTAGCCTGGGGTCTTCGCTGTCAACCGGTTCTTCCAGTTTGGTCTTCATTAGGGAGAGAGAGAGAGACAGGGCGTGAGCTGGATAGGCTGGGATCAGCACAGATATTTGTATATGAGCTGTGACAAACAAATGAGATGTAAAGAGCAGGCAATGGTTACAACAGGATCATATGCTTTTAGTGCTTTTGATAATGTATGACCTTTTATATTAGCTGAATTTAAATGAACAGTTGAGTTTTGCATAAATTTTAATAGTATATTGAAGTACTGACATCTACAGTACCTTGGAGATTACACAATATTTGTTTTTGTTCTGTTTTACATCAACTCGCAACGGAGTCACCTTAGTTACATTTTATACTGACTCTCTGTGTGTTAATCAACTCTGCATTGCTGGAAACTCCACCTGCCTCTGAAAGCTACCACCCGTTCATCCCCGCAGAGATCCGTAGCAGGGATATAGTATTATTAATGTATTTAGTAAGCAGTAACTGGGCTACAAGCAGTGTCCCAATATTCCTCGTTTGTTTTCTTGACAATTTTGTGGTAGCAAATATTTTTATGATTAAAAATATTGCAAGTGCACATATAAATATGTTACAGGGATGAGAGGTGACCCCACTTGGCTTGTTTTTTCAGGTTTACATGAATAGAGTTCCTACGAAATTTTGATAAGATGTTATTTAAAACTCAGTGTTAAAAAAGCTGAAGAAATATTATTGGGAAAATCTTGAGTATGTGACAGAAATTGGTAGGTAAACCTTTGCATGCTAAACTGTAGTGTGTATCTGCTGTTTGTTAATTGAATTCAAAGTTACCAGTTGGCAGTTCTGTAGTATTTCTGGTTTTTCAGTTACATGTTTATTATCTTTATTCATGGCTATATCATGCCTTAATGCTGTGTTCTAGACCATATTATATTATCCATATACCGTATTTACTTTTTAGCATGGCAGAGAGTAATTTCGTGCCAGTCAATAAATAAGGAACTTGAGTCATTTCCACTCAAAGTCAGTCTGTTTCCTTAGACACAAAGTATACACACTGAATTGGGAAGTCATGTTTTTAAGATAGTGATTGAATTGTAGTTTCACATACTACACACTATCATAAACATATTATTTTAAGTTGCATAAAACCTGTGGTGTTGTGGAGTCTATCATGCCTGAGGTGTGTAGGCTTGAAGTTTATACTTTCATGTGGCTTAATGAGCTTTGAAATGTATTTTAAAAAAATCCACTCTTGTTTTGGCTGCATTAATATCAGTGTTTGGTGTGTGTTCAGTGCTCCTCCTGATCCTGGTACTGTGTTTTCCTCATATCCTGCTGTGAGACACACAGTAATGTAGCTTGACATTAGAAGTGTTTGTAAAGTAACTGGATAACCTCACACTCCCCTCCCTGTCGCGCCGTCTGCTCTCAGCTCACTGCCGCCTCTCGTGTTTCTCTCTCTGCAGGATTCCTGAGTTTTGTTGCGATATATCTTCTGTTTGGATATGGAGCCTCACTACTCTGCAACCTGATTGGATTTGTCTATCCAGCATATTTCTCGTATGTATGACATCTGTTCAAAAAAATGTCCACTCTAATATATGAACACTTCTTTTAGAATCCAAAGTTCAATGTCAGCCCAACCCAAGACTGCTATTACTAATACTAATTATGGCTTTTTCAAGGTAGTCAGTCTGATAATACCAGTTTATATCTGTGTTACTGATGTGTTTTAGTGGCATGCTGCATTGTTAATCATTAAATATCCTTGATAAGACTAGTGCTTTACCTGCCGTTACATGAAAAAAAGAACATGACAAAAGTCTATTTTGCCTCTTGTATTTAACAGACTTTTAGAGATTGCTGACCATTTCCTATTCTTTCAGTGTTATTATGAAAAGTGTTACACCCCAGCCCAGGGAAAACTGGCATGCAACATAAGAAAAAGAAAAATAAGGAGAAATGCCCCCACACTCCCTGCTCTCAAGGAAAAATGGCTTCTCACGCCTACTAAGCTGCTGCAGTGAGAAAAAGTATCGACAACTATTTACATCTATATACGACAACTATTTACAACACGGGGGAGATCGCGACCTTGACAAACTGAAACACAGGGCTTAAATTTTTATTTAGAAAAGCATTTGATTAATTTCTTCTTATGCTGTTTTTATAGTTTTATTGTTTTACATTGTTTTATTTACTGTTATATTGTTTTTATATTCCCATTTTCTGTGTCGTAAAGCACTTTGTGATTTTTATCTGTGAAAAGCGCTATATAAATAAATTTTACTTACTTACTTTTTACTTAAATACATAGAGGGAGCAATCAGGGAATGGACAACAGGAGGGAAACACAGCTGGGGCAAATCAGAACTGACGAGACAAGGAAGCGTAAACTGAACACACTGAGATAAGACAGACCTTCAAAGTAAAACAGGAAACACATAACAGTCACGCCTACAACAAAACACTGACAACATCGAATCGTAACATTTCCCCCCACCCAAAAATCAAACATTTAAACCCCAAATGAAATGTTTGATTCATGACCAGCGCATAAGGCACCGGTTGCTGTTCTGCAGGCGACGCTGATGGCTGGGTTAGATTAAATCAGTGTAAACATGCATTGCTTGCATCCTTGTGTCTATGTTGAAGCATGTATGGGGCATTGTAATTTCTTTACTTCTTACTGGCTGTAAAATTAGGTTTTTCTATCTGATTTTCTTTCCTACAGGATTGTTTCTTTGTGTAACTGAAGCTCAATAAGACAATAATGCGGGAAAAGAAAAAGCTTTACTAAAAAAGGCTACATTGGAAAATAGGTTTGTCTAACTTTGCTAAAGAATTTATTTTTACATAGAAGAATTTTGGTGTGGGATGATACGGTGGGCAGTAACTCATTCAGTGTACATATTGGCATAAATTCTGATATTCATACTGTTGACCAACTTTCAGCTTACCAAATCACATCATGCATGTCCCCATGAGACCACCTGTACTACAGCCACAAATGTTTGTAGAAACTAACAGAGCTGCATGTAAGAACGTAAATGTCTGATGGAGTTCACTCACATGTGCTGTACCAATGTACCTGCACATGTGATGTGACAATAAAAGTGATTTGATTTGATTTGATTTGAGTTAAACAGTCTTTATCAGCTCTCTAATACAAAGTGATGTGCAGTGATTTGCACTGATGGGAGAGAAGCACAGATAATAGTTGAATTTGTGGTTTTCAAGTGGTCATCGTATGTACCTTCTGCTTCTGGCAGCATTCTGGACTAAATGAAGCTGCTTCCAGTAGTGAATTCATCTCCAGCTCTGTGTTTGGGAAAGGGCAACTTGAGACAGTGTCTCTAAATGTTTTGGGGTTTTTTCCCCTATAGTTCATGTAGCTTTGCAGAATATTGACCCTCTCCTTTCGTGAATTTCTTGTTGTACAGTGCTGCTAATTGTCACATTCGCATAATATCATCTTATCAGGTTTAGAGTTTAGACTTTTAATGTTAATGTACCATGGATGTCATGACCTCATCAGTCTCTTGTTCTCCTCTCCATTCAGTATTAAGGCCATCGAGAGCAATATTAAGGAGGATGACACACAGTGGCTCACCTACTGGGTTGTTTACGGACTCTTCAGCGTTGTTGAGTTCTTCTCTGACATCTTCCTCTTCTGGTTCCCCTTTTACTATGCTGGCAAGGTAGGCTGACATTTTAATATGGTTTTTGTGGTTATATTGGACATTATCACTGTATGCAGCTGACACTGGCCCAAGTCTGCTCACACTGTCATGCCATAGATAGTCATACTGTCTTGAATTACATAAGGGCAGATGGCTTTTCTTTTACAGTAGCCAACACCACCCTCTTGTGGATATTTTGTGTAACTGCTAAATAAAGACTGCACTATGCAGAAATGCTTTTACCAAAAAAAATAATAACAATAATAATATGACATCATGGAAACAAAAAGCCACCATACTGATGAAACACTGTGGTCTTATTGTTATGACGATTTTGGCTCACCTTCATTAAAACACTATGTTTATATTGAAAACCTTAATCCCAGTATACATTTGTTGATTGAACTTCAATCAACAAATGTATAACCCTTCATTATCATTTCATTATATTATATTCATAAAATGTATAGCTCTCCCTTTTATTATAACAGAAAATTTGCTCTTTTTACAGTGTTTGTTCCTCATATGGTGTATGGCTCCAGTAACGTGGAACGGCTCCGAAATCCTGTACAAGCGCGTGATCAGACCATTTTTTCTGAAACACCAGGCCACCATGGAGAGTATGGTCAGCGATCTGAGTGCCAAGGCTAAGAACATAACTGAGACCGTCACAAAGGAGGGTGAGCCCTTCACAGTGTACATGCAAGTACAGCCACGTTTATACTCTGCATGTATCGCAGCAACACATTAATACACCAGACAAACTTGTGCATGACCACACAGTTTCACACTGTCAGAATATATCCTCATATACAGCAGTCTTATATTTTTCATGTATTTTCTATAAAATATTATTGGTTTTTTTTTTCTGTTCTGTTTTGTCCTTCCCTGTATTTTTCATCAGCTGTTAACCGGGCCCTCAACCACGAAAAGGACCAGTAAGAAACATGGGAAAGCTGAGTGACAGGAAATATGTGATTTCACTATTGGATTGTCCTACTCCTCCTTCTATGACACTCTGGTGACTGGTTTCCATCCTCTCTTCACATCATGGAAGTGTCACACTTCTAAAATAAATAAAGCCGTTTTTACTTCTACATCAGTTTACTCCTGTTGGTACTGCTAAGGCAATCGGTGAAACTGTGACCTGTTTTGTGAGCTTTTCTTTTTGTTTGTTTTAGTGTGACAAAATATGTTAACATAAAAGAAAAATACAGTTTTATACCTTCAAGTACTCTGTGGGCATGTCGGCAGTGTTGTCTAACTGAGCCACTAGTGACAGAAAACCAAGGTTGAATAACAGTATAGTTATAAAAGCAGGTTACCCTAAGATGTGTTCTTTTTTTTCTCTCTTTTTTTTAAAAATTCACAATCAAAACTGGAACACTTGGGTTATTGATGTCTTCTTGCTTTTACAAGCTTTATTTTTGTTTGTGCAAAGCAGAATTTAAAGCTTGTTATGAAGGTTCTCAGTCTTTAACTTGACTTCTATGTTTTTTGATGTCTTAATTTATCACCTTGTAATGATGAAGCAATAAAACTGGACCCCTGCGTCTGTCTTTACTATCTGTTTCTTTGAGAATCCCTTTTCCAATCACTTCACATAGTGCCAAATGGGATTTTATTTGTTCTGGATTGCAACATTCACGCAACAGTGAATTTTATTTTATTTTATTTTTTTAGCAGAGGTAGTGAATCGAGGAAATTGTGCCACTGGATCTGTACCCGGTGAGGATTTTGGTCTTTACAGCAGTATATATCTTTTTTTAATATAGAATTTTATCTGCAGTAATTTTAAAACTGGCGTATACCTACCTAAGATTTACACATGTTTACCAGTTTCTCATTTGTGTATAATAACTTATAGTGTAATTTCAGATCAGAGGTCACATAAAATGTTATTTAATGTTTTTATTTTAGGGTTTGTTGCAGGGAAAATACCACTGTCACAGTCTTTTTATTACTTGATCTTTTGACCTGTCCCCTGTAGTACATTTACCAGCTTTCAGATAGCCAAACCACCCATGCAATAATTTGTGTTTTCCTTTTTATTCACGCTTGAGGAGCTCTGAATGGGAGTTCCTTTGTGATTGTGCGCTGGATATAATTCTTTGGAAATGGTGGATGGAGCCAGTGCGGTGGCCACACTCCACCTCAGGGAGAAAGGAAGGAACCCATCTGGAAATGGCTCCTGTGAAGATGTGCCTGTTGGGTGTTTTGTTGTTGTGTAGTCCCTCAGCCGATGGGTTATTGATTTAACAGAAATGGGACCCAGACACCGGTTATTGCACTTTGTTGCTGTGTGGTTTGAGAAAAGGCTTTTTATTGAGTGTGAGGGCTGTAATGGCTTAGGACAGTGGAAGAAGAGCTAAACGGAAGGAGACAAAGCACGTGTTGTACATTCACGAATCTTTCTCAACCACCTTTGTGTTTTCGCAAAAAAATCATAAATGTGAATTATTTGTCACGTAGCTCCACTAGAAGGTTAAAGCTTTCGCTTACTGCTATACTAACTTACTCCTGTTTGCATTGCTGCATACAGGTAGAAAGTACTAATGAAAATGTGCCATAAATGTCAACATCTTCACACACTTGTAGGCAGGTCTGATTGTTTTGAAGTCTTGTTTTAGTTTTTTGGTTTGGTCTTGTCTTCTGTTTAAACCACCTCCTCCTCCTCCCTGGTGTTTTCCTCATTATCTCCTCTCCCCAATCGATGCTGCTTGAAAGAACCACGCACGTATGGATCTGCTTCTCCCCGCTCTCCCAAAGCATCTGTAGTTCCCCTTCTTACCGACAGAGGGGGACAAAGACAAGACCTTGCAGATGGAGTTGGTGAGTCATACAGCGAGACCGTCACGTACAGACACCACAGCTCAAAACAAGGCTTGGTCTGACTTGGCCTTGGACCTATATTACCGTGAAGTAGATGCTTATTCACACTTAGCTGTGATGTTACCTGACACTGTCAAGCGGATATTGACATGGGTTGATGATTTATTTAGACTTACTGTTATATCGATGCGTGTTTGTCATCACGTCATTCATTTTTCCATTCTCCACGCTCTGGTTAGCTTTGTATTATACACACCAGTCTACTGCATTCATACGTTCACGGCGCTCTCCACGGTGCTGAAACACAAAGGGGTCTCTGTCCGTGGTGCTGAAACGGCATCGAACGCAGGATTTTCTTTTTCATTAAAATCTTTCTGTGTCACTTTAAATATATTTGATTCCATTACAGCTAGCTCTATAACATCACTGACTTAATATGCCAGCTTCACATACCTTTGCTCTAAGTGATACAGGACTGATTTGGATGTAATCTTTGCATAGCTTATGTTAAATGTTAGCTTATGTTAAGGATTCTTTGTGTCGATGCCAGCCGAATATTAAATGAAAACCCTGGCCTAATAAATCCAACGAGTCTGACATTTTTCATCTTGTAATTTCCATCTCAGGACTTCAGCAGTCTGCAGTTTTTCATTTATGCGGCCCCAAGTCAACGGGAAATGCCACAAGTCTGCCATGGCCCTGGGGATGTCTGAAGGCTACAATATATTTGTCTCTGGCTGAGACGTTTTGAAAGAAATGGGGCCCTTGTTGGTTTATATTTTTGACCATAAATTGCATTTCACCCATTAACTTAAATATGATTTGTTGCTTAGTGGTCACCAATGAGTCTATTGGTGACCACTCCAGCTATTAAAAATATATTATATGCATTGATCCATATGTATCTCTATGCAGTGATATATTCTTTATTCATATATTTCAGTGCAATTTCTTTCCATTTTGGGGGGCAGGTGGTTGATTACATTTAATCAGATTCCCACACATCCAGCCTTCACAGAATATTTTTAAGAGGAAGACGTTTTAAAATAACTTATTTTGCTGGCATCCAACCACTAGGAAGTGTATGAACCGAAAGAAAATCAAGTGTGGATAGAAAAGGGAGAGAGCATAGCACCTCCCACGTCCTATGTGCGAGAAAGAGAGAGGGAGAGACTGACAGAGAAAGAAATAGAGAGAGGGAGAGAGAGAGTCTGCTGTGGTGGTGGTGTTGGGAATCGGACGACATGAGCTCTACATGAAACGAGTAAAATGCTCTAAGACGCTTTCGGCGTTTGTCTTTCATCCTTCCGAACCAAGGACGAGCCAGAAGCGGAGCCGTTCTTCACGATCAGGTATCGAGATGCTCCTCAGCCTCCACATCTTACATAGAGATCAGATGTTGGTATTCAGTGGCGTAACCGCGGTCCTTCTGGCTGGCTGGCTGTTATGCGCACACGATTCCTGCTGCTCACGGCCAACCCGGGACAGCAAATCTCACTTTCTGCATCCATCTCGCCGCTGTTGTATCACAAGTTACATTTCTGCTCGCTAACCTCGGTCGTGTCAGTTGCAAACTACTGCCTGTATCCTCGTACAGCCATATTGGCAGTAAGCAGGAGAGGGAGATGGAGAGGGAGGGCAAATATATGAAGGTATTGGGGTTGTCATATTGCTTTGAGGAGTAAGGGAGGTGAGAGGGAGAGGGTTGGGAGGAGGGGGCTCGCTGCGACTGCGAAATGATGGCAGCACTGCGAGATGGCGATCCTCCGGTATTTATGAATGAACCACGCAGAGTAGGGTGGTCTGTAATGGCGTTGCGCACAAATCTGCGGAACCACGGCAAGCCCTCTCCCGCCACCGCTTCCTGACTACAATCGAGGCGGAGAATGCACGTCAACATTAATGCACATACACTAATGACGCCAGCGTGACGAATAAAGCTCGATTTTTGTGGCAAATGCTACAGTTAATCCTCCATCTGCATTTGTGCTCCCCCCTGGATCTGTGATCTTAGTTGTGGGTTTCAAGACTGGAAAGGAGATCCACCGTGAAATGTAAAGGAGCTGTGAATCATTTAGGTCCCCCGTGCGCCGGCGCGTGTGTGCGTGCTCGCACGCATATATGTGAACTTCCTGTATGAGTTTAACACTGCCAGTCATGATTGTATGTGTGTGTGAGAGAGAGAGGGAGAGAGAGATGGAGAGGAGAGCAGAGATGTATGGCAGTAAATCCTGTGAGTAAGCTTTAAAGTGTGTGGTTGAGAGTAGTTAGAGATGCAGACTGCATTAAAGCATTGGAGGAAAAGTGGACATGTAGGGGGAGTGTCCTGCCTGTCTGCCTGCCTGTCTGTCTCTCTTGAATGGCCACGGTTCAGTTGCATAAGAACATGTCTCTCTGCTGAAACAGGACAAAGAAGTGATTCAGTGGTAACAAGCAAAACCAAAGCGAGTTTATGAAGGTGATGATGTTTGAGATGAGTATGGGAGTGGATACTCAGTGGTGATGATGATGATGATAAAGGACCAGTAAAAACACAAGTCTAATGTGAAAAAAAATCCATAAAAACCTAAAAGATCCAGAAACAACTGGATGACAGGAAGGTTGTTAGCTGATAAAATCTGAGTAAAGAAAGTTTATTCAGAAAAAAAACCCCTCTCTACTACTATTGTGTAATGTTTCATCCATGGACTGGAGCCTGTGTGTGGTTGCTGTGTGCTGGATGACTGCCATTTGTCAGTGAATGAAACAGTGAGAATTTGAACTAGTTTTTCAGAAAGCATATGTATGCTCAGTGAACAGTTTACAGCTAATTAAAAGATCAATTATGAATCATTTTAGGCATCTTTTTCATCACATTTGAACCCTTCTGTGGTGTCTTAAATTTACCATTTTATGAAATGGTCATTACATGAAACTAGAAAAAATCTATAAAATATAACATTTGAAGCTTCATTGAGAAATCAGCAAGCGCCATATTATGAAAGAAAACGTGGCAGCAGAGGCTTTATCTTCACCTGCTCATTTATAGTCTGTCTGTTGCTTTGACAGCACAAGTCTGGTCAAATGCACCATCCCCGCTGAGTACCTCTGAACTATATATGGCATAGTATCTTCTTTAATATTGGAAAAGATCAATGCTAAAGCATTTTAGCTCTTCTGAAAGCATAAGCTCAGCTAAAAGATTTATATTGTCTTACTTATTAATATCATTAAGCAGAACTGCCTGAGTCTTGTGAATAACTAATCATGGCCCAGAATAGCTGCCATGGTCATTTAAGCACACTGCAACCTGTAGTATAACCAATATTTTGATTACACTTTTTTCTCACATATCAGCCTTTCAATGCCATCCATCTTCAACGCTCCTAAAAAGACATATATTTTTCTACAATTTGAGGTTTTAGATGAGGAAAAGTTAAAGGTCAGTTTCTTATAATCTCAACTGCGTCATGTCAGCATCACAAGCAGTCTGGACTGGAAAGCCTGTGTTGTTTCCTCCTTTAACCATCTGCGTTGTTATCAAACCTGGATCAGCTACTTATAAAAAAGAGAAAGAAAAGGGGGAAAAAACTATGTTCGGTTGATCTTGCCAGTAGAAACCATGGAGCCAATCCAAAACTACCAACCCTGTCACCATCTGTCACTGCAGGCAGGATTCTGCAGCACACTCCACCGGTCTGCAGTTAGTGCTTCAGTCAGGTCAGGGCCTTTACTGTGTCTAAAAATAGTCTTTCTTGAAAAAAATAAACCTGTGCACATTATGGCAGCTTTGAAAACGAGCTTAAGTGTTTTGTCACAGAGTCAGAATCTCAGTTTCTTTATTTTTTCCTCGGCTGAATTGCTGTGCGATTAGCCAGGTGCCTGTGTGTCTCCCAGATTGCCAGGCTGATGTATTAACAGGGTTTTACAAAGAGGCCAGACGGAGCAATCCATGGGTTCCCCCGGTCACACTAATACTCAGCGCAAGTAAACACTCAAAGACTAATTACACAGAAATGTGTGTAAAAGTGCTGCATAGCAACAGCATGATTAAGATTACAAATGCTGGTTACAGCTCAGGAATGAATCACCCTGAGAGGGAAACATTTTCCTCTTAAATTCTTTTTAAAAGTGCACATTTAGATATATTAAGGAGAAAGTGCAGGTAGAGGGGTGTTTATGTTAATCACAACCATTACCAAATCAGTCATAGTAGTATGGCAGCTTAAATGAATGCTTATCATCTCTCAAAATGCAAAGCTCTTTGGCTTATGTGTGAGGCTATCGCCATAAAACTGCTATGTGCAATAATCCAGACATTGTAAGTGTATATGTGTTTTCTTAAAACTTCTGAAAAAATGTTTTTCATTATTTGTATTTTAAATGTTTCTGTGAAATCTAGGGTTATTTTAATGACTTCTTCTAATGATATTCTGACTTTGGATAGTTAAAGTAGTCATGTTGGTCGGTAATAAAGCATCTGAGCATTTTTATTTCCTTTCCTACTCACTCAGAACAGGTCTGTACAGTGCACCCCACCTTGATGAACTTATGCCAAGGTGAGAAATTTGGGTGCTCTGATGAGTCCTTTTTGAACTACACACAGGCAGACCTTTACAGTTTTGTGGCTGAGCTGATGTTCCCGTGGCTCTATGTTAGTGTCAGTTCACACTGAATCAAACAGATGCTCCGGGGATATCAGAGGGCCTCAGGGTACGTGTAGTCTTATACAGAGACTGCTGGTAACTTAAGTCCTGGGAATTGGGTCAATGCAGAGCTGGCCACAAGCACAGAGGAGGTTAAGCTCAATGATTAGCTACTAAGCCAAGACCACAGGGCGTTCAATCTCTTGGACAGTGTAGCACACACGCTCCATGCACGAACGGTGCCGTCTGCCCAGTCACAGTATAGACTGACAGGGGTGATACCTGTAGTCATACATAAATCATTTACATTGAGTCTAAACTGAACTTTATCAATTACCATCTGTATCATTTGTGATACATGAGTTTTTGTGAGTTTTTTTCCCCCCTGAAAAATATGCATAAATTGCACAATAATTTTATAAGCAATAAATTACACAAAGTGCCAAATGTAAGGACATCAACACAAATTAAAATCCACATATATGTCAGACAGTTCAATAACTGTTCAATAACTTGGTTTTGTTTTGGGGGGGGGGGGGGGTCAAACAGAAATTTTTGGCAATTATTTCATGGTTCAGGCATTACGGGGTTAAAACAAATTTTCACTTGGACAGTAAAAGTTTTTTACAACCACATACTTTCATACGGGGAACTACTTACTTGCTTTCCTGACAAGAACTAGATAGGAACATTAATGCCAAACTTAGAAGTGTCCATTGAATATAAAACTGGAGCCAGGAGGCAGTTCATTTAAAACAAAGCCTACAAGCAGAGCAAACTGCAAGCCTGGCTTTTGCCGGAGGTCACAAAATTTACTATGTTTGCGTAAATTGCACAAAAACTACGTAAGCCTTTTTTTCTTGGCTTGGCCGAATAACTCTCCAAACTTAGATGGAGTCAGGCTAACTGTCTTCTCTCATTTTCAGTCTTTGTGCTGAGCAAACTGGCTTCTGGCTGTAGCTTACCCTGAGAAAGGTATTGTTATTTTCATCTAACTCTCAACAGCTAATATCAGAATTCTCCAACCTAGTCTCCTAACTTCAAAAATGCACCGTCATCTAACTAAAGTGGCCTTTTTTCATCCAACAGAATCAGAAGAATCAGTGTTTGGATTCACTGGAAGGACAGTAGCTGTATCAGGGGATAATAATCCAGAAAGTAAATAGAGAAAACTGCATATTCTTAATTCTGTGCAAAGCACCACACATAATATTTTAACTTCTATGGATGCCCTGTCTGTGCGTCATCATACTCCAACAGTAAAGGTGACAAAAATATGCAGCTTCGTCAGTCTCTTTTTAGGAAACTTATGGAGATGAGTTTTCACATTCAAGAGCTGTAAATGAAATCCAACAGAGACTCTAAGATAAACACATTCTGCAGGCTTTCCATGTGTGTGTTTTAGCAGGTGTGAGTGTGGCGAAGCAGAAGCGGCGACGGCATGCCTGAATGTGTGAGACTGAATCAAAATTTATAAATCGAACCTCTACTGTCTGCTCAAACCTAATGAAAACACCCGTGTCTAAAAATTGCCTCGCCAAGAGCACAGATTACATCCCGTGGCAAAACGCACACATACATACACACTTTTGAAAAGACCTGAGCTGATGTGTGCACCGAGAACAGGGAATCTTCTGCTTCACTGCACAGAGGCAGACACACATGACGCACACACGCATTCATACAGCAACTGACAGGCTGAGAGCTTAAGAAACTTTGTGTAGGTTTCACTGTGGCCAGAAAAAGACAAAATATTTCAGGCTGATAATCTGTTGATCCTGTAAAACACTCATTGCCAAATAGCGGTGTATTCTCAGCATTCCACTATGCACAGCCTGATTAAAATCCTTTCTCTACAAGATACCATGGGACCGCTTTGTGGGTGTCTATTTAATCACGCTCTTGATCTGTTGAATGGCATTGTGTTTGATGTTGGTTAATGCGCTTCCTTTGTGCCGCTGCATAAGTGGCTCTCTTGAGGGAAATTATGTGCATATTTTTGTTAAAGGTGACATTTCCTTGCTCGCTCTGTGAAATAAACGAGTGGAGAAGGCTGCGTTGCAGCTATTTTCTGGCGGAGAAGAGCAGAGGCCTCCTTGGTCTGTGCCAAATGCTATCTGCTAATGGAGTTTGGCTGCACTGATGCAGATGCATTTATAGTATACCATTAATTCATTAAAGAACTGCAGTCCTCTCATTTCAAATAAAACCAGAGAAGAGGATGGGGGAAAGGAGAGAGACTACTTGCGTTTGGGAAGAGTGTCATAAATCTCAAAAGCCTGGTATCAAGGACAAATGGTGAAGGAGCGGAAGTACAGTATGTGTGCCACTGTGAGGTTGCACCTGTGTGTGTAGTTATAGTTGCTGACAGAGGGAGGGAGAGAGATAATTATAGCTCAGGTGAAAAGTGGGGGAGGTTTTGATGAGCAGGATCTTTGTCACAGAGCTAAAATCCACATCCAAAGAAACCAAACAGACACCAACCGCGGCAGGACAACAGACTGACGGGGCCCACAGAGACTGGGCCCCATCGATTACAACCGGAGCGGCTTTAGTTTATTGATCAAACACCATGGAGACCTGGGGAGTGACAGATCAGCAAGAGGAAGTTTAGGTAGCAGCTCAAAGAAAGGCTAAAGTTGCGGATAAGTAAAGAGAATATTTAAGAGTTTATCAGAGCATGCATGTATCAGATGCACTGATATATCAGCTTCAAATCAAAGACATCATACCAGTCTGTGTGGCTTTGTCTAGATAGGTGGCTGAGTGTGGATCTTTGTGGATTTTTGTGATGGTGTTTGCTGCAGTATTTCATTAAAACTAGATCTGGTTTATTACCAGAAACTAGTAACTTGGGTCCTATTTTTGCAGCAGTCACCATATTTTCTCCCTGTAATTATAATACTATACTCTTCACATTGCTGAGTTCTAGAAACACTGCTGCACTAACCAAACTGTATACTTTGATTATCATTCCACAGTTTGCAGATGACTCCTTGGTTCTGTATTTAAATGGCATGTCCGACGCACTGTGAGATTAGCTCTATGTAACGTGTTTGAGTTAAACCGTTGGCTTGTTTCTGGGGTGTTTTCTGTTTCGGGCCTCTTGGAGGCAGCAAAACAAAATGAAAACAAAGCAAAGTCAAATGCAAGTCAAATATTTACACTGTTTTTGTTTTGGTCTCTACCAGCTCCAGAGGGAAATATCAGATTCCCCCAGGAGCTAAATGCTCCACTGTGTTCACCAGATAGGTGCGAACATTGTCAGTCTGCCATTTGGTGCCTGCTGCCACCACATACTGCACAGATTAGAGCAGGAAGCCAGACTGTACTGCAACACTCATGCCAGTTTTACATAATGAGTTAAAAGATAGATGAAGATGCTAAAATGCTTTGCAGATCTGAGATGGACTGCAGAGTTGTGTGTTGTATAAACAGCCATTTTAACCACCAGTAGGAGAAATATAAACTGTAGCAGCTTTAAAGACGGCAGCATTGTCTCAAGAATTAACTGTAATAAACAATTAATCCTCTCTAGATGCCAAATTACATCCAAGAAGGCCAAAATAAATTCACTTAGAAATTGGCTTTTTAAACTATGTTGAGGCATCATTCCTGCTTAGGTGTGTGTCTGTAATTAAGCAGGTTAAGCAAAAATCACTGTGCAGCTTTGACAGCTACATGGCAATTTTTAAAGTGTTACCTTTTTTTCATCACTGACTGCCTCATTAAAGCTAAGAGTAAGGCACTGTAGATGACTATTGTTTCTGGCAATTTTACAGCAGCGCCTTGTAGTTATGTTGCACTTAAGAGTTGTAAAGGTTAACATGACCCTCACTGCACATGTTTTCATTACCGCAGCCACGGTCTGAAAGAGAAATACGACAGACTTGAAGTCCCAAGAGGTTAAACTTCAGTCATGCATCCCTCTATCTAAAAAATGCAGTTTCAAGTTTATCACCCTTCTGAAGTATCAAGAGAGCCATTAGGGAAGATTTTCTGCTTCTTCCAGACCCGAGTAAAACAGTAGCCACAGGCTCACCTGAAAATTAAACTGTGGTGGTGTTCTCAGCAAGCTATGAAGCAGTCTTATACATCACACATGCTTACAGCTGAGAGACGGTCTATAAAATTCAAGAGGCACTCCCCAAATCCTCATTTATTTCAAACTCGTGGACTGATATTATCTAGAACCCAGCAAAGCAATTACAGGCACCCTGCCATCAATAGTGGGTTCCTGCAGTGCAAGCATGACAGAAATCCACTTATTCCATATGGTATTGATGTCGATTTACTGTTTTCATTATGACTGCAGCTTAGAGAGCAGCATGATCACAGCTGATAGAATATCTTATTACGGAACATTAAAGCACGTTTAGCACCAAAGCGGATAAATAATGCAACAGATACGATGTGCAATCATGTGCAGACAGCGCAAGCTCTCACAAAGATAGCAGTAGATTCTGTGCGAGGACATTGTTTAGATGCATATGCATGAGCTGCAGCAGGTAATGTTAGGAGTGATTAATTGTAGAGTCTTTCACAGCGCTGTGCTGCTGCTGTCTACAAACTGGGCTTTTTCAGTTAGTTGTGTTCATTTGCATGTTATCTTTATTACCTGATATATATAATCTGATATCACACAGTGTGGATTTAGCATTTTTAGTTTGATGACCGAGGATGAAATCTGCTGTGAATTATGCAATGCAACACTTTCTTTAAAGCCCTGAGCTTTGTGTTGTTTTGTAAAGCAAACACTAAACCTGGACTCTTTTCAAATTTTTAATACCAATAAAACAACCTAACAAGCACTGGCCACTTGCAGCAGCAAAGCTGCAAATGTAACACTGACAGGTGTAACGCTGAAGCCAGTTTGGCGTGAATCAGTATGCCTTTGTGATGTGTTTAGCCAACTGGTGAATTCAAATCCAATAGTCCATCTATTTTCTCAAATAGATTTCTGTGTTTACCCTTCACACACAACTGGTTTTCATCTTTTTACTTTTAATTCAATTCACTTGTATTTGTACAGCACCAAATCACAACAACAGTTGCCTCGAGCTGCTTAATTTGTAAGGTAGGTAGACCCTACGATGGCTTTAGTTGCTCTGACTCACTCTGTTTGGATCCATATTAGTGGTAGGCACAGTGATCGGTGTTAGCCATGCGCAGTGTTTTGTTCTTTGAGGCTTCTATGTTGGCTTGATGATTAATTAGAAAATGCGGGATTGTTTTTGGGGCTGAAACTGAAGAACCGTGACTATGCGAAGGGTATTGATTAGGGAAATGTCTGCATGAGGTGAAACACTTGGATCATTACCAAACTCATCTTTTCTAATTTGTATTCTGGCTCATAGTCAGACCACGAAAGATGGAGTGTTTTAAAACCCACTGGCCTGAGGTTAAGTTCTGCCAGCATATACTCCTCTTGTTCTGCTTCATTAAACAAAAGCTCCAGATTTTCTCTTAGAATCTTATCTTCTCATGTTCCCTTTCCTAATCTCATAGGTGTAAGACTATCTTAAACCCGAGGGGACAGAATGCCAGAACAGAGCAACGACTATCGTGTGGTGGTGTTCGGTGCTGGGGGAGTGGGGAAGAGCTCCCTGGTTCTGCGCTTTGTGAAAGGCACATTCAGGGACACCTACATCCCCACGGTGGAGGACACCTATCGCCAGGTGATCAGCTGTGACAAGAGCGTGTGCACCCTCCAGATCACAGACACAACAGGCAGTCACCAGTTCCCTGCCATGCAGCGCCTTTCCATCTCTAAAGGCCACGCCTTCATCCTGGTCTACTCGATCACAAGCAGACAGTCCCTGGAGGAGCTCAAACCCATTTACCAACAGGTGAGGAGTGTTTGTGTGTCTTTGGATGGCTGAGCTTGTTTAATCGCGCTGGGCTTTTATACTGAAACGTTTTTCTGCATTGTACTAAATATAAAGAGCAAAAGTAATGATGCTGTCTGGGGTAATCTGTATTGCATTAGTTCCTCAACTTTGTCACTGGTGATGTCTAAACCACAAATGCTTTCATTTGTAATGATGTATTCTCTTTGGGTGCTAAAACTACAAGCAAAATTCCCAGAAAATAACAAATCAAATCCATTTGCTTGCCTTTGCAGGTCCTGGCTATAAAGGGCAATGTTGAGGCTATCCCAATCATGCTTGTGGGAAATAAAAGTGATGAGACCCAGCGAGAGGTGGAAACCAAGGACGGAGAGGCCCAGGCCAACCAGTGGAAGTGCGCCTTCATGGAGACATCAGCTAAGACCAACCACAACGTAACCGAGCTCTTTCAAGAGCTGCTAAACCTGGACAAGAAGAGGAACATGAGCCTCAACATCGACGGCAAGCGCTCTGGGAAGCAATCCCGTGCCGAGAGACTGAAGGGCAAATGCAGCGTGATGTAAAATCCAAGAGAGGAAAGGAAAGGGAGGTGGAGGTGGAGGTGAGAGAGGGAGATGAAATACGGAGAAGTAAAGAAGGAGGACGCCAGACACCAAACGCATCATACAGAGCAACAAGGTTTTTGACGGCAGCGGGGTTCTCATCATCGACACGCTCCTCACAAACACAACTTACATACAGGAAACGTTTCAGTTCGGAGCATAAATCCATGCACATCCTTAACGGGGAAACAGGTGAGTGGGATTGAGATGACAAGTAGTGCGTGACACAGATGAATACAGAAATGGCAGGGGTGTGGACTTTGTATCCTCCAAGTGTCACAAAAACCTGGATGGAGCACTCTTCGAGAACTTGGGTGAGAGTACTGACCACGAAGACCAGAAGTCCATAAAAACGCAAGAGGTTTCTGATCAGTGCAAAATCTTAGATATCTTCTCTCACTTCTGCACCTCCCTGCTCAGCTCACACTTCACCCTTCTCATCTTTTTCATACCCTCTATTATATCGACTGTAGAGAAATGTAATGTACAAGTAAGCGAGTTCCAAAGCTCACTCATCTGGTAGAGACCCTGTTGTAAGTGACTGAGGTGTCTATCATGCTAGTACAAAGAGGACTCAAAAGTTTGACACTGCTAGCATGAAGCATCACAGCAAAAAAACAGATCACCCAGCCACACCCCAAGGACTTTGATGTATATAAATATGGGATATTTAGATATATTCCATCCAGTCTGCACATCCTCAGCCCCAACTAGTATATGATGTTGACTCAAGTTTGATGCTCTGAAGCTCAATTTTCAATTGCCATCGTCATATAAAAACACTTCTTTGCGTTTATCCCCCAAATGCTTATGGTAAAAGGTCATCTATGAACCCTCGAAATGTCCTCATCTGATGTGGAGAAACATCCAGCGGCAGGGGCTTCACGCATGCCATTGATACGACGCAACAATCCTTTTAAGACTCTCATCAAGTGTAGAATAACTCTGGCTGAAAGGAAGCTGGACTCTCATTGAAACATGAAACAGAAATACGAGTCTGCCTTGCCTACGAGGTTAATACACTTAGATAATCATTGCCAAGCTGGTAAGATGAAAGAGAACTTTTGGTTCTGAGAATGTCAGTTTGCTTTGGCACTTTTCATGTGAGAGTTTCTCTTTTTGCCTTTTTTTTCTAGTTTTCTTTATGATGCTCTTATAAAGTTACATTTAAACACATCTCCTTTAACAAAAAGCACACAGGGGAGAAAAGGCGGAGGGTGGATCTTTAAAGCTCCATGCAGATTGTCCAGTGCACCCTGATGCATCTCCGTACACTCATCACCTGTAACTCCAGGCATCAGGAAACAGAATGGGTCACAGAGATGTGCAGACACAACACGCACATGATGCATCCATGCAAAAAGAAAAGAAACACACACACATTTAGCTCTCTGATAGTCAATCTGAGTAACATCGTTGACTGAGTACATGAAGAAGAACAGGGCTCACTCAGCCTAAATGCCCTCACATTGCACTTTATATCACCATACACAATTTTATTTGCCATGTTTCCACCTACATGTGTATTAATAATTATCTCTGTTGTGCTGTATGTCCAAAGTGCATATATATATATATTTAATATATATACCCCTTTTTTTCATGTAGGACCTCTAAAATTGTACACAGTGTATACAGAGCAGCCAAAAGCACAATACTTTTTTCCAACATATCTAATTCTATTTTTTTGTTTGTTCTTTTATTGTATTTGTGTGCAGTTTCCATCCTTAGCTTTCATTCAACAGTCCTGAACATGGATTGCATAGGTAGCATGGTCACAGGTAGCTCTCTGTCTTGATGTATGGCGCTTTATTTTGTCTGGTTCTTGGCACAATGAGGTTGTGGTTCTGCTGAACAACAGGGTATCGTGATGTGACCGGTTAGCTGTGGACACAAAGAGCGTAAACGTTATGTAACATCAACCCCCACACCACCCCCACAGGATCACAGGTTGTGGGACGACGATGAGGGGTCAGATTATTTGTCTGCTTTTCTCCATCTCTCAGGCGGTTTTGACAACAATTAGCGTGGCGGATAATCTGCTCCTGTACTGTTAAACCCAAAGACACAGATGATAACCCCTTTTAACTGTGTGTTCATTTCTCAAGAAAAAAGGAAGAAAAAAGAGAATAAGCACAGCAACTAGTCTCGTCTGTCTCCTTCTCTGTCTTTATGTGTGCAGCAGGATCAACAACTGGGCACTTTAGGGTAACATTTTACTTGAAGACTTGCTTATTAATCAGCGACGCCTCATTCATAAGCACCGTGTAAAATGTCCTACCTTTATCATTCATGCCCACAAACCACTATAAAATGATTTCAGACGTGTAGATAAGCAGATGGAAATTCAGCGAAATGTTCACAAGAGCTTCAAGTAAGATGTTACCCATGTAAAGAAATACTGTACCCACTGTCTTTCTGGGAAATGTTGTTACAGTAGAAGGTTTGGTGTTGCTATGTACTGTAATATACGGCTTAATAACGATACTCATGATCTATTGTATTTGACGCATCCACTCTTCAGATCTATCAATCAGATAGCACTAGCAAAATGTGAATATGTAACTAAAAGTTCCACTCCAGGCTGTAATTTTGTTTTTCTGTTTATTTTGAAAGCTGAATGAATCTGTTGTTATTACTGTGTTGTACTTTGCACTAATGTGAGGTCCTGTTAAACCCAAACATTTATATTGTAAACATACCCTTTACTTGTTAGATGCCAGGGATGCTCACTTGTACTCTCTTATTTTCTTTTTTGAAAATCTGTTTAAATTCCAAAAACAAGATGTGTAAAACAGATATATAAGTTGTATTTTAATCACTTTCTTTTCTTTCTTTTTTTTTATTAATTCATTTATTTTTAACCTGCTCTATATAGATAGAGTGCAATCTACGGGTTGTGGCCATTTGACGAGCTAAAATTTGAAAAAGAAAACCTTAAAAATCGCCTGCAATGATTTTCAGACCGAGTTCTTTTCTGGTCTGACGCAAAGCCACCGGCAGTGGTGCACACGCTGCATAGATATCAGCTTGACACGTCTGGTTGCCAGATTGTGTGCGCATGTTTGTGCAAGCTGCTGTTCTGCTGACGTTAACAGGAGACTGTCATTGTTCATGTTCCTGCATGGAATATGATACAACAGGGAAGGAAAAACAACAATGAGGCAGCGTGAGAGAGCACTATGGACAACAGGGGCCTGTGCTATTAATAGACATAGAGCAAATATATGAAGTTCAACTGCACTAGCCGTGGCCTGTATAAGAATCGTTCGAGCTTTCATGTGGGAGCCGTTGAAAGAAGACGTTGTGCTTGTGGAGTGTGTGAGCTATTGAGTTTGTGGATTGTGTGAGTTAAGTGCTCGCAAGAATCAGGACAGACACTTCTGCCCCTGTCCCTCCATGGCGTGTCTCATCTCATTTATCCATGAACCATATTCCCTGTTCTGTGTGTTTAACCGGGAGTGCATTCATGTACATGCACATTCATCCACCTTATTTATATATATTGTTTTCACGTTAATTCACTCCGGCCTGCACGGGTGTGTATGTGCGCGTGCTTGTGTTGTTGCTGCTGTTGTACAATCTCATGAAGTGTCTGTCAGATGTTTGCAGCTTTCCCGTGGAGAGTGCCTACACATTCTGCATGAGTCATCCTGCACAACACACACCCCCTATACGCACACACACTAGTATATAAATCAGGCATGGAGCTGAAATAGAATGACTGCATGCCCTCGGTTGCACACACACACATACACACATATTACATTCACACAGGCCTTGTCAGTGAAACATCATTTGCTCTCTGGCTGTTTTCCGCTGTTGTACCTCTGTTAGCGTTACTTCTGCATAAATCCGCATAAATTGTGAGCCGTTTTCATATTCATTCTGTGTGTTTTTGCTTGATGTTTGCACTTACTGAAAACCAACCCTCCTCGCATCTGATTGTAGATAGCTGTAAATATTGTTCAAAGGTTTCAGAGAAGCGAAGGGAGAGCGTGCAGATAAAGGATGCCGTGGTGGGAGCGCGCAGTCTCCTGCACATTCTTTGTATAGTCAAAACCTCCAATCAGAAGTAGGACAGTTAAAGTTTTCTTCATGTGAAAGCTTTACGTTGGGCTTTTTTTTTTTTTTTTTGTATGCTGTAGCAAGAGAAGCACTGGCTTTAAAGGAGGAACTCTATGGAGACCAGCTATGTTAAAGGTGACTAAATGATAAGTTATAAAATGAATAATCATACGAATGGATGCAGAAAGATGTAATTGAACCATGAAATTGTGGAACTTGGTGGATATTTTAAATTTAGAATAATTTTTGCAATTCCACACTCTTCTTTAATTAAAAAATGCTGCAGGTATTTTCATTAAAATGTTGCTTGTACGATGATATTTTCATGGTTAAATTACACATTTAGTCTTAATATTGTTGGTATGATCACTTATTTTATGACATCAAATATACTTATTGCCTAGTAACAGCTATAGTTTGGGCCTCCATAGATAACTACATTGGTGGCACAGATTGTTGTGTAGGACCAGGTAAAGTTTACTTGAGTTGTTTGCCACCAGTGAGGTCACAGGGTACTTTCTGTTCATCTTGCTGAGGAGTCTCATACAATAAAGGGAGTGGGGTTCGGATTTGTTCTTCTGTGGCTGCAAGGGAAACCTCAGACCATGTGAAGCTTAGAGAACGAGCACTAAGTTAAACCTTTATACTCAAGAAAAGCTGTGGTTTTCTGACACACCAGGCTTTTTGTTACCAGCGAGGGGCAGGTTGTGCTCCTGTCCAGCAGGGCTTCATGCCACAGGAGCTAAAGGAAATCGGTACCGGAGGATCAAAATACAAAAGAACTCCCACTCTTCCTGCCAATCACTCAGGCTCACCCCTTTACATTTCATCTGATCGCCTCAGATCCTAATGAGCAGTATACGGCGGGGAATTTAGCCTAGACTTTGTGGGTAACGTAGTTTGGTACTATCGAGACGCTCTGGCCCTTCATTCCTGCATGGTCCCTATTGGTGTTCCAGCCAGCATGAGAACAAGGACACAAACTGTGAATCATCTTTGTATTTTTTAAATAAATTCCTCTGCAACATTTATGGCTTTGGTTTTGTAAATGGGTTATTTCTTTTAAGCTCTCATTGTTTTTGTAAATGATTTTTCTTTGGTTCTTCTTTTTTTCGTTGGGATTTTTTCATTTGACTAATTATAATGTATAGATATTTATTCTAGCAATAGTCTTCCTATTAAAATATACTGTGCTGATGCATCCTCTGAATAACTGAAACTAACATATATAAATATATATATATATAAATATATATATATACATAGAGAGAGTGTGAGAGAGAGAGAGAGAGAGGTGATAATAATAATCAAATCTGCAAAATGATTTTCTTAATAAAAATATGAACTGAGGAGTGTTTCGTGTCATTTTTTTAAACATTCTCACCTTTTGCTTGCCGTTTGTATCCATGCAGTGATGTGGATCTTAGAAAATCAGTGATATTATGGTCAGCCACTTCAGTCCAAAGCCTTAGGGAAATCACGCAGGATAAATACACATAAGGGGCAACAGGGTAACAAGGAACAGGTGGACATACAAAAGGGAGGGGAAAGAGCAAAGACAGGAAGTAAAAACTTGGCAGAGAAAAAATAAAGCAGCCTTCAAAATAAGAGAGGAAATAACTGAAAGAATTAAAAGCATGCTGTAGAAACCCTCTGTGTAAGCATTATACGATACAGCATATTCCTTGAGGAAGCATATGTGGATATAGTTTAGGGGGGTTTACCCTGTAAAATGTACGATATTTAAAAGGGAGAACATTGTGTGCAATATTTCCATCTTATCTAACATACAAATAGAAAAACGGCTTCCATATGCCTCATTTTTCATTTAAGAGTACTAAAACACTTACTATTCAGTTACATTTACAGTAGTGGGCCAATATTTTCCCACAATCCTTTGCCATTTACAGTACATTACTGTTAAAACCTACTACAATATATTGCTGTTTGTGTTACATTGTAGATGCTAATTAAATCACAGGTTACAGTGCAGCAATCTTCTCTGCTTGTTGACTAACATTCATGTAAAAGCTCTGCTGCTGGCATGACTTTGGAAGGGGTTTATTTCTTTTCAGCGACTCTCAGTGATTCTCTTTGATAGTTCTTTTTTCTCATTTTTTAATTTTAAAATGTTACTATAATAATTTAAATTATTTTCCCAACTCGGGATCGTTGACTTCTTTCACCCATGTCGTGCTGCCATGACATGCAGACTCTTTACAGTTTATTAATTCATCACACAGAGATACTGGCTTCCCCCCTACTCTTTCTTTCATTCTCTCTTAACCCTCCAACATCTGCTCGGAGATGCTGTGCCCGGCACGGTTGCTATGGAGACAGTGTGACGTTGACGGTGGTTGTCGCATCAGTGTGGTGTGACCCTGGTGGCGGAGATGCGGCGACAGGCGGGTCTCCCATCCTGCTCCTGGGGTGGATTAAAAAACATGTCATTCCCCATGAAGGCCAGTGTGGCAACCCCTCTGCTGGGTCTTAATTAGACAATTATCGTGTCTGAATACACACATAAAAATGAAACACATGAGACACCCTGGGAAAGTCTGTGTTTCCGTTTGGGTCTAAGATTAGGCTGCAGGAGTACACGTGGCATACGACAAAAAAAGGTGTGGGTGGGTGGATGCCACCTGTCGGCCTGTGAACATCTTTAAGTGGTGACTCATGGGCTTCCACCGCGGATTTCTTAGAAAATGAAAAGTATTGCTTGAATCCAGTGTAACCTATGCTGCTTCCTCACACACAGGATGGAGAGGGAGGGAGGGAAGCACGGGGTCTGAAATGGAAGAGAGAAAAATGAAGAGGGAAGAGAGAGCCAGCAAAGGGAGAAAAGGGGGAGATGAGAAAGGTGAGGAAATGAAAGGGAAATGTATAGGCATCAGCATAATTTCACTGGTCTCTGGAAACGAGGCCAATGCGGTACTCTGTGTGAGATATAAATAGCTCTCCTGTGTTTATAATAAGCAGGAAGGAAATGGTTGCTATACAACCACTGAGACGTATATGCGCATCAAAACCAGAATATAGATCAGAATTTCCATCTCCATCAGCACCACCAGGGTTTAAATGGACTAAAACAGAGAATTTTTGTGTAAAAATGAGATCCTGCACACATCAGACCTTTTCCCTCTTAACGCAGTGAAACCGGCTCATGTTCAGCCAACAATCACGGAGCAGATGCAGCGCTTTTTAGCTCTGTGTGGAGGAGTGGACTACAGCTTGGTGGAAACTGAGTTTGCGTGTTTGTGGGGCCTGCCAGGAATAGAAGGAGAGGCCCACACCTCTCTTGAGAAAGTCAGAACAGCAGATGGGTCAATGGCGCCATCACGTGGTAACACAACGCACCGGAGTCACGCAGTCGTTTTTACTGTAATGTAGGTACACAAATCCAGATGTGCATGCCACTATCTGTTATCTCGTGTCCTTGGGGAATACTGGTGGGAAATGAACAAGCCAGTGGTCTTTAAGAGGACACTATCTGTTGTCCGAACGTGTATTTATTATAGAAGTGGTGTGGGTCGTGCACTGCAGTCTTTATTTAACGCATTTGACATGACTTAAAGTATTTTCTACCACAAAGAGAAACACGGTCATTACCATTTCTGCAAACAAAACTAAAGTATAAAAAGTATTAAATTATTATTCATTTTATTTATGAAGTGAAAATAGTAATTCGGATTTTATGGCATTTCTTTATTTATCTGCAATCTGCAAACGGCAGAAAATTTACAGCAAATAAAAGGTCAGATTAGATTGGCCCAAAGTTCCTAGAAACTGAGATTTGGTCATCATTGTAAATATTATTATTATTATTATTATTATTATTATTATTATTATTGTAACACAGAGAGGACGTAAAGAAATGCATTTTAACAACATTTCAATGGGGCTTCAGTTCGTGCAAGTGCCCATTCTACACTTTACAATACAGGAGTCACTAGGAGCAGCCGTCATTTTATACATGACTTGCATTATTTATTTATTTGTGAACGTATATCTGGCAAATCTAGTCTGCCATTTAAAATTCTGTTGTTTGGAGGATACTTTCCCAGGGTATATATAGCTATAGATCATTAAAAATGCTTCCTTGGGAGCCCCTTGCTAAATCTGCTGTCACCCCATCGGATCGAGGGAGGGAGAAGGAGAGAGGGAGGAAGAGAGCAGGAGGGGGGTAGAGGAGTGGACAGGCACTGGTAACGGAGGGGGAGGCGTTTGGCTCGGTGAAAACGGGGAGTGAACGCGCAGAGAGTGTGAGAAACCAGCGGATCTGGCCCTTTAAATCACCAATACAGCACATTCGGAGGTGAGTTTGGAGATATTTGGCTATTTTTCTCCCCGTGCATAATATTTGTAGCGCCTCTGTGTGCTGCTGCAGCCCCGCATTCTCGCAACTGAGGGCGGCTGCAGCGAAAAGGGGGCTCGTCAGTGTCACGAATCCGGATTTCCCCAGCCCTTTGCCGGCAGAGAGGGTGGGGAGGACCGGGGACAGGGTCAGTGGAAGATTTCCTTCAGCTCGGCTGGACTCTGAGGACGCACGAGCCACAGTAACATGATCTTATATGCCGAAGTAGGCCGTATCAATTTGCATAATAGCGGAATATAACGGCATGCGCTCCGGTCTTGTGCTCGTTGTCGCTGGATGGGTTTATATTTGCCGGAGCTTGCCTCCCTCAAAACATGTCACCACCCTGCTCCCACGGCTAACAATCAGGGCCTATTTGCAGACCCGGAGCGGTGTAGTCTGTTATTCACTGGGATAAATATATCTGGCTTTGATATGTGCACTGTGTTTGCGCTCCCGTGCGTATTCGTCTGTATGTTGGCTCTGTTGAGTCTATGCGTTTAAGTGTGTGTGGTACGTGGATAGCCACGGGAGAGAGGACATGCTGTTCTATCCATCAAAATGCCCGCATTGTGCTTTCACACGGTAGAGCAGCGAGCAGGCCCTATAGCAGAGGACATGGCTTCGTACTGTAGGCCCGATCAACGCTCAGGAGCTGCTTGGATCAATAAGGATTGATGCAGTTTTGCGCGTCTTGAGAGCCTCTGTGTGCTCGCTGGTTGAGGCCTGTCCAGCTCTGGTGGTGTTTATGTTGACCAGGCCGAATCAAATGATCAGCTTAGCGTATATGTTTTGCTTCTGCTAAGTAGAAAGGCGTTCAGTTTGGGGCAAGAAGGGAGAGATGTGGCTGTGTTGGGGGAGAATTTCGTCTGCTGTTTTTAAAGGCTTCTCTTCTCTCGGCACGGTATGCGCCATAGCAAAAAGTTTGAAAAATCAACAGGCTGAGGAAATTAAAGAACTAGGTTAGTAGTGTCTATGAAGTGATAAATGAGTCATTTAAGTATATCTGGTACTTTATTTTGTATGCAGCGGCTCTGCCAGTTGAAACCACCGTGGTTCACCCACTTGATAGAACAGAAAAAAGCACACATTTATGTTTCAAAGGAACAGCAGCTTATAACTAAAGAGGATGCAAGTGCTGCCTTGTCCTTTAATGTTAGCATGTTTGTGTCAAAGGCATGCATCAGCATGTGAACAATCCCTGCAATAAGTCTTATAGAGTTGAGTTTTTATTATATTCATATGCATATACTCTGCGCTTGGCTTCCAGTGATGCTGCACGCTGTGATTTAGGAGCATTCATTAAATCCTGACAGATAATGAGAAGCGTAGAATGTGTTGTGAGGGAACAGGTGTTTGTCTCTGTTTATTTGCACTTGTTATAGACACATCTGAGGGTTATCTGTTTACACAGCCATAACCAAGGGACTCACCCCCCATTGTTGGACAGAGGCCCATGTGTGTACATTATATTTTAGTTCTGGGGTCAGTATTGGGCACTTGTGGTTAAAGGGGAAAAAAGAAATCTAGTGCCAAGTAAGGCTAGGGTCAGTATTTCTGTCTCTTACAAGCAGTTCATTTAGGAAGATTCATGTGCCACAATTTGCCAAACATGATGCCTTTTTTTGCTATCTTCAGTTTCTATGAATATGTGTACTCCTAATTGAAATCAGTGCAACTCTCAAGTCCTGTGAGTGTCTAAAGGAAAGAAATGAAGATATGTTGTTCCTGAATTAGGATTTGGGTTCAAGATTCAAGATTAGGATTAAAAATTAGAATTTGGATAGAGGAAAATCGGCAAAAAGCCGCATAAGTCTGTTAATGCCAACGTGCAGGCAAAGGCAGAATGAGAATTTGTTCAGGTGTTACAGTGGTAATCTCTAGCTTCATTCACTCTCTCTCTCTCTCTCTCTCTCTCCCTCTCTTACACACAAACACACACACACACAGCTCTAATTACAGACATGAATCTCTGAAAGACTCCACAGCAGGAGTAATTAAAGCAGGACTCTCCTCCTTAGAGAGGGAGACAGACAGAGACACAGACTGAGAGACCCGGTGGTAACATGCTCGTTGTGATGTATTTGAGGTATGTGTTGTTCACATCTACAGAAGCAAGTTTCCTGCTGTGTTAATCTGAAGGTTTGTAGTGATTTAAAATGAGTTTGGGACCACCCCACCCTCCATATGACAGAATGTCCCACCACCCATTCAGAAAAGTGCTCTCACAGGTGCTTTGTGAAAGAAAAGGAGGTTGCGATGATGGATATGATAGTTAATGGATATGATGAGTATGACATTTTCTTGTGTTTGAAGTAGCAGCTGTGTCATGGTAATATTTTTTATTGCAGTTTTCATATTTGCAGTCGTTATCTCACCTTTAGTTTTTATTGCTTTGCTAACTCATTGCTAAAACAGTAAAACCTCTCTGTATGTGGAGATGTGGAAAAATTGAAACCTATTTGTAAAAGCAAACAGAAGCAAACATTTTGAAATGTGTATGACTACTGAACTGCCTGTTTATAACGTAGCTTTATCAGCAGGCAGCTCACTTGTTTGCCCATTCTTCTTTTACACAGAGACAAGCCAATGTAAGCTCAGCCGCCATCCAGCTCTGTAACTGTGACTGCCGTTCCTGCACTGCTCAGACCGCCTCCATCCATTCATATTAGTGTTCAGAGGGAGTCCTGTCTGCACACCATCAGCCAGGTAATACTCTGTTTGCTGTGGTCACTGTATCACGTTCCACATTCCTAGGCTGCTTAATCTGCAAAGTATCTTAAACTCGAATTTTCTTGTGAATTACCCAGTGGACTCAGGAGTCCCTGAGGCGGTGGAATGTGGAATGAATTTATTTGAATGTCTGGATCACAACATTCTCAATCCCAAAGATCTCACTGAGGTTTATTACAACAACCTAATGGTGTATTCCTATTTCAACATGTTGTTTGTGCAGTGTGTGAATTACATTCAGAAGACTAATATCAGATGCTGATGCGTATTAGCATCTTTAATATAAGGGCTTTTATTTAATTGCTTTTTTGTTAAACATCAAATTCATTTTTGGTTACATTGTCGTTACACTGTTGCTTTCAATCGTCATATTATGAATTAAAATGCTGCTATGTTTCACTCTAAATTTCTGCTGCACTACTATGTAGTCACCTCATGGTGGTGCTATAGCGCTCCAGCTGACGTTCCACACAATCCTCTTAACTGATTTAAATTTATGACCCATAACACTAAAAAGGGAATTTAAGCCATCATTTCATTTCTGATCTAATGGCAAAAAACCAAAAAATATTACACTCTTTGTTGTGCTTTGTTTATATTTGATCCTCTGCAGGCTTTCTTTTTTGTTTGCTTTTGTGCGATTCATTTAGCAGTGCTATAAAGGACAGTTTCAGGGAATAATCAGGGAATTATCTAGTACTTAAATTCACATCTCTATTAAGTATACATGAAATTAATGTTTCTTGGTCTCTGACAAATCTAGTGAAGTAAACCAAACACAACTCATTCTGTTTTTTCACTCCTTCAGTTTTCTCCTGTGTTGGTGTATTCTCATGGATCAGTATGTCTACCACTAATAATATCGCCCAGGCCAGGAAACTGGTGGAACAGCTGAGGATTGAGGCAGGGATTGAGCGCATTAAGGTAAAACAACCGTTTTCTGCTGTGTTAGCAAATGTGAGTGCGTAATTATTCATACACATTTAACTGCTCTCCCTCTCTACTCATTCTTGTTCCCCCTTTGCTGCTTCTTCCTTCATTTACCCTTACAACTTTATTTTTTCTTCTACCTCCAATGCCCTCATTTTAAATTTCGCACCTTCTTATCTATCCCCTTTTTTGCCTTCCCCCATGCCCTTCCTCCTTTTCTCTCCCTCCCCCCTCTGTCCGGTCAGGTGTCTAAAGCAGCAGCAGACCTGATGAGTTACTGTGAGCAGCACGCTCGTAGCGACCCTCTGCTGGTTGGTGTTCCCACCTCTGAAAACCCTTTCAAGGACAAGAAACCTTGCATCATCCTATAGCTGCTTCCTGCTTCTCCTACCCCTCTCACGCACACACACACAAACACACATTCTCACACACTCTTGCACATACATATACACACTAACACATAAACATATACTTTTGCCATTTAACTAGATCCCCGCATTTACCAAGACACACCTTGGAGCAGCCATGTCTGATCTTACAGGGCTGTCGAGCATCCACACACACACAGAAACACACACGCTCCCAGAATCGCCACTCTGGAAAAGCGCCATACACCGGAGCAACAGCTAGGGGAAGGGTATGCTGCGCTCACAGTGGCTGAGATCAGTATATCACTGAGTATGATCCAAGGTGCTTTGGTATTATTCACATATGCTGGTGAATTAACTACAAGTTTCAGCTAAAATTGAAAAGGGATTTGGACATTAATGATCGATAGGAAATCAGCATTTTCTTTTTTTTTTGTTATCGTGAAATGAGGTGTTGGTTCAAAGATGGGTAGCTGTGCCATAGGCAGGCGGTGGGAGGATGCATGTGCAAAAAAACAGAATGAGTGGTAGGCGCTAGGCCAATTGTGCCAAACTGGACCTCGTGTCCCATTAAAAGTTCAATAAATGCTTCTTTTTCTGTGGGAGATTTTTTTTTTAAAAAGTATGAAAGCTTCATTCTTGGGTCATTTTGGAGCAACTGGCTAAAGCCTTTGCCTTTATCAGGCCATAGCATGTTCCCACCCAAACCTGTATCAACAGACCTTCTCTGCCTGTGGCCTCACAATGGCTGCCTGCAGCCTTTGGCCAAGCCTCCAGCTGTGCCAACCTGTACAAAAATTCCTTTCTAGATGCTGATCTGCTGTCACTGATTCCACTGCGGCTCATGATAGCCGCCACGGGCTGATGTCTAAGCTGATCCCAGATCTGCACCTATGAGAGCAAGCAGTGAACGGCTCTACACAGAACTCAAGCTATTAACCGCAGACGTTTACTGCATTTTTTCTTAAGAAATACTTGTTTGTGAACTCAATGTACGTTTTAGATATTTTGTTGAAGCATTACTTAACAGATAGGACAATATTTTACATTTTTTTAGATCGTTTTCTTTTCACGTAGGTGTTGCCCCTGGCGGATCAGGTTTGTTTTCCTGCTTGCATTAATGAAATAACAGGATATCTGGTTGTAAGCCAGGGGTAATACCTAACCAGATCTACTGTACATCAAGCCTCCCTGTGCTTTACCCCAAGAGAGGGCGAGGCCACAGAATGATCACATCAGAGAATCATTCTGTAAGGGACTGCGAGGCTGGAGGAGATGACCCAGACATAGAAAGTAAAAATGAAGGTGCCCTCTTCCCACCCTCTCAGCCCATATATATTTCGATTACTAGTTCTTGTAGGGTGAATAGAACGAAAATGAGAGGAGTGGGTAGTCTGAAAATAAGGAGTCACCTCTCTGTTCAAGGGGTTTACATCTTGTTTTAATGCTTTGCAATTATGGCTATTAATCAGATTACCTGCCTTCACCAGTCTAAAGGTCCCAGTTTCCCCAGCATAAGAGCTCACTCTGATGTTATCCCAGCTTGGTCACAGGCTGGATCAGTAGGAGCTGGCAGTCTCCTTTCTGTGTCCCTCCATCCTCGTCTCCTCCACAGCGCTCCTCCTGTCTGACAAACCAAACTTGATTGTAAAAACTGAAACATGAAGAAGAAAAAAATCAAGTTAATTAAGAGAAAAAAAAAACTAAGTGTATAAACTTTCTTTCAGACATGTGCAGAAGTGATAAGTTGAAGAGTAGCTGTTTTGGCTTTCTTTTTTTTCTTTTTCTTTTTTTTAAGTTCTCTTCTTTCTATGGAGTCCATGGAACCTGGTCAGTTGAGTATTACCCTGTACAGTGTTTGTAAGATACAAACTCAGAACACAGATTTCCCCTCTGTGGATGTTGGATTTTTTTAGTACTACTTATTCTGTCAATCAGGATCACGTCTGTCCTTTGCTTTTTCCTTTTTTACGTCAATCAGGTTTTAGAGGCCTGCGATAGCTGAGGTTGGTTTCGGCCACATATAAAACCGATGAGGATGAAGTAATGTACCGGAAACAAAAGCTGTGTTTGGTTTAGAGTCATGCCCCGTAACAAGATGAATCAACATCGGACCTCATTACGGTGGTGCAAAACCAACCTCCTGATCTGACCTTTAACACCAAAGCTGTCCTTGTTTTTTTTAGTTTTTGTTTTTTTGGGGGCAACAGGCATCTAGACCAACATGCAACACACACCTACATCCTGTGCTTTGGGTGCTTTTCAAGCTTGAATGATGTTTATCAGAGGTAAAAGGTTAATAGCTGTAAGGAGAATTGGTGAGAGAGGGGATCTTCCTTCCATCATATTTACACTTTAGCATTTAGCCGAGGGTGGGATCATTTGGAAATGGCTTATATCTGCTGACAGAGAGTCACAAGGGTTCGTCCTACTAGTTTTCTGCTTTCATGTCACTTAGGTCAGTGTGACCCAGCTGCTATACAGACTTTGGAGGTGGGTGGAAAGAGTTGTTTGCATCCACACGTGCTCATGCGTACCTGGGAATGTGTGGGGTTTAGACAAATCGGCATTAGAATAATTGTAATTGTTACCTTTAGCAATCTCAAACTGTGTGAAAGGGGAAAAAAGAGAATAAGCATATTTCCCAAAATGTCAAATGATTCCTTTAAAAATTCAGCTTTGTGATTAATTACCAGTTTAAATCGCTGCTTAGCATCTGTGTTTTTGCACTGTAGCCAATGGCTTATGATACAGACAAAGATAGAAGTATAGAGAGCAGGAGCTGGAGAAAGGCCATAGAGAGGGTGTGCAAGTGTGCGTGCGTGTGTGTGGGTGCTTGTGTTTGGTAGCTGAAAAGGGATGATTTGGCAGAGCAGTAGGTGGAGAGGAGAAAATAGAGGAGCGTGCAAGTGTGTGCTCGTGTGCATGGTCTGTGTGTGTTTGTGCGAGTGACACAGTGCGTAAGAACGAACAGTGCCTCCAGTGCTGCAGTGTTAGACTGTAATGTTATAGTACTGCAGTCCTGCAGTTCTAGGTCAGGGTTAGTCTGACCAGAGGAAAGGTCATGTGATACCACAAGTCAGAACAACATATATGGCTTGCACTTCCTCCTTTTCTCACTTAATCAGTCTGCATATTTTGAAGAGTGAAAAGGGGGATTGTGTCACAGGCTAAAACTGATCAGGTGAAATGTGGCAAAACAAATAATTTCATTACCACTAACGTAAGCCTTGGATACGTAAAGGAACATGTTGACATTTGAGGAAATGTGTATATTTGCTTTCTCCTGCAGCTGGTTAGCTTACCTTAAAGACAAGAAACAGGGAGAGCAACAGTATTGGCTTAACTATACGTACTTATTTGGCCTGGGTTTGCTTATCAAGGACCTGAACTATTCTAAGATGAAAGAACTGATTCCCTGTCAGTTTACAGGAATGTGATAAACACTTTCGTTTCATTTCTTTGCAAGCTAAAGTGAAAGAGAATTCTTGCTGCAGAGGTTTAACACAAGGAAACATACATGCATAACTTATCATCAGACAAATGCACATACACACACACAACCACACGCACAGATGTCCTGGTATTGCCAAGCATATGCTATTTTTTTTTTTTTTTTATTACTATCATTCCATCCATGGTTGGGCTTCAATCAGAGACACACAGCTTGGATTGCTGGTTTGTCTGATTGATTGGTTGTTAGTTTGCCTTATAGTGGTGTATATCATGTAAATGCTGGACTTGGAGGTGGGGGGCAGTCTTAAACAGTCTTAAAAGTGGAACACACGGCTCAAAGTGGAAATTTACTGGTGTTGTGCGCAAAAATGCAAGCCTCTCGAAATTCATTTCAAGCTTGGTGAGGAGAGCCGAGGCTCCTCCCTGTTGGACTTTCATATCAAGCTTCTCTGATTTGGCTCCGATCCCTTCCTGAGAATCATCTTTTGTGCTCTGATCTCCTGTGTATGCATACAGTATATGTATCTTTTTGCCTTGATTGACTATGAAGAAAATATATCTATTTTTTGTAACTGTTCTCTGATGTGCCATAACTCATGTTTTCTTGCACACTGTTAATATTTTGTGGATATTGCTGTTTAAAAAAGATGATATTGAGAAGTAGATAACATTAATAAAAAGATGATATAATAACAAACTTTTCCTGTATTGTTTTTTTTATTTTGTTTTGATGTTAACATCAGTGTATTTCAAGTTTACTGGGCAGATCACAAACATCAGATACAATACCAGTATGAGCCTCGCAGAGCTGCTGGTATAGCTGCAGAATATTAGTGTTTTTGATTATTATCTGCAGTTTATTGGTTTAAAAATGCAACTGCAACTTTACAATGCACTTGCAGAAACATGCTCTCTGGCCTACTTGGTATACGATGTGCAGCGCATGATGCATGTAAGAGAATGCATCAAACAGAGTAAACAAAGAGCAGAGCTAGGTAAAAGTCTCCCAGTTTGGTCATTTCACAGGAATTCCATTGTTGTAGCCGTCTCAGGCCTTCACTGTGCCCTTTGGAGTGTGCTTTCAACCATTACAAGCTTGTCTCCAAGTTTCAAACCATACTTCCCATGACCCTTCTGCAAGTCACAGCCAATCGGATTTAGGCTGGATGAGCCACGGCCTTTGAGAAGACACTCCCCTCACCAGTCACTACCCTGTGTGATTGTAAACAAGTGTGAGGTCCATGTGCCTCAATATGTTCCTCTCTCCTCTAGCAGCAGACAGGGCTGTGAACAGCCATGTGAGAGCAGAGGGTGGAATAGATTGCAAAGCAGAGGGAAGATCCTGAGATTAAGCAGAGATAATAGAGGGATCAGAGGCTTCACCCACACACACGCACAAACACACATTATGTTATTTGCATGCAACATTGTTGCAGGGCTTTAGCTGCAATATATAATGCAAAACGTACATTTTTAAAAGATTCTTGTTATGCATGTATGGAATCTGGCTAGGGAATAAATAAAAACACTTGACACGCAGGTAATGCGTCTTTCCTGTAATGCTTCATTACTTCCTGACTTGTAGGGACAGTAGGTCTGCATGAGCTTGTTATGCTTGTTTTAGTGAGTTTCTGTCCCCACCCCAGTTTCATTCTCACTGACTTATGCTCACGACAATAGAAGGGGCTGGCAATGACAAAGACTTTGCCCTAAGTGTGCATGCATTTTCCATGACTTCAGCCCGAATGTAAACTGTAGTTGCGTGACTCAGCAGGTTCCATGACGCACACATGGCTTTTGTTTTGAAATCTGAGCAGAAGCCCCAGGAACAAGAAGAATTTATGAATAAAATAATTTATTTACTTAGATAACAGAGCACAAAATAGATTACAAATAACTACAAAAAAACAATACAATCAATAAATTAACAGTGTAGCCACTTTACATTAGTTATTTATCAGAAAGGCAGCACTCTTGAAGGCACAAAGAAGTTGATATTTTTACAATACATTTAAAGCTGATCTGTCCGGATCAGACAGCACAGGCGTTCTGCATCATTGGGAATTTCGGATCCTGCCTAAATTTTTTCATCCTCGGAGTCTCTTTACATTGTTTTTTCTTTTGTTTCTTCTGGTGTCAATAGGTCCTGTGTGTCTTTAACATTATTTCCATTTCAGTTTCCATGGTGACAATTCCCCAGCAGCTTTCAGCTGCTCATTTTAAGAATGCACACCCAGTCTTTTCTACAGAAAAATACAAGTATTGTAAATGCATACCACACATAGACATACCACACATACAAACACACACCTCTCCTCTCCTTTTCTGGGACTCTCCCAGGAATGTCTGGTACAGTTTCAGCACTGCAACATTCCTGTCCAGTCAAACAAACAAGACTTCCAGGTATAAGATGGGTGTGGATGCGTTCCTTTCAAAACTACTACTCCTCTTAATGTTTACTATGTCACACCCCATAGACATTGTGAGCACCCAGAGAGCAACACAAAACAGATTGTGTTTTGATGGCATTGTAAAAACATTGTGACTTTTCTCTCTGTATCTTTTGCACAAGTACAGATTCTAGAAACCAGTGTCCAGTCCAGCTGTTTCACTAGTCTTTGAATGGGAGTCCATGGTTTTGCTGGTCATTAAGGATAGTGGACTGGAGCGGCTACACTCCAGGTCATCCCTGCTTGAGCATAAAGATCCTTCAGTGTATCAGTATCTGGCCACAAAAGTTCCTGTATGCAGACCCTTCAGCGTTCCTGCAGGACTAGTTCAGGCACCCACTGGTCAAGGCGCCGACTCTCCTGGCAGTAGGTCCCCACTTCCTGCAGTCTGCAGTGCTCTGCCTGAGGATTCTGTGTGGGAGAAAAAAAGAATCATGTCCAGCGTTCAATTTGAATTGAACCTGCAAAGTAAGAGTAAAAATCACAAGGCGATGAGAAAGAAAAGGTGCAATATCTTAGCTGAAAATTGTGCATGAAAAAGATCACCATCTGCCTTTCAGTTACATAAGAGGTAGCCACTATGCTGAGTCAACACACCGTAACCAGCATGCAGTGAAGGTCTCTGTGCTCTTCCTGGTTCCTGTTGCCATCCACAGCTCCCAGCAGCCGCTGGAGTCGCTGAAACCCAGAGACTCGCAAGATGGTGATGCCGCTGTCGCAGCAGAAGGACTGTAGCAACGTGAAGTGGATCTGCAGCGCCACATCGTTTTCATCGTCGGCTGCCAGCACGCATAGCACCACGCTGTCTGGATCTCTGAGGGGGAAGAGAAAAGAAGAAAAATGAGGAAAAAACTGAATTCACATGTCTGGGGGTGATCAGTTTGGGCAATGAGAAGAGAAGCACAAACCAAAATTAATACTTTCAACTCACACATTAAGAAGCTTGGCTGATTCATAAATGCCAACAGTGAGACAGCCTTGTTTCTGAGCAGTTACCAGCAACTCCTCCAGAGCCAGACCTACAGACTGCATCCTAAGGGATAAGGACAGGACAGTTAGCCTTTTGTATTCTGCAATATGACAAAACATTAGTGGTATTAAATATATGCAGCACTGCTTCAAAAATCCCCCCTCTTCCATATTAATTGAATTAAAAGTCGTTAGAACACTGAAATACACGCTCAGATCAGTTTCATTATCAGTTTCATGCATGGGGATGATTGTGGTGATATAAAACAAGCCATAAATGCGCATTTTACAGTTTCAAGGAATTTCGCTGCATGTTGTGCAACGTGCATGCATAGTATTGTGTATGCCAGTACAAAGATATTAATACTGAGGTCTTATGACTCATAATAATTCATGCATAATCTCTGGATTTTGGCTTTTATGCGGGTGTCAAACTTTGACAGCACAGAAAAGATTGTAACATTTTATGCACCCAGATGTTAAATAACAGAAAGTCTCTGCGTTCCAGTCTCAAATCAAAGCTTTCCAAAAAGCACTTTAATTACATCAGCCTAAGCAATCCACACAACGGAGGGGTCAAAGGACGATCAACATACCCTTCCAGCACATGATCACGCACATGCACATGCTGAACCAACATAAAAATAGAGCTGAAGCAAGAAATCTTACTTGTTCTCGATGGAAGCAAAGCTTTCTTCGGGAATCATGATTGCAAATTAAAAACCGATCCCACTGCGTAAATGCGTGACAACTGCCGGTGTACCAAAGTTATGCCAGTCTCTTCTGCGTTTGTTGTTGGCAACGTTGCGTCACAGTTTTATAGTGAAGCTGGAAGGTGGGCGGCACCGAAACTAGGCGAGTTTTGCAATTGGCTCAAAGGAAAACCAACATATTTTCTTGTCATGTGGCCTCGTGGGTTTGTATGGTTACAGTGAGTGATGACTTTACGGGACAAAAGTACACTTGTCATTCTGACATAACTGATATTGTGCATAAACAAATACATGCATCTGTTCAAGTGAAATGGTCCAACTAGCTCCCGTGTTGGACTATGAGATAAAAGTGTTTAATAAGAGATCACCTTTTCATAACAACGTCTTTACAGGACTGATGTGATTATGTAATTATGACTGACATCTAGTGGCTGAATGAAGGGGGAACGTCTATGTAACCCTCCTACTACTGAAAGACTGCAGTCATGCATATAAAGCAAGCAAGCAATTCGTGGAACTATATCATCAGTAAAAATGGACCTAGAGTCAAATTTGCAATATGTAACAAACTGAAATAAAGCATATGATAAAGCACATTGACTTTCTCTGTTTTCCTTTATTTTTATTTTTTTACACAATAAGAGCAGGACAAGGATGAATATATTTGCAAATTAATATTTTCAGAATATCCAAGTTAATTAAAATAAAAGAAGTGCACACAACAGACTCTGCTTCTAAGGATCTGAAACTCAAGTTGACTTAAGGGTCTACCTCAAAGCTGATCAGGACCCATGATTGGATCACGTGGCATCTGTTAATGACTTTAATTAAGCTCAATGATTTTAGCTTCAGAGCGCAAAAATATAGCACTTTGATCCAGTGGCTTTTAGTTGAGAAAAAGCAGCATGCAACGTGCTGGCACATCTTTGCAGACATGAAATGAACAGTGAATATTTATAAATGTTTTTACTGTTTCACTCATGAAACAAATATAGTTTCAGTTTGCCCACAATACAAGGGTTTTACTTTAAGATCATTTGTTGCAACCCTCTTGGAGAACCTAATTAATTGATCATTTTGAAAAGGTCTGAATTGAAATGGTTTGGGATGCTTATATGTTTTGGATTTCAAATAATCTGATGTTCTTTGTGTTCTTGATAATCAGGGCGGGAAATATCACTGGATCTGTAAAGCTCCATCTGATCATTCCCTTCCTGAATTTCAGCCTGGTTCTCAAAAAAGCTGTCTGCAAAGTTCAGCATGTGCTGCACAGCACCAAACAGTAGAGTGTCAGTGTCCTGGTCCAGGTCCAGCTCCTCACTGTAGTTCTTCACCGGCAGTATACAGGATAACGGGATGCCCAGAGCCTCACTCAGCTCACGCGCCTGATTACACAGATTAAATGAGCATTATTGTCATGTCAAATTTTGACCTGCTACTGTAAATGCATCTAAAAACATCACCTTCTTCTGGATGTAAAAACTGCGATAAACATTCTTCAAGTCTTCCGCCACCAGTGGACAGGCCTCGTCTACTTTAGTCATCAGCAACAGCTGAGGAATTCCTTTGAGGGACCGGAAATACAAATCATGACTGAAACAGTTTACTGACACCAAGAAAAGGTTTACCCTTTGTTGTATTTCCCTAATATAGCCTTACATATTTACATATACATAAAACTGCCTGCTGCACGTGCTGTTTTCAATGTTTTCTAAAAAAAAAAAAAAAAAAAAAATCAAAAGATTTTCTGCTGACCCAGCTGATTAGTCTTTCTCCGGATGGCACAAAGTTTTTCCAGCATTTTCTGGCTGAGAATAGAGACCTTGCAGGTGTCGACCACATAAACCACACAGTGAATCCTGTCACTCAGAGTCACATGCTTCTGATAGCCAGGAGCATCTATTAGGATAGGGCCAGATGTGCTAAACTGAAGTACAAAAAAACATAGTTGTTACTTATCAATCAGCTGCCTACGTTTTTTGTATTTAATCATTTACTATTTAATCAGTTAACATGAAATGCACCTGGTAGCGATCCTTGATGTGACCTTTATAGATGTTGACCAAGTCCTCAATGTCCAAACCACCCTTTTCCTCCAGCCCCATTGTGTCACAGAGGATCAGTGGGACGACGCAACCACCTTTCCCTGCCTTGATGGTGTAAGTGCGAAACTACAGAAAAGATAGAAAATGTCATTTAATGGGAAAACACTGTACATTACAGGTAGAGCATGCAGATTCAGTTATACAAAAAGTCCTGTGCCAGTACCTGAGTGGTCACACTCTCCCCCGCTGTGCCAGCGATGGCCTGGGAAGTCATGTTGCCTCGAAATGCTGAGTTGATGGAGTTAAAGAAGCTGGACTTGCCTGCTCCAATCGGGCCTACCAACAACACACGGGCTTGGTGTACTGTTTTGATGTCAGGCTTATAGTTCAGGATGGCCTTCATCAATTGCTGTTTTTGTCTAGAAGAAAGAAAATGTACCCACACCACCCAGAGTGCAAGCACAAAAAGTTTACATGATGACAAGCTAAAAAAGATATGACATAACCTTATACTGATGATGAACATATGATGAACAATTTAGTTTTTCTTAGAATTACAAAATCCAAACATAAATTTATATATTTTACACAAACACCACCAATAACTGTGCTGCAGGTTTCTACATACTCAGCTGTCCATTTGATGTTCCTCCAGGGCTTGGGCAAGAGATCTTCTAGGTCTATAAGTGAAAAATCGATTAATAAGAACAGGATCACTTTTTAATCATATCAATATTAATTCTCTAAAAAGTGCACAGTAAAATTACAAGCCTTGGTTTAAGCATAAGCTCATGAGTGCACGAGGCCATTTCTGCAAGTAGATGAGCACGTTTCTTAATGGTCATGAAATGTCTGTTTTGAAAGTATAACCATGGGAGACATCTTTTTAATTCTATAAAACTCAGGGATTACTTTTACACACCTTCAACTCGATACACCTCAAACTCTGTCAGTGTCAAGTCATTTCCATGCATATCTGCAGCCTGAAAGTTGAAGCCTGTGCCTGGATTTGACTGCACTTCAGGTTTGTCATCATGCAAGAAAACCAGAGCACCGTAATTTGGACCGGTGCCTCCATCAGTGAAAGCACACTGCCCGATGATAGCTGCTACCCTCAGTGGTTTGTTTCTCTCAGCACTGATACTGTAGAGAAATGTCTTCTCATCATTGACACCCTCTCCACCTTGAGTGTAATCTTTGGAGGTGTAGGCTCCATAGATGAACCCAGCAGCATTGTAGGCTACAATAACGGTGGGCCCTTGATTGTCACAGTGTCTGTGGAAGACATTAGCAGTGAACCCATGGATGCTGGCTTTGTGGAGCAGATGGAGTTTGACACGACCGAAAAGAGAGAGGAGCTGCTTCTCCTGATCCTTAGACAAGGCGGATTTCATTGCTGCCATGATGGGAAATCACCTGATGATGTAGACAGATCAGATCAAGTTTAACAAGTTATCTCAGAAAACCACAACTGCACATGCATCCTGTGACCATTTATATAATATGTTATTAAGGGTTTTTTGTTTTTTTTTAATAAAATGTCATGTAAACCTGCAAGTGAATCATCCCACTCCCACCTTACTGAAAACTCTTTTGCTTGTGAAACACTTTCTTTTTGAAGGGCACGTTTGCTGTCTTTCATTAAAACATGTAAAATACAATCACCACCAGTCCACATAGCAAAATTGGTATGGCCCAGATCTGGCCCACACAGTGTGCTTATACATGGCCCACATGCTACAAAGAATGACGGGCCTTTGGTGGCCCAGATCTGGTTTGCCAGATGTGGTCCACACAAAGCCAGTTGCAGACACACTGGTGGTCCTGTGCTGGCCCAGAGCAGTTTCAGCTCTGGCCCCAGATGTCAGCCTAATGTGTAGCTTAATTAAGATGAGTAAACTGTCTGTCACTAGGTTCTGGATAAAGTGTACACTGACAAACCTGTCAAACTTGCATTTGAAACGTTGGTTACCATAGCAGTATAATATTGCAACATGGCATTTGTGTCTTCTAACTAAAATAGGAAAATAGGAACATAAATAGTGTCATCATTGCCAGACCTGGCCCACATCTGGGGCCTGTGCTTCGTACCGCGCTAAGTGAGTTAGCTGGATTAGATTGTTGACGATTTCGCGTGATCCTGGATCGTTCGGTTCCCCGAAGCCCATCCGGGACTTGCTGTCATAGCAACAGTGCCGTAAGCGTAAACCTGCTGGGGACCAGGTTTACTTTATGTAAACAGGATTAGATCGTGGCCACGCAGGTATGTCCGCGTCATTCATACGAAAGCAACAGCGATATTCCACCACTGTTTCACCATAAATAAATAACATCAATGTAACTAAAGATAATGCAGCACTTGATCCTTTTATTGATTTCACACAGATACATACAGGTCATTCCCTAAAAAAGGGAAATGTACTATTAACATTCTATTACATGTATGTGATTATTACAGATGTAATTCATATTTCAGAGTAGTAATTGTAAATTACTGCGTGTAATCAAGATGAGAGACCACGGCTATAAAAGCGAAGGTGGATTTGGGAAGCCTGTCGCAGTCATATCCTGTCCGTTTACGCGAGCAACCCATTGCGGAAGGTGCAAGATTGATAAGGAGAGTCCTCAGAATTCAGCGTATATTGCGGGACAGACAGGATCCTTTAGCTCAGCGCGACAGTGTGCTCATAGAGAGATATCGATTTTCCCGTGAGGGTATTATTTACTTAACCAACTTGTTGACGAGGGGGTGCAGGACCACCACCTGTCTTTTTTTTTTGCTCTGCCCTTTTCTTGGTTGCTGTTATGAACAAACAAACAGAGTATTCCAGGGTCTCTTTCCAAGAGACGACAAGCAGTATAAGTGATAAATATTACCATTCTGTAGAATATTCTTATATTTCACTTTTACTTGTTCCCATGTTCTAGTGGGTCCTGTTGTGGCTCTAATGTGAAAGGGGATATAATATAACATATTATAATATAATATAATGTAATATAATATTGGATAATATGGTGTGATGTGATAAATCTACCCTACCGCCTACTGGTGTTGGCCAGAGGGGGCGATGGCGCAATATGGCAGCCTGGCTTCTGTCAGTCTGCCCCAGGGCAGCTGTGGCTACAACCGTAGCTGCCTCCACCAGTGTGTGAATGTGAGAGTGAATGAATAGTGGCATTGTAAAGCGCTTTGGGTGCCTTGAAAAGCGCTATATAAATCCACTCCATTATTATTGTTATTATTGGATTACTTACGAGTTTGATTTGTCAGCAACTTTCTGCCAGCCCTCTCTCCTTGCTTTTGCAACCTTTGCAGTGTTCCCTTGCGTTTTAATTAAACTCTGAAACTCCTGAAATCCCTCACTCAAGAGTTCTTGCTCTGCTGCCGAAAAATACCGAGCGCGCTCCTTCGCCATTTTCGCCAACCAATCAGCGGGTTGCCGATCAATGTTTCTACTATCGATGCGTAGCCCCTTTTACGAATTTGCGTGTCATCCTTGCGCAGGGGCCATGCTAATCTTCTCTGTATCGTTCCAATTTTAGTATATGTGCTACCGAAGTAGCCAGTGATCGCACATTACTTCATCCAGCTGTACTAATCGTCAACAGCAGGTGTGTTCGGGGAACCGGATTAGCGCGCTCACGGTTAGCGCGATGGTTTGGTCTTGGATGTTTCATTTGATCTTGGATGTAGTAAGCGACGTACGAAGCACAGGCCCAAAGAGAAACTGAAAGTAAAACCACCTTCAAGAAACCCGCTGAAGTGATAAAAGTCATACTTGCAGCAGAAAGATGCACACTGTGGATGAAGTTAGATGTTATCAAAACAAACTCACCTTCAGAAGACAAACTGATGCAGGAAAAATACAGTCTGTGGCACGCCGCAGTGGTTTAATGTGTTGTGGAGGTTCAAACAGGAATGAAAGTAAAAGTAAACCTTTTTTCTTTGTCCCTGTTGTGATTGGTCACATTGTAAAGGCTGTAAAATGAGTGCAACCAATAAGACTTGACATGAAACATGATTCTTCTGTGACACTGAGTTTTGCAGTTCAGTCTAAAAGCTATATAACACTTTGATGATACACCGAAAGAAATACAGTTATGAGGAATATACAGTATAATGAGCCTTATGAATAAATTATTCAATTAGTATGTATTTGTTCCTTTATTCATGTGTATTTTAGTCATTTTCAGAGGGTTTTTTTTAAGTATAATCAAATTCAGATGCATACACATACATACAGTATTGTGCAAAAGTCTTGAGTTACTCCTCTTTACACTTCGTCTTCAAGGAACCACACCTTGTTGATTTTTTTTTTAAGCAATAGTTTTCCAGGCAAAAGACTTTTAAACTTTTTCCTTTGGACGTTGGCTGCTTTTCCTCTAAAAAACAACCTTGTAGGTTTACCCCTTCCCCAATAACAACCTCAGTCGTGATTCCCTGTCCTGTTTTGTTCCTGAAAGACAAGTCAGTGAAAACCAAATTCATTTTTAAACTCACTGACTTTTATGGCAACATATAGCAAAATCAGCAGAAATAAGAAACAGACTGCCTATACGAAAAGTGACCACACCGTACATTTACTGACTTAATCCAGGGGTTGTTACTATGTAATAAGATACTTTGGTTGATCTTGTGTTATGCAGTATGCTAAATTACAGTTCTTTGTCTCTTTTAATCAAAATTTTATAATCCTAAGTATGTAACACCATCCAAAGCATTTCCAGAAATATAAAATTAATTAAAATGTAGCTACAATAAGCAAAAGTGGGTAATTTGTTCTATTGTGTTGTAAGATTATGATAATTTGATTCAACATCCACAGGGCAACTCTCAGCAGACCTTTGAATGGTGATGCACATTCTTTATTCATACATTGCTCACTGCCCTACAACCCACACATTTGACATTGTTATTGTATGTTCTTACAGACAATTACAAAGTGACACTTTCCCATTGCTCACAACACCTTGCTCTGCCCTGTCTCCCACAGTGCTTTGCTCTCTTGCTTCATGAATATCATGAATGAACAACAACATACAGTACATTTTTTATACATGCAGGACACATACACATAGTTACAATTCACTTGCAGGTTCAAGTAGTCAATCGTTTAAAACCTCAAACTGGCGCCATTTTGCAGAAAAAAGGCAGTCATGAGTTGTTATAAATTAGCACTGGACATCATTGTAACATTATTGGGATGAGTGACGAGAAATAAATCATTTTTTTCTCAAGTATAATAAGAACTTATGACTAGTTTTTATAGCGTCTTTAAACAATTGAAAAAAAAACGTGGATTTAAAAAGCAAAATGGGTTGTTGTGTCTTTGTGATCATTTGCTTTGGTATTAATCAAACTCTGCATTCCACATGCACATTCATGTGACAGGAACAGAGAGCACTGATGATTTCTTACACATCCCTCCATGGATTCGTGGATATCTAGTCTGGGCTCAAGTAAAAGAAGGACCTGTCACTGTGACTACACCAGTTTTTATGATGTGCAGACGCAATAAAAAATCAACACTTACTATTGAGAGACTGCACTGACGGTACTTTGGACACATTTCCTTGTACTTTGCACTTCCCTTGCAATTTCTTTGGCCTTTTGTAACATCTGTGCAATTGATTTAATTAGTTAAGATTTTTTTTTTCAAGAACAATTTCCTTGAGGGTAGAGCTGCATTTAAATATTTACCTTCAAAAGTGATAAATTGCGCATTTCTGTGTAGCCAGATTGGATTTAATGTCTCAGTTATAATAATTATAATCTAGATATGCATTGAATATGTTCTTTATTTTCCCTTTGTTTTGTTTTGGCTTTTTTAAAACTATTTTCAAAATGAACAAGAAATAAAAATTTTAAATGAAAAGAATTTTGTCACTATATTAAACAAAGTGCCCTGTGTACTGTAGTCTACTTTATTAAAACTGTTCAGTATTAGGATGGAGTGGGGGGTTGGGTGCTTTCCACCTTTGGGATGTCTTCACTGTTTAAATACAATCTGATTGTTAAGTAATTCTTATTTACACTCTGGCAAGCCTCTCTACAACAGACCGTGTGATCATATCCACAATCCAAATACATATTAACAAGTCTGAGCCTCACACGCTTATGATCATAAGCATTTTAACTGATTACAATTGCAGGACTAATATTAATATCACGATTGCTGTAATGCTGTTAAATTTAATCTGGTACTCTAATCCCTTCTGGCAGATTTGCACACTCATTTTCAGTAATCTCAGAGTCAGTAATTGTCATTTTCAGTATTTCTGAGAGTCTGTTTGCTCAGCACAGTTGACACTGCCACCAATGTGGCGTAATACTTTTTTAAAGCAGTTAAAACACAAGCGCAGCAAACATCACATGTACTTACAGTGCTCAGAACAAAATGCTTTACCACTCAATATGAATATTTGTTGTTGGACTCTCATTGAGAAATGAATGATCAAATAAGTCTAATTAAAAGAAAAATAAACAAATGCACGGCTTTCATAATTAATAGTTTGCACACTTTCACCAGTTGCATGTAATATGGATAAATGTTGTTAGAAAGCTGTTAATGCTAAAAGCAGCAAAACGGGCCCAGGTACACAGCACAAACTACGATCACGTTTCAGTGCAAGCCTACACAAAGTGCCATTGACCCCGTGTACATTATTTTCAGTAATCTACAGCATCAGCTTTCATGTAAATCTACATTTATGCAGGCTGACATGCTTCTCTTGCAGCCAGTATGACCTCCTCTCCTGTTTTGCATAGGGTCATGGGTCAGTGAAGTCATGCATTACCCCCGGAGGGAAGAGATCTAAGGGCCCCTCGGTGCAACAACACCCTAAAGGAAGTGTTATACCAGGAAGAGTGAGGCAAAAGCCTCATATCGTTATCTACTCAGTCGTGAACGTGCAGAAAGAGTTGCACTTTTTTCCATAATATTTGTTTCTAACTTCCTATTCTGTCACTCCATCAGTCCTCAAGCTCTCTACCTTAATGTCACAGTTTAATTTAGCCCAGGTCCACCTTCCATCCTCCAGGCTGCAGATCCTAGTTTGTCTCAGAACTCTATTTTGCAGGCGGGGAAAGTTTCATCCTGCATGGCAACGGTGCTGTTAGATCCCAGGACAGTGATTCCTAGTTCACGCTGTTTGTCCAAGGTCTGCTGGTACCACTCCTGCATCGACACCGATTCGAAGGTAGGGATCACTGTTACCTGGAGAAATACAAAAGGCCGCCTTTAGCCATTCAGTAATAGCTGATGATTTTAGCATTTGGAGGGATCTACAGAGTGTGGTTTGGGATTCAGTAACAGCCCAATTTTCATGGAAATGATCTCTGTGATTGCATTTTACATTTTCTCATTTTGGGGGAAAAAACACTTACATAATAATCTACTGTATAATGTTTCTACCTGCATAGAGTCTGGCCATGATATCTTTCCATCCAGCAGAGCATCCAGGGTTTGCCTCATTAGTTCCTCCCGCTCCGGGCTGTCACCGCTGATGATGTAGCAAGAAGAGCGAACACACTTGAAGAAGTCCACACTCACTGTGGGAGAGGAGGCTCCAGAGGGGGTATAAGCCAGGTCCACATACACACTGACTTCCCCAGCAGAGGTAGCCTTAGAGCCTGTGGCCGAAAGGAGAGGAGAAATTACAGCCTAATAGCGCTCATACCGAGACACAACACTTAAATGTTGAAGTTGCCCTTAAATTACGCACGGCAAGAGAAAAAATCCCACTTCACAGCTCATACCTGGACTGGACGAGGATTTTGCTGGTGCTGATCGAGTGCTGGTGGAGGGGGTACGAGCTAAAGAGACGCTTCCTTTTGTGACTCCACTTTGGCTCCCTGTCCTGCTTTTCCCTGAGCCTGATTTTTGGGAGGCCTCAATGACCTGATCACAAAAAAGATCAAATGTAATACAAAGTTCAGTGGTAGATTTTGTTTAAATAGATTATGATTTAGACAATTTTATGGCCCAAATTTTTAAAGTAATAATTAGGTTACGCTTTACAAATAAAAATAACATGAGTCAAAAGGTCCACTTTGAGTATTTTGATGGGTTTTATGAAGTAACAGAAAACATTTTGTATCATATCAAAATGTCAGATATGTTGAAGCAGCCATTCATATAATAATCATTTTTACTCTTATAAAATAAAGACACAGGCTTTAACCTGTGGCCAAAACCAGTTGCGCTGATAGTATAATTAATCTTTCATATATTTTCATAAATCACATATTTTGCCTTCAATCTAGCAGACGAGATAAATTCAGTAATTACTCGGACCTCTTTGTGTGACAACACAACAAAATAATTCAACCTGTCTTCAGCTTAGAAATACCACAATCCACCTGAAGCCACAATAAAGCTCATACATGATCTTAACACAGGCATGTGTTTCTGCTCACGAGACAAACTCACCCCTGCAAGTTTTTTTCCTCGCATGCCCGTGGCTTTTGCTCTCTTGCCATGAACATCTGAGTCAAACTGGGGAACTGGCATGGAGGCGTCAGGATGTGGAGGCAGAGGTGGACTGTCCCTGAGAGGTGCTGGAAGAGGGTCTGGCGGCAGAGCCTGATGGGTTAGGATGTTTTGTGGAGAATTAGAAGGCTCGCTACATGACTCATCCTCATCCGAGTCCAGAGCTCCGTCAGCAGTGGTGGACGGGCAGTCCTCAGTGCAGACAGGGGCGTTTGAGTCACTGGGTGACGTGTCCTTGGTGTTGTTATTGTTGTTGCCGTGATGATGCGGAGTAAAGGCTCCTCTGGAGGCCTCGCTGGTGCCTGAGCCGGAGTCGGGCTGTTTAAAATGTTTAAACTCACAGGGAGAAACCAAACACAGGTCTACATCATGACCTGAAGCCTCGAAATGAAGTGTGCTGGGAGCCAAAGGTCGTGCTGCCTCTGAACTCTGACCTAAAGATTTGAGAGGCTTCTTCATTTGTAAGGACATTCCTGCATAGTGGCTGCCATTGGAGTGAGAGTGATAAACGCTGTCATCGCCCTCTCTCTGGCTCCCAGTGGTTGGTCCCTGCTCAAAGGACATGGACAATGATTCATCTACCTCTGTGGACTGAGGTGAGCTCACCTCTGCTGGCATGGAGTGTGTAGTGGTGGTGGCAACAGAGGGAGACGGGTCTGAAGAAACTTCCTTAAGTGTCCCCAAAGGAAGAAAACTTAAATGCTTCTCTCTGGGATGTGTGGGGTTCTCTGGAGTGCTTTTAGGATGGCATAGCTGCCCCTCACTTTGCCTGGATGACCCATTTGGCTGGTTAACATCAGCAGAATCTAGGCTACCCTGGGCTTGTAGCCGGCTAAGAGCAGACCTGTTGCACCAAACATCGTCTGGGGACAAACAGTAAGGAGTGTGGCCTGCGCTGTTGGGCCGTGAGTCGGGGGACGCTGGTTCTACGGTCTCCTCGTCGGGGCTGACAGGAGCCTGGTTCTCTGGAGAGGATCGCGAGGGTGGACTATATTTCAAAGCCCCATCAAGAAGCGTGTACTCAGTTGGAGTTAAGTCTAACTGGACTGTACGCTCATTCTTTGGTGCCTTGTTCAAAGGAGATGGAAATCCTACAACCTTTGCAGGTTTTGTAGCATTTCCAGGCTGGTCTACAAGGCTTTTCTGCAAGTCTGTATCAGCTCTCTCACCACTTCCAGGCATATGTTGCACTCCATTATCACCACTCCCTCCACTATCTGCTGCTTTTTCTACTGATCTGTCAGCTGTTTCATTACAAGTGTCTTCTTGGCTCAGGCCTCCTAGGCTCTTTTCATTTTCTGGATCACTGCTTTTCTGCTTATCTACCGTTTCCACCTGTGCCTCTTCTCGTTCGATTTCCTCCCTCAGCTTAAGAAAATCAGCTGTCATATCTTCAGGGGTAGACATTTTGGAGCCACAGGGATTTTCCTCGGGGTCCATTTTTTTATTTTCCTGCTCAGTAACAGTGCACTCTGGATCAAGGATTTCTGGCACAGCTCTAGTGTCAGATTTGGCTGAGTCATTATTTGGCAGTGCACTGTTGACATGCAGCTTCTTGCTATCATTTGCTTCCTTTCCTGGTAGCTTTTTTGCTTTCTTCTCTCCTATTTTAGAGTCATTCTTTGCTTCTTTTTTGAGCTTCATTTTATTTTCGTTCTTTAATTTGGAGGGAACACCATCCTTCTTGCTCTGACTGTTCTTTCTAGCTATGCTCCCTTCTTTGTTGTCAGTCTTCTCCTCTTTTTTCCCATCCTTTCCTCCTCCTTTTTTGGAAGTATTCTTCTCTGCTGCTTTATCCTTTATGCCTGTCTCTTTTATTTTGGTTTTATCAGTCTCCATCATGCCAGTTCCATTTAATGCTTTTCCTTTTTCCTTTGAAGACACATCCTTACCATCTCCACGCTCTTTCCTTTGTTTGTGTGTTCCCTCCTTTCCTTGTGACTTGACACTGTCCTGGCTCTCTGTCCTCTTGGTCTTTTTCTCTTCTCCTAGTTTCTCTAAGTCTCCCATTGTCACTGTGGGTTTCTGGAGAAAGGCCAGCCCCTTTAGCTTTTCCAGCCCCTGCAGCAGCTTTGCCTGTGGGGTAATGCCAGGGAAAAGCACCCTGACCACCTTCTCTTGAGGACACGCTGGATGCCACACAAGCAGAGCACACACAGAGGTGAGGGCGGTGAGAGGGAGAGTTTGGGATTTAGATGCTGATGATACTCCATCGGGCCAATTTTGCATGAATGTCTGGTATTCCTGGTTGTTTTTGCCTGGGTTTAGTATGTATAAATCCAGCTGTCCCACTCCCATCTTTTGGAAAAGGGTTAAGGGCTCAAAGGGGACTCCTTGCGGTCGAAACATTGGTTGCGGTCTGATGTCTAAATTCTTTAACAGCTGTAGGGTTAGAGCAGCCTGCTGGGTGCTCTTCAGTACATTGTCCACACCTGACAGGAGAATAATGATAACTTGTATAACCAATCAGTCATATCATTGTTTTTAGCAGTTAAAAATGTCATGAGATAACATGCACAAGTAGATGTTGTTGGTGCTTGAACATTACACTGATTGCTCAGTGCAAAACAAAACAGAAAGTAAATAAATGAACAAATGATATTAATATAAATGCATTTATCAGAAAAATGATTGATAGCTGATATTAACAGTTTGGTTATTTTTTCAATTTTTACTCTATTGTTGTTTTATTGCAGCACTCACAGGGCTGTTGTTCCACCTGCAACCTGCTGGGGGCATTAAAGAACACAACCCCAAGCTCTGGAGAGATGAGCTTCTTACACGAGTCCTCTGTGGAGCAGTATAAAGAAAGAAAGAGAGCCACAATGTGTTATTTCAGAAAATGAAACAAATAAAGAGAGCATAATTTACTCATTATCCCCTGTTATGCTACCTATGACGTCAGTTCTCAGCTCCTGCTCAGCCACCTTCCTCTCCAGGAAGGAGACGACACCAGGGAGGTTCTCTGTCCCGACATGCGTCAACAAAACAGCATCAACTCTGTCGAGGTGGCGGACCAGCTTCCAGAAGCAGGCCTGAGAGTCCGAGCCTCCGTCCACCAGCACCGTAAACCCGTTAACGGCAAAGAAGGCACAATCACCACGGCCAGCAGGGAATACGTAACAGCAGGGGCGGGACAGCTTGAGGAAACCCACAGTGGTAGGAGGCGGCAGCAGGTCAAAGGGGGAAGAAGGACAAATGGTGCAAGAGATGAGTGACGTGAATTTCCCCAGAGCTTCCATCGCAGGCAGCACCTCTGGGGGATTGATGCAGAGACTGAAAGGACCTTGCAGGGGCTGGTTTTCCACAAGAGTCTTTCTCCACTGGCCAATGTTGGGACAACTGAGGGTCAGATGGATCCTGCTGGGTGGAAGTGAGGAGGCAGAGCTCTCCTGGTCAAAAGACTGAAGAGAGACAAGTTCCCAGCATTATATATACAATTTTTAATTTTATCCTTCACAATTTACAGTAAAGTCGCTCAAAGCTATATCTTAGTCATGTCAGTGGATAGCGCCTCACATTTATTAAACAGGCAAATTTATGGAATGGTCATTTTAAATGCTGATCATATTATGTGATTATGATTTTTATAAAAAATGAGAAGATACTAAATACTGGTTGGGATCTTTATAAACTCTCAATATCAGGATCATCCTCAATAATACATTACAGCCCCGTTTTTAAAGTATCATTTGGATGTTAGGTCAAACTTCACTGTTGTGAGAACTTGATGTTTACCCTTCACTGCAAATTTTAAGAGTTTTGCACTATTTATTAAAAGATCATTTTTCAAGACCACAGTCCAGGAACTCTTAACAATTTTCTGACCCTGAAACTGAAAGAATGATCAGTAATATGAGAAGATAATCATTAGTCACTGCTCTGAATTAAGCCTGGATTTGTAGGTGGTAATAAAGGTTTACTTTAAAACTGTACTATTGTTACATGTATAATTTTAAAACCTCTGTGTGTGCTTGAAAACATGATGCTTGTTTTTAAGCGTGTACTCTTAACATATTCTGATATTGTCTATATGCAGTGTTCCGGTCATTTGGGCTTCAAGGTGTGGCAAGTTTGTGCATTCAGAATTATAATTGCAACTTTGTGGTTAGGTGTATACCTGTTCTGTTAAGATTTGTTTCAGTTGGTATGGTGAAAACAGTCCTCTGTTAAAAAGCACGTCTCCGCTTTCCTCCTCACTCAGGCCAGCCAAGATCAGCAGCTTATGAGCCGATTCTCTGGACAGGAACGCAAACACCTGACCAGGGAACAGAAATGGAAAAAAATCAGGCCTAATTGAAAGTCAACAGAAAAGCAGTGAAGATAAATGTAAAAATATAGATGGAGAAAAATCAAAGAATAGTAAACAGTACTGTGAAAATGCATGAAATACTCTTAGGCAGGCTTTCTTGTAATTTCTTTAAGAAATGTTCTGCAAGTATCTTGAAAGAAATTCAAATCACCTGGTTAGTGCAAAAAAAAAAAACCAAAAACCAGTATTTTATGAATATCAAGTTGTCTTAACTTTGGTATTATTTGTAGGTTTGACTAAAGAAATTGGAACAAATGTTGTGTTTTATAACAGACTGCTAGTAATGAAGTGCCTGAAGATACAATTTAAAATAGGCTCTTTTCTATATTGTCTGTTATGTATTTACACCAAACCGGTTCATGTCTTGAATTAGGTGTTGTTTTATGCTTGAATGATTCATAAATCAGCATTAAATAGCTTAAAAAGATCTTCTGAAATGCTCAGGTACAAGGATGGACCAAAAATGAGTGAAAAGGCAATGTCAATGTCAAAAAGACAAACTGTATAAGAGCTTCAGAAATCCTGGAGAACTATTGCTCAAGACTACTTTTTTTTTAAACTATAAGACAGTTTGGTTCCTTGGAAGCAAATTATAAAGAAATGAAGGGTCTCTCAAGACATTTGCACAGCTCTGTACATCAAATGTCACACATGTCACAAAGATGTCACACCCTTGTTTAGCTGTTTTGTGATTACATTCCAGGATTACTCCATAACAAAGCAAATGAGTAGCTACAGGCCTCATTTTTACCATGCAAAAAAATGTGTATATTGAGTATAGACCAATCAGCCACCACATTTAAAACGCTGATAGTGTTTATCACTGATCATCTAAATGCAGCGCAATGTTGTGAATTGAAATCTTGGATTTGAATTTGTTGCCACTTTGAATTCTTTGTACTTTTTTTAACTTTATGCACAATCTACTACATGGTTATTTTTATTTTTGGAGTCTTGCGTTTAGGTCACAATCGTGCAAAAACATAACAAAGGTAACATGTCTGTGCCCCGATATGACAGAGCTGTTATATTAGGTTAGGTTCCTCTGAAGGCACATGCATAACTGCACAATGGTCTTCATCAGTGTGCAGTTATGACTTCGGTCAGTTTGAAATTTAGAGCAAAACGTAAATGCACCGCAAAAAATATTCAACAGATTTTCAGAAATGCAGTATATTATCATAATAGCCAGGTATTTCTCAATATGATGGAGAGGCAAACTTTTGTGCATGGAAGAAAATGTAATTGATTGAGCCCCAACATCCCCTCTCTGGTCTGTGTTAGGCCAGAAATAGTCAATAACAGCCACGGCCAGACAGCCGGGGAAATGTTCCAAAACCAGTGAACTGCCACATGGCCCTTTTATCTACTGACTGGTGTGCAAACGTGTTGGACTGTCTGTGCTTCCACATGACAAATTGTGTGCTAATTGGATTCTGGCAGTGATGATTTGAGTTAATTGTGTTTTAGAGCATGCCGGTGCTTTTGATATGAACACGAGGTGACATACGAGGTTAGCGTTTTTCACAGAAAGCTCAATAAATCTGGATCCCACGTAAAAACAGGGGAATAGTGTTTAAAGTTTGGGGGAAGAGGGTGAGTGTTTTGGTATATTGCACCTTGCTTTGAGATGTTGCCTATTATACATATTATACTACATACAGTAGCCCAGTTATAGTGTGGAAGTATTTGAGATAATAATGTTGTAATTTTGCATAGTTATTCAAGGCATCTACAGCCTAATGAAAATAATGTACATGTATAAATTCCTGTTGCACCTGCTTAAACATAGTGATGGCAATAAAACAACAATTCATACATTTGGGAAATTATTATATTCAACTTATTTCTGAATAACTGAATCATTTTAACACAGCATCATTTTGTCAGCTGCCACCCGAGGATTTATCCCCTCACCTCTGAATGAACCTGGTCCTGAGATGGACTGATCACCACCTGAGTGTCCAACACTCTGGTACAGTGACGTAGACACTTATGCCCTGAAGAGGCAGAGAGAAAAATAAGAAGAGATATAAAGAGAAGGACAAACAGACAGCCACAGGGATGCAAACAAGAGGGAGATAAGCCGACAGGTCCGAGCATTGAGTGACAGACTGGAAGCAAATAGGAGAAGAGCTCAAAGAGGAGAAAGTGAACTGGGCTAATCGGACGGGTGATTGACTCACTGGGTGAAAAAGAGAAAGTAAGAAAAGTGGAACAGCTGAGTCAGAAGGATTGTCTGAGGAAGAGATGCCAAGTTTCCTCAATCTGAGAAGGACATCCAGTCTGAGAGGCTGGACTAGGTGAACAGCTAAGAATACAGAGGCGTACTTAGCCGACTGGAATTTCATGACCCAAATATGAACAAATGTTTCTCAGTCTTTTTACACAAAGGGAAACAGAAAGGGCTATTTTCCCTACATGACATTTTGCATAATTCAACCAAACATTTAAAATTCTGGGAGAATATGTCTTTTCCTTTCCTTGACAATAATTAGACATATATCTCTGTTTCTGTACACTAAAAAATGAAACTACAAACACCATCTGGCTAACTTAGCTTAGCATAAAGACTGGAAATGGGAAAATGACTAATATTTCTGTAACACATGTAAAAATTAGAAAATAGCATCACATATCACATAGCATGTGAAGGCTGGGAGCAGTGACTTCCTGGAGTCTCCACTGGTGGTTAATGTAAAACCTCAACATGCTGATTCACCACTCTGGTAAATGTGAGGGCTCAGGAGGCAGGATTGTTAGTATTATTAGTATTATAGCAAGATACATAGTTTTGACACTGAATGCAAGTGAGTGCTATTGATTGTTGTCTAACTTTTGGACAAGAAATTAAATAAATGCATGCCTCACACTATTCATTTCTGTAGTCGATCTTATTATGGAAGCTATACTACAGTGCAGGCAACCTCTCTGGATAGACAAATGTCTGCTCTTGACCATTTTCATCACTTCACTTTACACGGATCAGCTGTGACACAACTGTTTAATTCTTTTTGTCTGTCTTTTTTCCTGTGCTCAGCTGTCCTTAATTGCCAACCATACAGAGAGAACGAGAGGTGGCAAAACTTGGCTGCAGGTTTCTATTGTTTTCTGTGTCGTGGGCCCACCCATGCTCAACAATCGCCCTGTCTGGCTGCTTGTCCACTTTCCTTCCTTCCTTCCTTAGTGACCCCAGATTGGCTGAGCTGAAATATTGCCATGGCAATGGGAGTTTCCCCAGTAGGGCCAAAGAGTTTGGCAAGAAAGATGACTTAAATCTTACCTGCACTCTTGAAAGATGCCGTGTGATGGGAGAGGAATTCTTGGAGGTAGAGGTTCAGGTTACAGGATTTTAAGTCCACATCCCATGACCGAATACCTGACAGCAAGAAAGTTAGAGGCTATACTGTCACATGGTGCAATGTGATAAAAGCCTACACATGTCCAAGTATTCGCAAAATATTAAAACTGGCTGTTATAATCGTAGCTATCCCATAGTATATTTTATTTCAATATTTAATGCATTCAACCAAATCTGCTCTCTCTTTTTAACATAGTACAACGAGTATCATTGTATCTTGCAATCTGTCATATAAACACGATAAAGAGTCTGTAGCATTTACTTTCAGCTAATTATACACATTAAATACAGAATGTACCATCTTATATTGTACATGTAAATGTATTTTCTGTTTTTAGCTGACAAGTGAGGAGAATTTGAGGTTTTTCTTTGAAACACGTGACAGTCAGCTGAATGTGGTTGGCTTTTAGACTGCTAAAGACACATGATGAAGACTGAAAAACTGGAGGACACTATAGCAGATGATTTTCCCAATCTGTAGGACAAACAGTTGTTAAATTATTATTTTTATGATTAACCGATGAAGAAATAATCTTTAGCTACAGATGTACATTCAAAAAACTGGGCTGTTTGTTCAGTTCATGAAAAGTTGATGACATTTTTGAAGTACATAGCTTTCACCAGAGTGTAATGAAATGTTAATTGGCCCAGTTAGCTACAGTGCAGGAATATGAGTCAGTCTGTTTTTCTATCTGTGTCTGTCCTCGTGGTTTCTCTTCAATTTCCCTATCTATCCTGTTTTACATGAACTGTCTGCTACACATGCTGGCTTCCATAAAATGTCTACAGCTGCAAAACAGCAAAGCAATAAAACATAGACTGTAATGGATCGTTATGAGTACGCACTGTCTGGTCTGCAGCATCCACAATTACAGCTGTGCATAAATGCACAAAGGTTAATGGGACATCGCTTACAAGTGGCTGTGTGTGGACTGAAAATCCCCGGCGCAACATTTCCCTCAAAGCTTGTCCTTACATAACTAAAAACTAAAACTGAGGCGAAAGGCAAAGCACCCACTCCAGACAGCTTTTAATTATAATGTGTCCGGAGGGATGAGGGGGTGATGCTGATGGTGGAGTGTCGCCAGATGACGCATCCTCGGTCAGTACGGTGGGGAAAAATTGCATAAAAAAAACTGCAGTGTGCTCAGTATATCACCGCAAGTGATGATTTGGGCAAGAAGAACTTGCAGGAAGCTGTTTTTTTTGTAATACAATTGTATAGGAAAAAGCAAAATGGCATACAGCAGCTATTGGACGCGGGCTGAAATAAACCTACCTCGCTCTATCTCCCTGCTGATGTGTTCCGTCTGCCTGAGGCGAGCGGTCCGTCCGATTATGATGAGCAGGGAGTATTTATGGAGGCAAAAGTCGAGGTTTGCGGTAGCGGCGCGCTTCGGCTCCTCCTGGACCTCCCTCTCCAGCACCCGGCTGGACGCCATGTTGGAAAATTGCGCTTCTATGTGATGTCATTGAAAAAGCCTGACAGCGCCTTTTATTACAGGGATGACAGCTGCTGTGCTGGAATTCAGCCGCGCATCAGTGAATGGGCAGGAAGAGGCTGAATTATTGATCACACGTGGCAAAGGGATCAATATCTATTTTTATTAATCCCATTGTAAATTACTTCCATGTATATTTTATAATATCCCATGCAATATTATTACCGCAAAGGTGCAGCAGTAACACTCTACAGACCCTTGAATTCAAGTTCATTTATTGGTATTTTCATCTTACAAATCTATTTATAAACTAACTGTGCGGTATTTCCAACAATCAGGGGAAAAGAAATAAATATAGTAAAATATTATGACCAAAAAAAGTCTTCCACAAGATGCCGCAATGATTAACACAATGATGTGACACAATAATTAACACGGACGAGAGAAATAAAAATTAAAACGACAGACTCACAAAAACTCTTATTCATAACAGTCAATGTTTATAAAGGCAAAAAAAAAAGTCACATTCTACAGCATTTTATTTTCTATCACAAATGTATTGAACAGTAGAAGCAGACCTTCCTGTCATTTCTCACATTCATCTTTTTTTATCAGCCCTGAACTCTTTCGTTATTTCTTGTACTTCTGTTATCTTTTTTTTTCCTCATCACAAACATTTCAGAACATAGAAGTTACAAGTAGTCCCCCGTGGACAGCTACACAGCGTGCCAATACGCGCGCCTTTACGCACGGCGCACGGCTCCCCTGCGTCACACTGAAAGGGTAACATAAAATTAGTACACTGTAGACAAAACATTGTAAATTTTTTGCGATTTATAGAATTTAAAAATCTTGATTAGATAAAAACAAACGTCTAAAAATCCTCATTTTTTTCTGACTGTTGTAAATTCAGAGAATCTTAAATAAGAAAATGAAATCTAACAGGTTTCGTGCTGTTTTATTTCTCATTTGTCTGCTTACCGAAGGTAACCATCCATGCTTTTTCTCCAAGGGCATCTCTTTGCTCCTCAGCTTCTCCAGAACTTCTTGCAATGCGTCAATCTGCACAGGGGGGGATAAAAAGTCATATTATCAAAAAACGTTTACTATGGACTTTGTTTTTAAGAAAATTGTTGTTCAAATAATTTAAATACCCTAAATACAGAAAAAAAAAATCAACATCCTTCTTTATACAAATTAAATCGACTTAACCCACATCCCCAACAAAAGCTCTCACCAAGTCTTTCTCTTGTTGAGTTTTCAGGGTGAAATCCAGTGAGCGCGTCTCCAGTGAGGAGTCCTCTGCGCGAACGAGGTACAGGTAGGCGTAGCAGCAGGTGACCGCGAGGAGGAGAGTCCGCGCACTGACCATTGTGTTCAGACACATAAAGGAGGAGTCCTTCTCTTCAGCGGGTGGAGCTCTTTTCCAGTAGACAAACGCTTCTTTGGAGTGTTGAGGATGGATGTCTTTTGTCCACAGAAACTGTCTTTATAGGCTCTTTGCAAGTGCTGCTGACATCAGCCAGTCTTTGAAATATTCATGGAAACTTTGACATGGATGACACTGCTCGGCACCTTTGCATCTTTAACAGGAAGCGATAAGAGAAGATGAAAGCCAAACGTCGATGTGAGACCAAAGAGTAATTAAACTCCTTTATCTAAAACTTTTTATCCCAGTCTTCCAATCAATTTCAGTTAACTGATCCCATTGAATTCCCAACAAATCACATTTTTTTCCACCTGTTTCTGTGGCCTTTTTGGTTAATCACATATCTGACTCACTGATGCGTCACATTGATGTGTCAGAATCAGAGTGAGAAATCAAGTAAAACAGCTAATCTGCATTTTGATTGCACAGTTATCGAAATAATAAAACAACAAAAAAGACAACAACAGAATTGTTTCCAATTTTTGAAAGTGGTGTTTTGCAAAGCCCTGATAATTTCACTGAAAAATACAATTTACTGCGTAAAATGCACAACAAGGAATCCACTGGGGAGATTTTATGACTTGCATTTGACACTATAAATTACAGATTACCAATGAAAAGGTTAGGAATTTACAATATTAGCCTAATGGGATAGCACACTCGTGGCCACAGTTATCTTGATGATAAGGGTCAGTATGTGCAAACAAAATATCTGTTTTGGTGTAATTTAACTTTTTTCTTTCAAGTTTGCTATTGGTGAAGTCTAATAAATGTGCTCTCATTCAGAAAGTAGACCCTAAAAGGGTAGTTCTAAAAATGTAATGCTTCCATCTATACATGGTGTTGTCTCATTTTAATTCAATTCTTTGTCTTTAAAAAATAGTAATAATAGCAGAAACAAAAGTCCTTAATCTTAAAGTCAAACTTTATTCATATCTTATTCTTATTTAACGATCTGCCCTTCTGATGTCACTGCTGTTCTGCAAAGTTTAAATCAGACAGGCTGACCAACACAGAGACCAATATGTAATCAAGATACAATTTCCTTTTGTAGGAATAACCTTAACCCTCCCCTTACCCTCCCAAGAGTAATGGGAATGAATATGTGAGGCTGTCAGGCTTCTGTTTACACACCAAACCATATTACTGACCCCCATATCACTGACAAATCGTTTTACGCCATTTACCATGCTGGTCATGATCCCTTTCACTATGTTGGGAAAAAAAAAGACAAAGCAGACAGCACCTGAGGGCCCTGTTCAATATATAAAGCTTATATGAGTCATTCAGGTAGAATGGCAGCAAAGGATAAAGGGATTTGGGGGGTTTGAAGGAGAGAACTGTAAAAATCCAAGTAATTCAAGTCGTTATACATGTATTTCCCTTGACAATGATTTTTTTTATAATAAATGTATTCAATATCCATTGTTAAAATATTTTGTTGTTGCTGTTGTTTCTCACTTTTACCGCGCGGGGGCGAGCGCAATTTGGAGGAGGGAAGCAATTGAACAAGCAACCGGAAGCTTATCTTGCAGTTTACAAGAGGTGTTGCGACTTTCCAGCGTTTTTTTTCTGTACGTTTGGGTAACAGCAACAGTAAAAAATGTCCGAAAGAAAAGTATTGAATGTAAGTATATGAACTCTAAAACTGGTACTTCACTGCTGTTATTAAAATACTATAGGACCAGAGCAGGTTGGCGTTAGCATTGAAGCTAAGTGTGGCGTTTTTTATAGTTTCTGTTTAATTTAACTAAAAGCTGGTAGGTAGCGTTGCTTTTTCAACTACTGTTACTACGATAGTGTGTATCAAGACTATATTGTAATAAAATTAGACATTATTAGTCTAATGGCTACAAGTTTGTAAGCTAACCTATGTGTTTTGCTATCCACAGAAATACTACCCTCCGGATTTCGATCCGTCCAAAATCCCGAAGCTAAAGCTCCCCAAAGATCGTCAGTATGTGGTCAGATTGATGGCTCCATTTAATATGAGGTATGCTTGTCTTACCCACGTATATCTAAGAAGTTGTTTCCTGGTTACACTTCTGAAGTTTAACTTTCTTACAATGAAATGCAGCTAATGTTGTAAAGGATGCTGTTATGAATACACAACCAAACAACATGCGAGAAGGCGAACAAAAACGCCCCCTGGAGCGTTATGAATGGACTGGTACCAACAGTTGTGGTCAGACATATACACTCATCATAGGCATGACTGTCATGGTAATTCTGGGCTTTTAATGAACATGCAAAACAATCTTTAGATCACATTCACCCACTCAGACACAGCCACTGTAGTAACCTGGGACCTCATGACTGTTTGCATACTTCGGTTCACATCAGTTTCAGAGATTTAACAAATAGGATTTTAAACAGTGGGATGTGTTTAAAAAAGTAACATCTACTCTTTTTAATAACTCTGGTAAATGACCTTCATCCAGCACATAATAATATAATAATCTTTTAACATTTTTTCCAGTTTCAGAAAAAATGAGCGTATATCATGCTCTTGGAATGACTATATGACACAAACATTGTATTTTTCAAGTTGTTGGAGAAGGTAGAGCTGTTTTAGAGCTTTCTTTCCAAATAGAGACTTCCAGGTCCAGTTTATTCATGGCCTTAACATATATATTTCTGCTTTTTAGTGACTTAAGCGTACAGTGTTAAGGTTATTTCTAACTGTCAAAGCAGGAATCTTGGTTGGTTTGGTTTATATGAATGTAAGTCTATTCATTAGATATATGGCTTATTTGCAGTAAAACAGGGTTGCTGCTCACTTATAGGACCTTTTTTTGGCTTCTCTAAATTACTCCTGTCACTACAGTGTCATCATTTCTTCTACTTTGCAGGTGTAAAACATGCGGTGAGTACATTTACAAGGGGAAGAAGTTCAATGCACGCAAAGAGACCGTTCAGAATGAGACCTACATGGGACTGCCTATCTTTCGTTTCTACATCAAATGTACCCGCTGTCTTGCTGAAATTACATTTAAGGTAAGTGTGAATGATCTGATCATCGAAGTTGCAAGAGATATCTCAGAGATATCACTTATATTGGGCATAAAATACCCGTTGACAATGCTATATCTTATGATGACGTCATAGACTGACCCAGAGAACACAGACTACGCCATGGAGCATGGCGCAACGCGGAACTTCCAGGCAGAGAAACTCATTGAGGAGGAGGAGAAGAGAATCCAGCAGGAGAGGGAAGAAGAGGAACTGAACAACCCCATGAAGGTTAGTGTTTTAAAAGTCATCCTCTGTTCTTACTTAAATTGGCACATGAAACACAGAATGAATGGTTTCCCAATCCTCGACCAGGTGCTGGAGAACCGCACAAAGGATTCAAAGTTAGAGATGGAGGTTTTGGAGAACCTGCAGGAGCTGAAGGAGCTGAATCAGAGACAGGCTCTGGTGGACTTTGAGGGAATGATCGACCAGTACAGAGAGATGGAGAAGAGGGAGCGGGAACGGGAGAAAGAGGAGGATGAGCGTGAAATGAAGTGAGTTGTGCATGCTCAGAAAAATTGTCTGATTTTTTTTTTTTTTTTTTTTTTTTTTTTTTTTTTTGAACAATCTCAAGCATGTTTCATATTTAATTGAAAATGTTTTTTGCTATAATATCTAATACATAGCTAGATGTATATGTGGAAATTTAAAATTACACTGTGCTTTGTTCAACAGGGAGATGTTGGATCGTGCTCTCGTGAAAAGACTCAGAGAGTCTGACTCTGATTCAGAAACAGAAGAAGAGAGCAGCAGCAAACAGTCAAACAAGTCCAGCTCAGACAAACCAACAGACATCCTCACTGCTGACAAACCAACAGAGGCAGAGGTCTGTATAGCCACCCACATGTGACATATCTAAATATCTGTCAAGATTATTTAGTCATAATCCTCAAGGTTTCAGTGACTGCCTCTTCATTTTCCTGTTTTACCTCCAATGTTTCAAAGTTTGAATAAAGAACTATGATTTTCATTTTATAATTTAGAGTCTGGAGATCAATATATTGAGCTGGGTTTTCATAAACCCAGTCACCTAACACAGACCTCTCATGACACATGTGAACGTGATCCAGAAATATGGCCATCTTCTGTGGCCCAAACCTAGCTTAAAATTGACTGAGGCAAAGTGAAAAGCAATAATGCTGAAAAGGTTTTCGAGTGAGCAACATATTCTTCCATCCAGACCATGTCTTTCTGGGAGAGCTTTGCATATTTCAGCAAGACAATGCTGCATCTATTACAACAGCATGGCATTGTAGTAGAAAAGTCCAGGTGCTGAGCTGGGCTGCCTGCATTCATCAGTGGAAAACATCTGCACAGTCATGAAATGAAAAATATGCCAAAGACTGCTGAGCAGCTAGAATCTCTTATCAGACGAGAATGAGAGAAAATTCCTCTCCTAAAAGTCCATCAGCTGGTTGCTAACAAACTATTGTTAAAGACGAGGTGATACTACACAGTGGTTTTCAGTTTAAATGTTAAATATGATGTTCTGTTTTCATTTACATACTTTCTCAGCTTCTTTGGAAGAGGGTTTATATGTAAGGTTGTGGCAGTTAAGGCCAGTGACTTTCACAATGCTCATTGTCTTTAAATACAGAATTCCACAATCACAATGTACTTAATGAGAATTTTCTATGTGTTGCTGACCGAAAAGCTTTGGGCTGTGTTTTCCTCATCCTTTCTACAGGGAGCTTCAGCTGGAGGAGCAAAGAAGGCCAAGGTGGAGAGCTGGGAGAGGAGTGTCGGGACGCTGGGTGGTAAAGGAGCATTAGGTTCACTGATTGTCCGAAAGAAACCAGTAATGACTGTGAGCAAACCCAGTTCAGTAACGGAAACTGCTGCTCCTATCTCACAGACAGGTAACACATCGTTATCCTGCACACTTTGGCCTCTTTTATTTGAAGTCTCTGGCATTTTGTACTTGACTTTTGTTTTTCTCTCACCAAACTATGTCCTTCGTGTTGGTACTTGTTCACATCTTTAATCAAAAGTTAGCTTTTTCTTCATTGTAAGATAGTCTTTGTTTGTCTTGTTTTTCAGATTCAAAGCCAGCGACGACAGACGCTTCTAAACCCGTCACCACACAAAATGGGTCATCATCCCTCAGCCTGTTGGGAGCGTATTCAGACAGTGACAGCAATGACAGCGAATGAGAACAAGATGACTCAAGTGACTGACATACAATACAGTGCTTAAGCCCTGTTTGTAATGCTGTACAGATATTGAAATCTCATATAAATCAGCTTAAGGATTCCCCCCCCCCGTTCTTTAAATCCAGTCAGATCCACAGAAAAATGGGTCTGTTTGTCCTGTGACTATACCACCTGTATATTTTAATGTTTATTAAAATGTCTGTACTGTTTGTATGTAGCATTTTTTTTAACTCCGTGTCTTAAAAGCATATTATAATGCTGGTGTTTCCAAGCCAGCAGAGAAACATATGTGCAACATATTGGGTTATTTCTCAGCTTGTCCTTGGTCTTGAGGTCCATGCCCTAAACGCACCACCAAAGAGCCATCCAGGTCCAGGAGGGGGCATCCTAATCTAGTCTCCAAACCAATTCAACAGACGTCTTTCATTGTGGAACAGTAGAAGTTCTGCTCTTGTAAATGAACAAGCTCCCCACCTTGCCTCAAAGGGAGAGCCCAGACACCCTTCAAAGGAAGCTCATTTCAACATTTGACCACAAAGCCAAGATAAGTCAGTAAATCAGTAATCCAAATTCATTTGTGTAGTTTCCACCCCCCCCCCCCCCCTCCGCAGACAGGATTAACTGGATTTAACTTTCATTTCATTTACATAAGCTGGCTCCACCTCAGGCAGCCAGCATTATTAAAAATCAAAATGCATAATGTAGTCTAACTCAGAGCCCAGAATAAATTAAGTAGTTGTGGAATTGTTCCAGGGTGGAATTATTGTACAGCATCTTTAATGATTTTTGTTAAACAAAGTTGCACCTTAGCCATACTTTTCTGCTAGCCATCAACAAGCTTCTGGCAAGATATTTGATCACTGTTTTTGGTAGAATTAGTGCAGTGAATTTTGTTGATTTCCTCACACCAACCCCGCTTTTAAGCATAGTTCACAAATTTCCAGCGGGACTGAGGTTTACTTTGGGAAGGCCGTTCCAGAAGCTTAATTTTAGCCTGCTTTTTCCGTTCCCATAGGACTGTTGTCCTATGGGAAAGCTAGACCCAACTGTGTCTAGCTTTTGAGTTGAGGTGAAATAGAAGAATGTGGAGGTAGGCCTAGTTCTTTGCACTTTGTGAAATGAACTAGTTCAACTGACAGCAAAACAGCTCCAGAGAATGAGGATGACAATTTTGGTCTTCCTCCAGTCCTTGGCGATTACGTACAGCTGTTTGAAGTGAAATCTTGGAATATGCAGTTATTTTGAAGTGGTTCCGAAATACCTTTGCCTCTTCTATGTAATTTTCTTTCTTATTTTCACTGAGTTCCTTGGACTTTTCTATTGTTATGAGAATTGGTCAATCCAATGTGTGCTGTCAAATAAATCCTTTATATGCTGGCAAAGAGAAACTACCAGATGTAGTCGATTGTGATTACCAATGAGAACTTAATAGGCCATGGCCAGTTACTAGATGCTGTAGAACCTTCAAACACCACTTATTAAAATACATGGTGAGTGCATTTATATATTTAAGGCTGTATGTCTATTTTTGATCCAGTGTGGATTAGAAAAAGCAAAAATAGATTAAAAATTTTCACCCAATTTTTGTTTTTAAAAATAATTAAAGTTGTATGCAGTACAATCATTTAAAGCCCAATTCAAATTTCAAAGATAATCTAAAATTTAGCATATGTGAACAATGTAGAAGGTTAAAGTTCACAGTGATACGTCGCACACTCTTCAGTGTAGAAAACAGATGAAAAGCAAAATATTCCACGATGGCGGGGATTATTTTTGAAAGAATGAGGATTATTCACAGCGCTGCAGCTTAAACAGTGGATTAGGCAGGGTTCGTATGACTTTAATGTCGACTCACAAAAATAATGAACAAATAAATAAATAAATGTGTGTCCCCTCCCCTTTAATCCAGTCCGCCGTGGCTGTGTCGGAGACGGTCTGCTCCAGTGTCTCCTCTGGTCCGGCTAGCATTAGCTGTCTGACCTGCTTGGCTCCGAAGCAAATTTTAGCGATTGCATATGTTTTACTTTGAGGCTGGACAGCATTAACACTAAAACCCGGATGGTAACCACAAAGACATAACTGGAACGGGTGACCGTCAATGCAAAGAAAAAGGGTGAGCCTAAAGAAGTAACGTTAGCAGAAACTGACGGTAGCTGCTACTCGGCTAACTTAGCTTAGACATGTTAACACTGCAGTGACTCATATTTAACTGCACAGCTCAATACTCCAACTCATAACTTCTTAAACTAAAAGACAGTAGGATTCGTTAGCTGTTAAGCTCTTTAAGAGTATTTTTTTAGGAGGGAAATGCTACCCTTAATCCAGTGTTATGAGAAAGTGATTGATTGAACACCTTTAATTTACAACCTAATGCTAACTAGCGATTGTCAGTGGACGCTGAGATCTGCTTTGCTGTTTATTAAACCAGAGGAAATCTTATGCAAGCTAACCACACGGGTTTAAGATTAGGGGTTAATCTTGCCTAACCTGTTGAGTATATTGTTGTAACAATAGCTCTCTGTTTTGGGGGTGACTTTGTCAGGGAATATAAGATAAGATAACCTTTATTAGTCCCACACGTGGGAAATTTGTTTTGTCACAGCAGGAAGTGGACAGTGCAAAAGTTATGACGCAAAAATTAGAATACAATAAGAATAAATACAGTACACAGCTGTACAGAATAGAATAAAATAATATACTATATACAGTAGAATAAAATAGAATAAAAATATACAATAAGATAAAAATAGAATACGAATGCTATATACAACTGAGTAAAAATACAACGATGCCAGAAAAGATTATTGCACTTAGTGTTATTGCACATGTGTGGATGTGTGTGTTTGTTCAGTTAAAGTCTTTGTTGTGGAGTCTGACAGCAGTGGGGAGGAAAGACCTGCGAAATCTCTCCATCCCACACCGTGGGTGCCGCAGTCTCCCACTGAAGGAGCTGCTCAGTGCTGTCACAGTCTGCTGCATGGGGTGGGAGACGTTGTCCAACAGGGATGACAGCTTAGCCGCCGTTCTCCTGTCACTCACCACCTCCACTGGGTCCAGAGGGCATCCTAGAACAGAGCTGGCCCTTCGGATCACCCTGTTCAGTCTCTTCCTGTCCCCAGCAGAGATGCTGCCGCCCCAGCAGACCACACCATAAAAGATAGCAGAAGCCACCACAGAGTCATAGAAGGTCTTCAGGAGTGGGCCCTCCACCCCAAACGACCTGAGTCTCCGCAGCAGGTACAGCCTGCTCTGCCCTTTCCTGTAGAGGGCGTCTGAGTTATGAGTCCAGTCCAGTCTGTTGTTCAGATGAACACCAAGGTACCTGTAGCTGTCCACAGCCTCAATGTCCATACCCTGGATGTTCAGTGGTTGCAGTGGTGAATGCTTGTGCCTGCGGAAGTCTACCACCAGCTCCTTGGTTTTACTGGCATTGATCTGGAGGTAGTTCAGCTGGCACCAGTCCACAAAGTCTTGAGTCAGTCCTCTGTACTCCTTGTCGTCCCCATCAGTGATGAGGCCGACTATTGCAGAGTCATCAGAGAACTTCTGCAGGAAGCACTGGGTGGAATTGTGGGAGAAGTCTGCAGTGTAGATGGTGAAGAGGAACGGAGCCAGAACCGTTCCCTGTGGGGCCCCCGCACTGCAGACGACCCTGTCCGACACACAGCCCTGAGTCCTCACATACTGTGGTCGGTCGGTGAGGTAGTCCAGGATCCAGGTAGTGAGGTGATGGTCCACTCCAGAGTTCACCAGCTTGTCCTTTAGAACCGAGGGAAGAATGGTGTTGAAGGCACTGGAGAAGTCAAAGAACATGATTCTCACAGTGCTTCCAGCGGTCTCCAGGTGAGCGAGGGAACGATGTAGGAGGTGAATGACGGCATCATCCGCTCCAATGCCAGGCTGGTAGGCAAACTGAAGTGGGTCCAGTGATGAGCTTGTTAGGCGCCGAAGCTGAGCCAGGACCAACCGCTCCAGGGTCTTCATCAGGTGGGATGTCAGAGCCACCAGCCTGTAGCTGTTGAGGTCCTTGGGGCGTGAAGTCTTTGGCACTGGTACAACACAGGAGGTTTTCCAGAGCTGTGGGACTCTTCCCAACCTCAGGCTCAGGTTGAAGAGGTGCTCCATCACCCCACACAGTTGGTCCGCGCAGGACCTGACGACCCTCGAGCTGATGCCATCTGGGCCCGCTGCCTTCTTGCCATTAATCCTCCTCAGTTCCCTCCTAACCTGGGTGGTTGAGAGAGACAGGCTGGAGCCTTGTGTTGAGTGTGTATTGGATGCTGTTGTTGGGGGTGGGGAGGAGTGAGCAGGGAGAATAGAGGAGGTGTGAAGTGTCTGAGGTGTCAGAGGTGGAACAGCAGCAGTGGGGGTGGGTGAGTCTGCAGCCGATGTTGTAGACTGTCTCATGGTTGAATCAAATCTGTTGAAGAAATGATTCAGTTCATTTGCCCACCTCACATCCCTCCCAGGCAGAGAGTTCTGCTGTTTGTGGCCTGAGATGGTTCTGAGGCCTCTCCAGACTTCACCAACGTTGTTTTGCTGAAGCTGGTTCTCCATCTTCTGCCTGTAGCTGTCCTTCCCATTCCTTATCAGTCCCCTCAACTCTCTCTGCACCCTTTTCAACTCCTCTTTGGATTTGAAGGCCCTCCTCTTCTGCTTGAGGACAGCTTTAATTTCTGGGGTAATCCAAGGTTTGTTGTTGGAGAAACACCGTACAGTCCTGGTAGGTACGGTGTTATCCACACAGAAATTAATATAGTCAGTAATGCATGTAGTAAGGCTGTCGATGTCCTCTCCATGGTCGTCACAGATCACCTCCCACACAGTCGACTCAAAACAGTCCTTAAGAGCCTCCTCGCTCTCCTCTGACCATCTCTGCACTGTGCGGGTGGCTGGTGGCACCCTGCGCACTAAGGGCTCATACACAGGGACAAGGTGCACCAGGTTGTGGTCAGATTTGCCCAGGGGAGGGAGAGGTGATGAACTGTATGCCTCTTCAGCATTGGCATACAGTAAGTCCAGTGTTTTATTGTCTCTGGTTGAGCAGGTCACATACTGGGTGAAGGTGGGCAGTGTGGAGTCCAAAGAGGCATGATTGAAGTCCCCTGATATTATGAGAAGGGCTCTCGGAGATTGTGTTTGCAGTCTGCTGACCACTGAGTGGAGAGTGTCACAGGCTGCATCCGCGTTGGCCGAGGGGGGGGACATACGCTGTTATTGCGATAACATGCGAGAATTCCCGGGGCAGATAGTACGGACGCATGCTAACGGCTAACAGCTCAATGTCTCTGCTGCAGAGTTGTTCTTTCACAGTGATGTGCCCAGGGTTACACCATCTGTCGTTCACAAAAACTGCCAGTCCCCCTCCTTTCCTCTTACCGCTGTCTCTCGTCCTGTCCGCTCGCAGCATCTGAAATCCCGGTAGTGTCACGCTTGTGTCCGGAGTTAGCGGTGTTAGCCACGACTCCGTTAGCATCATGATGCTACATTGCCGGTACTCCCTCTGTGACCAGGTTAGCGACGTGAGCTCATCCATCTTATTGGGCAAAGATCTTACGTTTCCAATGATTACAGAAGGAAGAGATGGTCGATAACGTCTCCTTCTCGGGCGACGGCGCTCCTTCCCAGCACGACACCCCCGTCTTTTCCTCCTCAGCTCGCTGGGAATGTCGGGTCTGTCCGCCGGCAGTACCGCTGCGGGACGCAGCGCTAACAGCTGATCCTTAGTTATAAAAAATTACGAGAAGAAAAGATAAGAAAGAAAGAAACTCAGAATGAGCAGAGCTGCTGTAACAGGCTGCCGCACATGGGGGGCGCCGGAAACAAAGGTGGAAGAAATTTGTGCAGATTTGTGCATTTCTGTTAAGTAAGATGGTGCAGCTGAAATGGCCAATTTAATAATCACTAAACAGTCCCTACAATGTGATATTTACTACTTCATCCCCACAGATCCATGGCAAAGTGGCTGAAGGACTACCTGAACTTTGGCAGCAGGCGTGATCCTCCACAACCCCCGAGACCAGATTACAGCGAGAGCGAGATTTTGAGGGCCTACAGAGCTCAGAAGGAGCTAGATTTTGAGGACCCGTACCAGCACACTGATAAGGAGCATCAGAATGGTGGTTTCGGCTCCTGTAATGCCACTGTGAGCCTTCCCTCTTTCCCTGCATTTGGTTCAGCGCTGCCTAATGGTGTAGAGGTATGACTTGGACTCCTTTTTTTACAGTCATGCGCACATGCAGCTTATGTTCCCTCCTCAAAAAAGCCATGTGTCCCTACATAAATTGCCTCACAATGACCACTTTTAAATGCACATGCTCCAAAAAAGATATGCGCCTGTTTGGGTGATGTTCGATTCATTATCTAATGTGTTCTCTATCCATGTCTTACATTTAGGTAAAACTTGTGTCTCCAAAACACAGACTGATTAAAGTGGACTCTCAGGAATTTGGTCGCTGTAAAGTCCCTCTGAGCCCTGTGACTGTTCAGGAGGAACCTGTAAGCATTGTTATTTCAGACAATCACAATCTCAAAACACTGAGGTCCAATGTCATTGCATTTAATTTGTGTAATTCGCTTTGTTTCTATCCCCCCCACTAAGGTGGTTCCCTCTGCCCCAGCAGCGTCAGAGGCCGACGCAGATTACTCGGATCCTTTTGACGCACATCCACACCCAAGAGCCAGAACAAACTGGGAGCCCAAATCTGCACCAGCAGACTGCTGCAGTTACATGGAGCCATTTGAGGCCCAGCGAATCATTTCAGGTTTCCTCTACATAAAAGTTGATACTTGTATATGGTGAAATACTTACCGTACCATAAATAATTCACATTTATTGTGCATTTTATTGAGGTACAAGTGTTTTGGGAAGAAATACTTACCCAATTCTTAGGAGGGGTAAAGGTGAAAAGTTTTCACCTTCTATGTTTCCTGTGCAGAACTACAGCACAACATGATGGCCAACCGGTCTGGGAGTGGAGATGGCAGTCAGCTATATGACAACCCATATGAGGAGAGGACTCGGTACCACCATCGAGCTGGTCCGCCTCAGAAGGTTGAGGGTGGGGTGATAGACAGCAAGGAGAGCAGGCTGCCTCAGGATGACGAGAGGCCGGCTGATGAATACGACCAGCCGTGGGAGTGGAAGAAGGACAACATCTCTAAAGCCCTAGCAGGTAAATTGGGGATTTCCTGGTATCTGTCAGTGCGCCCCAGGGCGGCTGTGACTACAATGTAGCTTGCCATCACCAGTGTGTGAATGTGTGTGTGAATGGGTGGATGACTGGATGTGTAAAGCGCTTTGGGGTCCTTAGGGACTAGTAAAGCGCTATACAAATACAGGCCATTTATTACAGTTCTGTAACTACTTGTCTTTGACGTATCATTTTCTCTCTGTGTGCCCATAGTTCAGTTTGAAGGGACTGAAAGAGAGCGATCACGAGGTCACACAGAACAGTCCAGGCTTACCATGACAGGCGCCACATCAGAGGCAACTACACTCCGTCTTGTAGGTGACACTCCTTCGCTCTTGGGAGAGAGGGTGGATCCATCTCTGCCGCTGGAGAAGCAAGTGTAAGTTGAGATTCACAGTCTTAACCTTTGATGTTGGCTCTACTAGTTTTCTTTTTCTTTTTTTTATTCTACTTCCAAAAAATAGCAGTCTTTCTTGCACAACATACCCTTTTACTTTCATCATGCTTCTAAGTAATTAATTGTCTTTTGTTTTTAAGTGAAGTATCTCAAAAACTTTGGGTTTTTTTGTTGTTTGTTTGTTTTTCAAAATGGGGGGGGGAAAGGTCATTCAAATAAACCAAAACATAAAACGGCCTTGAACTGGTTTAAGTTCAAGGCCGTTGGTCCAGACATGCATCGTCTTGCATTTAAAAAAAAAAAAAAAAAAGAAAAGTTCGCAGGTTTAGTTTGTTTTGTTAAGTTTCTTTAGATTACGTGTGTGTGTGTGTGTGTGTGTGTGTGTGTGTGTGTGTGTGTGTGTGTGTGTGAGAGACAGAAAGTAAAAGCCAGTACTTGTTAGGCTACACAGTTTTCAGTTACTGTTGTTGTAAAGGGGAATTTTATGTACTGACAGCCATCCCAGACGAAATAAACTTCATAAAGGAAATGCCTACAACTTAACGACTTGAAAAATTCATCCCAACATTTACTTTTTTCTTTCTTTCTTTTTTTTTTTTTTTTTTAAGAACAAAGTCTGACCTGTGTGACTCACAGAATAAATCAGAAATGGAGGCTGGAGCTTTGCATTTCCTCTCGCATTTGCATCTGCAAAACACAACCAGCCGCACTCGGCTTGGCTTATTTTCTTTTTTTATTTGATTATAAAGAAATTGTGGCGATTACTGTCACATGTTTGGTGTTGTCTTGTCTTCTGCGTTTCACATCCTAAATGTGATGGGTTACCATCAGCAACAACAAAAGGAAAACAAATATTTTAAGTTCACGCTGATATAAAGCTGGCTGATATGCACTTATGACCATTGCTGTAAACAATGTATACAATTTTGCAACTGTTTTATGAAAAGATTAATGCAGTTATGACTTTATAAAATGTTTAGCTTTGTGTTATGCTGTCCTGCTGCTTGCCTGCAGGTGGTACCATGGAGCCCTGAGCCGGGCAGAAGCAGAAAGTCTGCTGACTCTGTGCAAAGAGAGCTCCTACCTGGTGAGAAATAGCCAGACGTGCCGAAACGACTACTCTCTCTCCCTCAGGTAAACATGAGTGTCCCTGAATGCTGCGGTGTGGAGTGCATCAAAAAGAAGGAAAAAACCCTTCATGTTGTCTTACTTCAATATTACCGCACTCTGTTAAAGGGTAATTATTCCCTTGTGTACTTGGCTTTAGGCCCTTCCGAAATTTATGTGATCTGGTCCCCCACGCACCCACCCATTTGGGTATTGTTGCACATCATTTTTCTAGTTTCTCTGTTCTCACTTGGTTACAACAACCTTTTTTTTTTCTGGCTTTTTTTCTCTCAGCAAGTGTCTTTTTTTTTTTTTTTTTTTTTTTAGTCTCTTTAATAACCAACATGGAAACAGCTGCTTGGAAAAGATCATAGGAATGCTGGGAATTGCTCCCAATCTCACATCTGTATTATTTTGAAGCAGTGAGCTGAAAGAGCACAGGAATTTGTTTGCACTCTGGTGCAATTTTTTTTTTTTTTTTTTTTTACCAAAATATTTGTGGATTCTCTGAGCATATTATGTGCTTAAACCACTGATCAAATCAGCAAATTAGCAAAAGGGAAAAAAGAAAGTGAAATGTAGCTGCAAAATGGATGAAGGGAAACTTGAACAAACTGCTGCCAAAGCCCTGTTTTGGTAATGTGATAGAATCTGATCTAAAATATTGTTTTGATGGAAGAAAGCCAGATGTGTAAAAGCTCAAGCTGAATTTTGCGTTCAGAATAAAAAAAACGCATTTTTCAGGTGCTCGAGTTTGCTTTCATACCACATGCGTGTTGGGTTAAATAAGGGTATTTGTAGAAGGTGATGACATAACAAATACAAGGAAAAAGAGAGGTGCAGGAAAGACCTGTTTGAACTCAAGATGTTGTCTTTAATGATTGCTATCTTTACCACCAACGCACCAACAAAATTACAGGAAGACGAACCCAAGCTTCTCTAAGCGATGATTTTGGCCATTGTTTTTATCTTGGATCCCTAAACTTCACTTTGCAGAATGAATAAGTTGACATTAAAGCTAGTTCTGAGGGTGCATAGTGAGATTAATGGTACATTAATTATATCAATTAATAACCTATTCCCAATCAGATTTTCTGTTTCATAGACCCTTCACTAATACCACAGAAGGAAGCCGTGCAGTAAAAGTTACGTGTGTGTGTGTGTGTGTGTGTGTGTGTGTGTGTGTGTGTGTGTGTGTGTGTGTGTGTGTGTGTGTGTGTGAGACATAGTCCCAGAGACCTGAACACATTTGGATTAAATACCTATAAATGAGTTTAAAACACAGTATTTTTATACATCTAAGTGTGTCACATGACTCTTTACGTTAGAGGAAAAGTGAAGGATTTGTATTTATATGTTTGACACCAGTTTCAAAGTTTGACATTTAGAGATTGAGGCTCGGTTATATAAACAGTCATCAGTGATTCACAGTGAGAAGGAATAAAACTGTCGGCAATTCATACCAAAATAATAGGCACAGATGCTGACTCCTGGTTGAATGACAACTCTCCAGTTCCCTTTACAGTTTTTTGTTGTTGTTCCTGTTGAAACTTTTTAATTAAGCAAAACTGAATGGGCTGATTGTGTGCGGCCCACCCCAAGCAATGATGATAACACAATTGGAATGTTGATCTGAGACTGCAGGAATACTTTCATCACAGAAAGCTGTGTGGCGCTCCGATTGTTGTACGAAACATAACGTGACATATTTGTTCCAGGTGGCAGTTTTGATAATTATAAGGTCTTAAAACATTCTGTAATGCTCATGCACACACACAAACGCACACACACTTTCATTCTCAGTCTTTCAGTGTACTAATTAACATTCCTGTCAGGCAAGTTGAGGCTCATCTGCACTGTCTCTTTATTGTCAGGAGCTGCAAAGGCTTCATGCATATGAAGTTCACCCAGTCCCCAGACGGCCGCTACGTCCTCGGAGAGAACAGCCCTCCGTTCTCGACCATCCCCGAGGTCATCACCTACTACACGACACACAAGCTGCCAATCAGAGGAGCCGAGCACATGTCCCTGCTGTATCCTGTCCCAGTGCAGACCCTCTGACGGTGACATACACATCCTGATTTTCATGGTGCTACTGAATATATTCTTATATACATATATATTCTTAGTATTTACCTATTTCTACCTGTGTCCTACATGCTATGACACTGCCATTCTACCTGCACAGCTTGCAAGAGATTGGACCATCTGGTGCCATCTTTTCTGTTTTTACTTTAATCCCTGTATCTACACTGGCCGCTTACAAGAGAGCTCAGTGCTTAAGGAATCTGTGAAACAGTACATCACTGAAATCCCTCTATTTATCTGTCACGGACTCTTGAAAGTCAGCAATTGTTGATAATAGGATTGTTAGCTCAGTACTTTCACCTCAGAGGAAAAAGACAAAATCTAGTCTTGAGACGGTAGAATTTATGTAATCTTGCATGGAGTTTTGTCTTTATTGCTGTCAAATGTGAAGCAGACTTAAAGAATATTATTGGTGGGGTCAGGGTGGCCTTAGCTTGTGCCAATAATCCAGTTTTTTGTTTGTTTGTTTTTTCTTGTCACATGAATTTCATGTTTTTAAACTGACAAAAGGTCAAAGTGATTGGAGCTCTGGTGTGAGGATTGAGAACTAAGTTTAAAAGGTTGGAAATGCAGTTGAAATCATGCTGTGACTACAAGCAGTATTGTTGTTATATATATATATTTTTTTTAAGTTTTAGTTACAATTATGAACCAAACACTACATATTTAAGCCGGACCATCTCTGCGCCCTGGGGTTTTCTCTCTGCGCGTTTCAGAGGCCTGCCAATGTTACTTGATGCTGTAGCCGTTTTGCCCTGCAGTGTTCTTGGCTCCTCTTGTTAATGTGTGAACAACACAAAGTTGACTGCATCACACAATAACAGACTCCTGCAATACTAGTTTAGAGAATATTAACTACAGTATTATACTGAAAGCTTGTGGCTTTGTGAACATGATTATCAAAGAAGCTTTGGTATTTTAATGACTGTGCTATTTTATAAAATTTTAAAACCCTGTAAAAAATAAAGGTTGTGGTGTTTTCAGTTTGTCTCTGCGTTCCTTTTTTTTTTTTTTTTAAATAAATAATGTTTCATATGAGCTTCATAATGATAAATGTAATAATGTAAATTAAAATTTGGAATTGAATTAAAGGTAAGTTCAAGTTACTCCTCCAGCACACAGTTTAGCTTAGAAAATTACACACGCTTCTTTTTTCCCAGATGGAATGATGGATTTTTAAAAAAAAGAATATGGTGCACAACTTCGAATTTATTTTGGATTTTTTTCTAATCCACACAGTGTCAAAATTAAACAAGTTTAAAATGGTAGGATTCAAGGTTGTGGCTTTGGTAAGGAAATTCTGGATGTCCTGTATTGGTCTGCTTTATCAGTTTATGTGCAATTACAGTCACAGTCCTGTTGGAACCCCCAGTTGTTGTTGTTATTTTTGGGGTTTTTTTGTTGTTGTTGTTGTTGTTGTTTTTTTGTTGTTGTTTTTAAAGTGCCCTTTCTCACTTTCCTGTCCCCCAGCCCATGTCTGTCCGTCTGTAACAACTGAAAATAAAAGAAATAACAACAAAGGCTGATCAAATGGGCCAATATAGCAAGGCCATGATCAATTCTGACGGCTAAAGAACCACAAGGGACAGGCAAAAAAAACACCACCATACCTGATAGCTGTTGATGTTTGTAGGTTTGACAGCCTCACCTTGTCATTCTAGCCAGCTCAATCTTTGTCTCGTCTGACCATCAAACTTTTCTTTAGTAGGTTTTCGACTTCTTTATGTGGTCAGCTACAAATTTCAGCTGAGCTTGTGGACATTAACCGATTTCCTCTCATCTGACGATGACAGTTTGGGTCTTCCAGTCCTTTACAAAGTGGTGATACATCTGAATAACTTGTATTTATGCGCAATTGTTTGATAGTTGTACATAACTACAAAGCTTAACAATGTTTTACATGGTGGAATGTGCAGTTGTTTAGAAAGAGGCCCTTCCATCTTGTGCACAGTTTTCAGTCTTAGCTCTTCACAGAGTTCCTTGAAATTTCCCATTGTTGAGTATTGATCACTCTAGTGAGTGCTGTCAAACATTTTATACCGATGATTTTTTTTTTTTTTTTTTTTTTTTTAATATGACTGATAAGTCAGTCTCAATCACTGATGAGAAATTAATTTGCCTTGGCCAGGTCAGTTGTCTGGACTGGAGAAATGAATCCAAATTTGTGCATCTAATTCTTGTTTTTTAAAGTCTATGCTATACAGTCCTTCCAATATAGGGAAAAAATGTTAAAAGGAATCATGATATTCATGCCCATTTGGAGTTTATGTAAACAAAAATATAGTAACTAAATCTTTAGTATTTTTGCAGTTGAAGAATGAAGGAAGTATGAATGCTAGTTAAAGTTAAATGTAGGTCTTATCTCACATTGCAGCTGTTCACTGCCAATGACAAAGTGAGAAATTTATGCGAGCAGCAAGTGGGAGACGATCTCGCTTTGCCAAGCACATTCAACATAGGCAGGTGTACTGTCACCTGTTACTACAGCAACCAGCAGGTTTCGGTGTCAACACAGAAAGCTGCTACCTCAGCTGCAGGACAGGTAAGTATAGCTTTAAGGTAACTGGAAAAAGTACTGTTATATGTTAAAGCTAATTGTGTGAATTGGTTTCTATTTATAGTGTAAGCAGTTTTGGAAGGGTATAATGCACTTGGCTTTGTAATGGACGCTACAGACAAAAATTATACATAGGTGTTAAAACTCGTTTTGCCTAGACAACTAATCAGGCTTGTTACACTACTTGGAAAAAGCCATTAGTCATTCCTCATGCGTTATGTTTTGCTTCCAAACTGTCAGACTTTCGGTTGTTTTTCAAAAGTGATTTCAAGCAGTAGTTGTAGTAATAAAGAAAGGGAAAAGTCGACGTAGATCTGACTCATGACCTATCAGAAACGGTCTTAGTGGAAAAGATGTCAAGAAGTTATTTTTTTTAGGAAGTGAAACGAGGAGAAAAGAATCTGAGTTTGGAATTTTTAAGCTGACAGCATCAACTGTATGTACAGTAAAGGTCATCAGGGAGGTGCAACAGTTAGTGTCTACAGCATCAGTAAAACATCTGTAGAGCTGTCATTGTTTGGCGCCATTTCAGCCAGCGTTGTTGGAGATCTTTAAAAGAACCGACTCAATTATGAACACAGGAAAGTATTGTCAGGCTTTGATCCATCATGCATTATCATGGAAAGCATGTGATTGGCAACAGCTTGATTTTTCAAGATGGTAGTGATCTCTGTCAGTGAAGTAAAAGCGTACCTGGATAGAAAAACATTATTAAAAACTATATCAACATTATTGAAGCATTGCAGGATCATCTTGATAGAAAATGGAGCAAAAGTTAGCCAACATCTAAAGAAGAGCTTTGAATACCCTTCAAGAACACTGGAGAACTATACCAAAGTAACGATCATCCTAATGCTTTTATCCAGACATTGTATCGTCATCTTTAGGCAACTAAAAGTTATGAATCCCAAGCCGCTCAAGCATTTCAGCTTCATCTGAGACTACCATTATGATAATGATCGACCAGAACTACTGACAAATGTGCTGTCTCAGATATAAAAGTATGTGGTTGTAATTGAGAAACTCTCTTTTGTTACAACTGAATCATTTTAGCAGCAAAGCGTTCTCCCAGTTGCATAAAGTGTTTCCATGGCGACTCGGATACAGCAGTTGGCTCAACCCAAACCAAACAGACTAAGATATCCAGACCGGTAGGTCTGAATCGCACCCTTTAACGAAGCTCTCTGTCTTTGTCGCCTTCTTTTTCACAAATGGGCTCTTTTCTGTTTTTCAGTCGGTCTGTTTACTGGCTGGATAAGCTTCCACCAGAAAGGAGCGGATTAACCACTAAAATTGGTCTGTGTACCAATCGTTTCCTTTTTTCTTCTCTTGGCAAACTTGATCTTTGCTGCCTTTTTGTAACACCATGCATAATTGTTATTTTGTTTTCAACAGAGTTAACCCCCCGCTGGTCGGACTTGTGCATAAGTAGAAAGTTCTACAATCAAGTCACGTAAATATAATAGACTTCTAATAAATGCGCGACCCATTTTGGGCAGTTTCTTAATAACTTTATGGGTTTTTTTTTTTTCAGAAACATTTATGTGCTCTTATACGTACGATATGAGTCAGTTTTCTAGTTTCTTGTTCCTTTTTTTTTTAAAAGTTTTTAATGTTAGATTTTCCCACAGCTTTGTCACCCTGTCCCCATTAAGATCTTATGTTGTACTAATATTATTAGCAAGATCCAGTAAACCAAGATAAGAAACTTGTTTGATTGGATTCAAGTGATGAAACTTTCATCATCAGTGTTTGCAATCAGACCTCTCAGAATTTTCTGTGTGCACATCTGCAGCAGAGTAAAGTGCAGACCTTCATGAAGCCTGAAGCTTCTGAAGCCTTCCCTTTAGAGACATAACAAGAAAACCTATTTATTGTAATTTTCTTGCCACTACACATGTCACAAACAAACACGTCAAATTAGGCAGTAGCTAAACTGTACCTGCAAGACCTTTTTTTTTTAAAGCTCTCTCCATCTTTATGTCCTTCCTCAGAATTTCTCCCATATGGCAGGTCAGTGAATGGGCTCTTAAGGCCGTCCCATCCAAACGGGTGTGTCATCTGGCTCAACCTCGGGCGCCTGCAGCTGGTTGGCAGCCCGCCTGCCCATTGTCGGTCCCTGTGAGTAACACAAACTATTTCCTGAGAGAAAACGAATATGTGGTGCATTGTTAGATGACTGCTAGTTTACCATACCTGCCACAAAGTCTTTTAAACTCCACAGCCTACTGTGTTAGTTAGGCCAGAATGTCCGGTATTTAAAGCGCCAAAACTTGAAAATATATTATATAATTATATTATAACTTTCAACAGAGCCATCTTGTGTTTTTTACTGGTTTTGTATTCTGAAAGCATGAATAGGTCCAGGTGTTTTGTGGTTGGCTTTGACTTTCCCTTCAAGGAAGGTTAGGATGATCAAAGTTAATAACTTCCCTAATCCTGAGACGTGTGATTGCCTGTACATCCTTTCAACTTAATTTATCTAATTAGGCGTGGTGTGATACATTTCAATTTAAAGTGTGTGACATGACTATAAATCCATGTTTCATATGGACAGGATGAAAAATACCTGACTGACACCATTCTTCTTTGTGTTTAATAGGCTTATTTACAAATTTGATTCCAGGTAAGCACACAGACAGCTGTTGCCACTTTACGGATCTGCCAGCTCGCCCAGCCAAAGCGAAGGCAGGTTCTGGAGAAATCCAGGCACGAATCTAAACATGTACAAGTAATCCACCTGCCCTCTAAAGCATCTCCACACATAGAGCTACTCGCCAGTAAGCCTATTTTTTTCCACCATGCAATTTTCACCTGCTTGCTTCTTTGCTTGTCTAGGCTCTCAGTCACCCAGGTAAAGGTTCTCTAGAGAGCTTGAAATAAAGGCAACTGGACTTCTTTAGGTTACTGAAGTAGCTCCACTTCTTGTCCGTGGGGGTTCGTCTGAATACAAATTTGTTTTTAGAATTGAGTTGCTTTTTTTTTTTTTCTTCTTCAAGCTGTCTAGACTTTTTGCATGTGTTTAAACTTGCATTGTATTGTCTGCTAGTTGACACAATCACCTTTGTTGCCCTAGCTCCGAAGAATGACCACCCCGAGTTCAAAGGAGACCGCCCAGTGTGCTGGTCCGTTTCCAAAGCTGCAAAGAGCTACATAACCAGCCAAAGACTTCTTGATCTGTCCAGTCCTAAAGAGAGGAAGGCTCTGTATGAGGGATATGACCCATACACGATCAGCCGGGGAGCCCGATCAGCCAGCCCCTCTCCCAGAATACAACAGCTCTGTTTGCCTCTGTCTCGCAAATGCAGCTCAGAGTAAGAGCAGTGACGGCAAACACCGGTCCCCAGAGAGCTGTTGATTGTTCCATTTTCCTTGCCGAAGACTGTAATCGTGATGAAGTGTTTTCCTTGTGAAATAATGACTAAGCTTTGTTATTTGTTCTGCTGCGCGAATAGCTATGCACATAAGTAAAAGACTACTGCAACATCTTAGTGTTTAAGCCCTTGGATATTTGCCACTGTGGACTTACTGTATTAACTGAAGATTTCCTGATTTTACCAGTCTATTTTTTGCCAGGATAAAGCTGCTGTTAAGTGTAATTATTCTCCTTATTTTCCTTAAAAACATGCTTGTGTGTGAAATATCTTTTTTAAAGACTATTGTTGTGCATCTTTGGTAATGATGAACAACATGCTTAATTGCAGGTTGATTAGACCAACTGGGGGGATATTCTTACCCACAGATGAAGTTTCTTTGTGATATTATGCAGCACATATCCTGTAGTACATCCTTCACGTCTTAATTGCTTTTATAGTTATTGTTAACACAAGCCCCATGCGTCAGTTTTACACACTGCAGACTAATTTCGAGGCTAAGAAAGGTAATAGCTGAAAGGAAACGATTGTTATTATTATAGTGCAGATGCGCCTAATGGTTTTGGAGTAGTTTCTGTGTAAATTGGCCACAACATAGAATGCGGGAAAGTGAAACCTGTTTTTTTTTTCGTTATAGAAAAAGTTATGAGTTATTTGTGACGTGTAAATGTCATGTAGGCTATATAAAAGTGACCGTTTGGGGGGCCCTCGATCCGCAGTTAGGCAACCGCACGCCACACATTGGGCACGGAGTGGGGCGGTACTGGTGTGTTTACTTCGAGGTGACAAGCGGCAGATTTTGCGCAATCGCTGTAGATGAACTCTACGAGACGGGTATCATTCGGGCATAATCCGGTAAGAGGAGTTCGGATTTTGACATTTTGCAGCCGCTCGTTTCGTTTCATGAATTGCAACTTTGGTTGAAACTCACATAGTGCATGTTTGTTCTGCTGTTTAACGTGATTAACGCTTCAGTAAGCAAACAGAAAAACAACCTGTCAAGCTGCTCAAGCGTTAGCGGTTTGTTGACGAGAAAATCTGCTACCACAATTCTTAATGAGTGATTAAAAGTGATTGTTGCTTTATTCCTTGAGCTCTCATTGGTGCTTTCGCGCATCGTTATTAGTGAGTTGGTTGAGAAGTCGGCTTTTTCAGTTTGAAAAAAAAAAATCGCCCATTATTTGCAAATTTCGAGTTCACTTCGTTGCGATGTTTTACCCAAATCTATTTTGACCAGCTGGTCAAAAACAAAGAAGAAAAACAAAAAGCATCGTAACCATTTCGCTATAACGCATTTTAAATTAAATTAAATAAATGTGGAAAGTGATCAAGAATGACCAGAAAGCCAAAGTGCTCCAGCTGTTACTGTCCTGTTGTGAACCTGCTGAGTTACAATAGAAACAGATCGCGAGAGCCCATCAAATAAAAACTGGAGTAACAGTGATCCAATAAAAAAAACTTATTGGGGTCATCCTGTAGTTCAGTGATTCGTTTATATGCATAATAATAATAATAATAATAATAATAATAAAGGAACACTTGACCAATGTTTAACTCTGACTAACTTCCAACCTTCAAAGATTTGATTATTTTGATTTCTACTGAACTTGTTTTATCATTTTGTTTTGATTAATAAAGATCCAGTGTGTGACTTAAGAATTTCGTGATTTTTTTTCTTCAATATATTTAAAGCATTTTACGTCTATTAATGTTATTCGTGCAAAGGTGGAATACTTGAAAGCTACATCATTTCTGTGTTTAGAAGCACTAAACACAGTAAATCAGCGAATAGTTTATAATCTTCTATATATTACACACTGTGCTTTAGCTGAAATTAAGCTTCCTTTAAATAATTAAATTAAATAATCAAACTGTTTTATGAACCCAAAACAAGTTGCATCTAAAACTCTCAGTCACTGTCTCCTCAATCTAAAACTATGAATCTAGCACAAATGTAACTTTAGATTTCAGAGTGAAGTTTGTTATGGGCGATTCTGATTGGCACCTTTTTGCACATAAAAGTTCTGATATTAGTGCATTAATAAATGTATAAAGTTCACAATGTTTTTAAAGCACAACATCTGGGCCATTGCTTACTTTGCTTGATGTTTAGTTAGCAGTATCAGCTTACTGCAACGACCCTTGACTCAGGCTGCTATGTATGCAGATACCAATATATCAGATTGTGAGAGATGTATTAGATGGGCTATAATGATAATCCATTTTAAAATGCTGTTTTCTATTCTGACTTTAAATAACCAAAAAATCTGGAGTGGCTTTGTATTGGTGTGCGCCAACACACTGAGTAAGAGCTGCACCCTGAGGGGAGCTTTGTTTTCTGTCAAGGGGAAAAGTCAGATGTCAAATTGTTTATTGTGATCGATCTAGTCACCACTTGCAAGCTTTCACAAACTTTAGAAAGTCACTTGCACAAACTGCTATGTGTCACATTGGTTGGTGCGTTTCCTATGGTGCAATGCCAAGGAACTCAAAGCAGTAAAAAAATGTTGTAGTGAAACCGTTTTTAACTTACAGAAATGCATTCAAATCAAATCAAATCAAATCACTTTTATTGTCACATCACATGTGCAGGCACACTGGCACAGCACATGCGAGTGAAATTCTTGTGTGCGAGCCCCACAAGCAACAGAGATGTGCAAACACAACAACACAAACGAGCAAAATACAAGAATGGCCAACCTGAAACTAATAAATATATGTACAATATATAATAGTGTATGCATTTCTGGATGTGTATACTAAATATTTTCCTACGTGTGTGTGTGTGTGTGTGTGTGTGTGTGTGTGTGTGTGTGTGTATATACACATTTTTACAAATTAAATAGTAAAAATAAGAATAAGAATAATAATAATAATAAAATATATAAAATATACAGAGTTGAATATGTGCAAAACAAGTGGCATTTATATACAGTGTGGAGTGCATAATGTTGAAATTCAATGGAAATGATGTAATCTAACCACTAAAGCTATTCATTATCAGGCATCCTGTGCTGACACTTCACAAATCTTTTTAGCAATTTTGCGGAACAGCGTGCAGAGTCCTTGAAGAGTCCTTGATTTGCATGTAGCATGATGGGAGTGAGTGGGTGAAAAAGCAGTTGGTCTTCATGGAGCGGAGTCCAGCTGTGATGTGGACCTGGCTGCTGGGGGCTGGACTCGTCCTGGGTAATGTTTAACTTTGTTATCTTTCTGCTGTTTGTTATCATCCAGAGCAAACTTTCAAACAATATGTGAGGATGTGCTGGTATTTCTGGAAGTGTCGTTAGTGGAACCGGGTAATAATTTGTTATTTAAATGACAGAATCTCACCAAGCATGAGAAAGTTACAACCACAACATGTCACACCACATCCCTCTACTTTCCTCCCAGGTTATTGTTTTTGGTTTTATACCACACAGTTTTGTTATTCTACTGTATAATAACCATATAACACCAATTAGCAGACAAGCTTATCAACAAGTGAGTGAATGCAGTGCTGCACAACATTTTGTTATTTCAGCCTGTGAAGACCAAAACACGGAGTGCGTAATTCGGCAAGCATTTGTCGGATGACTAGAAGCATGTCGTAAGTGGCACATTATTATCATTATTAACATAGGTGACAGGGGACTTCAATAGCAGTAAACCTCCTGTTGCAATGCAATGTTCCGCTTGCAAGACATTCACGAAAGTGCTACTTGCACTAATGCACACCCATCACACGAGCTCTGCCTATCAGCAGTGTCCTCCCCCAGCAGTGGAATGCATCCTGCCACTCCAGAAAAACAACTGAGGAACAGCTTGGAAACACAACTAAGAGCCCAAGGTGTTGAATCTCTCTGCAGTCTCCCCCTTAGCCCAGTCCACTCGACCATCTACACTGGAACTAGCCTGATCCATGCAGGCCCCAGTGTGTAACCCACTGGATTCAAAGGATCCCCGGTATACACCCTGAGGCCAGAAACTGCAGTTCAGCCCCAGATCCCCTATTTATGCATCATCGGTTTAAAGTTTTGCCTCTTTTTAGCTTTGATCTTGCAGTAGATTGGTGATTTTGAGACAGCTAAAAGTCCCCAAATGTCAGCAGTATCATCATTCTGAAGAAATCAGTCCACCTGTACCAGCGTATGGTTATATTGGCTTACGACAGGTATACCCAGCAGGCAAAACAAGCTATGGCAGTAGGAGCCAAGAAAGGATATTGTTCCGTCTTGCCTGAACTACTGTTGTAACCTCAGGGAAAATAACTTATAAATGGCTGAAAGCTAATTAATTCCTCTCATCATCTCTTTTTCACCATCCCAAATTTGAAAACAGTGAGTCACACTTGGGCAGTGGAGGTTTTGCATACCTGAGTCACATGAAAGCCTTTCTCTGCACTGTGTTCACACTCTGAGATGATAAAACAGTTGCGCTGATGCTTAAAATGTGTGTAGCCTCATTTTTTTTGAGCACACATAATCAATCAAAACTTCAAAAGAGACTGGCATCAGTATAAATCCTGCTAATAAGGATGAGTCTGCTTAATAAAGGTACCGCAAGGCACGAGTGCTGACATGCAACAACTGGCTCATAGATAAAAGGTCCTTATTTTAGTTAATTTTTTTAAAATCCACTTTTACCCACCTACACCACACAATAAACTAAAAACCACACTCATCCTTATCAATGAACTGCAACATGTGCTTTTCCATGTCATTAACTCCAGCCACTCTCAATTCTTCCAGTGTTTTGCATTACAACATCCACGGCCTTCCCCCGACCCCCTCGGCTAATCGGCTGTGTGTTCATACATCGAGTTAATGTCACCTGCCACTGGGAGCCCGGAGACACGCCAACAACGAAATACACTCTGCAGGTTGAGAAGATATCTAGGTGAGACAAAATGTTCTTTTACATAAAAAGAAAGACAAAGACATTTGAATAATATGTAGATAAGGAAAGTGAAAAAGAAACAACGTAAAAATCTATTTTTGTGATCATGATTTTATAGACCCTAATCAAAGTATCTAATCAGAATCAGTTGTTAGGTTTAACACAATCGTTTGAAAAATGTTATACTACAGTATTTTAATTTTGGAAAGGCCATCACACACAAACCTTCAGTGTTGTTCTTCGGAGATCTGATGCCTGCAGCCTATAATTTACATCATTTTTCATATTCATCACCCTGTTGACTAGGTCTTTTGTTTCCCATTTGTTTTTTTCTTGTTCTTTCATTCACTCAAGTTCTCCCTTTTGATGTATAACATTGGTAGATTAACAATGTCCACTAACCCCATGAAAAGTCCAAAGTACCACTCAGTATTTTTGAAGATGTATCTTTTTAAAAAAAATGTTTGAAATTGATCATTTTCCATGTCTAAAAAAACAGCTTTTCTCAATAAAAGAACTCGCTGTTGATGTCTTTTGGGGCAAGGGTGGCAAAGATGAAAAACCCTTACAAGTATCAGCTTTTGGCTACACGGAAAACCTTTTGTATTTTTAGTTTTTTAATCTTGCATCTTTATTCTACGCTGCAACAAAACATTCATAGTA